>NC_087205.1:42396969-42409469 GCF_015104395.2 Macrobrachium nipponense | reverse complement strand
GCTTAGGATTTATGACACGCGCTTGCGCACAAACGCACACACACACACACACACACACACACACACACACACATATATATATATATTATATATATATATATATATATATATACTATATATACATATATATATATATATATATATATAGATATACAAATTTATATATATACATATATATGCGTATATGTGTATAATATTGTATTAATGGCTAAAGGGCTAATACCCTACACCTTTAATAATCCTGTGTATTTGTGTGTATTATATTTCGGACATTAGCCCTGGCAGGTAACCGGACCCTAATTAGGAGAGATCGGGTGACGCTTCCTGTCTGGGAAATGAATCTGGACGCATCCTTCAAGGACGCAGAGAAGGATCGAAGAATATTTTGTTATATCGAAGGATATTTTCTTATATCGTTTCGTAAAATGGGAAAGGATGTCTTTCTTGGAAGGCGCCCTTGACTAGGATTCTTAGGATATCTTTGTATAATGGTGTTTATTAGTTCATAAACATAGGGTAGGATATCTTCTGATATCGCTTATTAGGATGAGAAAAAATGTCTTTCTTGGAAAGCACAGGTCACTAGGATTTGTAGGATGTCGGTATACTGGCCTTTATTGGGTCCTTAGGATAGAGTAGATATCTCCTTATCTCTTTCACAGGATGGGAAAGAATGTCTTTCTTGGAATACACCCTTGACTAGGATGTCCTCCGATGACTCTGTATAATGGCCTCAGGTCCTTATCTCGTTCATCAAGGATTGAGAAGGATGTCTTTGTATAACGGTCTTTATTGGTTCCTCTGTAGAGTAGGATATCTCCTTGATTCATTCTTCAGGATGGTGAAGGATGATATCCATAATTGTATTAGACGCACTATCAAAACTTTATTCAAGTACTTAATACTTATAAATACTTCTATATTTCTAAGTAGCTTTCCCGAGAATTCGAATACACTTTTATAAGCCCTACTTTGCTCCTCCTTCAAGTCTGGGCCATATTTTTGCTCATTCGGAATACATACTAATTAATCTACTGTGTGTTTTGATTTTTGCTTTTTGTAGTTTGGAGCTAACAGTAAAATTCGGCAACCGATATCACTGACTCCTGTACCTCCAGCCAATCACGACCAACCTCAGTGATGCCAGCAGTTGAAATTTAACGCCAGCTAAAATTAAAAGTAACAAAGGTACATAAACAAGATTACTTAAACCTCCAGGATTAAATCACCTATTTTCCAAACAAAAACAATTATATATAATGAAATCATAATTTTCAAAAAAAAAATAACTTAATGTTACCCCAACAACAGAAATAACAAGACATAAAACAAAGCATAAAACTTGATGTTACTACAAAAAAGCAATATATATATATATATATATATATATATATATATATATATATATATATAATATTATCCCCCCAAAAAATTACAATATTCTAAATAAACAAAATAAAAAACTTTATACGTCTACAAAAAAGAAAGGTAAGGGAAAAACAGATTTTATTTCTTTCCTGTTCCAGGAGCCATAAGAGAAAAGCACGGGAATGAATCCTTCGTAAACTGGCCATAAAACGGCTGAAGAAGAAGAAGAAGACGAAGAAGAAGAAGAAGAAGGAGCAGAGAGAGAGAGAGAGAGAGGGAGTAGGACAATGAGAAAACTAATGTATGACAATAAGAGCAGGGACCGACCAAAAAAGCGAGAGAGAAAAAAAGGAGCGAATGAAATATAAAGAGAAATAAAGTTAAAGATATGATAAAAAGAGACAAAGGGAGGAAAAAAGTGGCAAAGAAGCGACGAACTGATTTCTCTGCATTGCAGACGAGTAGTACCTCGCCACTAGATCATATTTTTTACCTCGTAAGCTTTAGACCTGAGAGCCAATATTTGTATTGTTGGGAAGGAGCTCAGGTTTGGATGAGGTTAAGGCAAAAGCCCATCCACTGTATATGATTTATGTATGTATATATATATATATATATATATATATATATATATATATATATATATATATATATATATATATATATATATGTATATATATATATATATACGTATATATACATACATATATATATATATATATATATATATATATATATATATATATATATATATATATATATATATATATATATATATATATATATATATATATATATATATATATATATATATATACTATATATATATGTATGTATATATACATACATACATACATACTACAGTATGTTTCTGCGTGTGTGAGAGAGAGAGAGAGAGTGAGAGAGAGCAACAAAATACCGAAGTTATTCCATAAAATCAAAGAGATGGGAATGGAAATATCAAGAGGAAGAACCAGGAATTCATTATATTTTTCTCTTGCTCAATTCTCCCCCACCCTCGTTTTAATCTAAATGTTTCCTCTCTCTCTCTCTCTCTCTCTCTCTCTCTCTCTCTCTCTCTCTCTCTCTAAAACACCCTCTGTAAGTATAGAGAATAACCACGTATAAAATACAGAAAAACAGACACGCATTAATTTCTAGTGACGCATTTCGTAACGGAAATCCTCGCAATTGTTACAAATCTTCGCACACAATAATTATGTGCAAAGATGAAAGATAAGTTTAAAGCGTCAATATCACCAGAACATGACCCGAAAGTCTTAAAGGAGGATATGACCTGAAAGTAAAATAAATGAACACCTGACGGCAAAAGATGACCCAAAAGTAAAAAAATAAATTATTTTAAACAGAATATGGCCCAAAAGGTTAAGAACAAAAGAAGGTATAGGCCAAAATATGACCCAAATAAAAAGATAAAACTTTAAGAGATATTATAGCGCACAAGGTAAAAACAAAAAGAGAGAAGATAGGTCAGAATATAGCTCACAATATAGAAAAACGTGAAGAAAAAAATGTTTAAGGAAGAATAGGACCAAAAGATTCAAAACCTATTTCAAGGCATTACCCGGATCGGCTGCCAGAAACTAAGCGTAGCAACGAAAGCATAAGCACCGTTTCGTCTCGGATCCTAGAATACCATCAAAAGCAACATGGCAGCCGATTAGGTTCGAGAATTAAACGGGAACACGGGAATGGGAGTGGGGGGAGGAGCGAAGCTCGCCTTAGGGCTGGCTGGAATCTCAAAGGAATAAGGCAGGTGGACACCAGCGTCTGGAATTTCAAAGGCGGCTGACCAGGGGCCTTTCTGCTCTCTCTCTCTCTCTCTCTCTCTCTCTCTCTCTCTCTCTCTCTCTCTCTCTCTCTCTCTCTCTCTCTCTGTGTGTGTGTGTGTGTGTGTGTTAGCACAGCTTGTGACTGAACTCCCTTGGAGCTGTGAAGGGCGATTCCAGATTGTCTCTGTTCCACAAGGGCTTAGGAGAAGTTGAAGGGGGACTTTGTGTCTTGGTTTCTCCAGAAATTATGAAAGGGAATTTGAATGATTCATCTAAGAAAATTTGTGATTGTGAAAGAAGGACCTGACCCCCACTGTTATTCTGCAGAAAATAAGGTACTTTTGAAGGGTGTCCTCAGGGAAAAAAAAATTCATACCATGAAAAACATCGGAACGATTAAGACACTTTGGGTGGTGACTGGGAAAAACCCATCCAAGGGAAAAAAAGGGGGAACTAAGAAAGTCACCCACCGAAAAATTCAGTAAGCTTCAGACATACTGAGTGGTGTCTTTGTGAAGAAAGCCACTCCGTGAAGAAATGAGAATGATTAAGACACTTTGAGTGGTGTCAGAGGGAAGAAAGTCACCCAGGGGAAAAAAACTGAATGATTAAGACACTTATAGTAGTGTCTTTGGGAATAAAATTACATCAGGGAAAAATTTGAATGATCGAGACGCTTTTAGTGGCGTCTTTGGGAAGATGGACACTACATGGAAAAAAATTATAATTATTAAAACCCTTTACTGGTGTCTTTGAGAAAAAAAAAAGACATCCCAAGAAATATTTGAAGGATTAAGAAACTGTTAGTGGTGTCTTTGGGAAGAAAGCCATCCCAGGGAAAAAATTTGAATGATTAAAATACTTTTAGTGGTGTCTTTGGGTAGAAAGTCACCCTAGGGAAAAAATTGAATGATCAAGACACTTTTAGTGGTGTCTTTGGGAAGAAAGTAATCTCAAGGAAAAATGAGAATGATCACGTAACTCTAAGGGGTGTCTTTGGGAAACAAACTCGTCCAAAGGTAGTGTTTTTATTAAACTCATCACAGGGAAGTGTCTTTTGGAAAAACTTCATCTCAGGGGAAAAAAGGAGAACGATTATGAAACTTAGTAGTCTCTTTGGGGGAAAACACATCGAGTAATTATTTCTGTGAGGAAAAAAACAAGACGATTGTAATTCATTTAGAAGAATTTAATTTCGACATAACTGCGATTCATTTGAAAACGAATCAATCTAACTAAGCAATTGTAAAAGAAAATGTAAATATTCCTTATTTCTTGCATACAATTAATAATTTTGTAACAACCTTACAGTTGGCAATGGAATATGAAGAAAATAACGGTATACCATTTTTGGATGTCTCAGTTGTTAGAAATAACATAATATTTTGTTTTAAAGTACATAGGAAACCCACGAATAATTCTTATATTCAGTTCTACTCTAACAATGCTAAACAAATTAAGGTGTCAATATTTTCCAGTATGTATCTTACAGCTCTTAGAATTTGTAGTCCTGAATTCTTGGAAGATGAGTTAAAAATTATTGATAAAATAGGTGAGTCATTATGTTACACTCCCTATTTTTTGGAACACTGTAAAAATAGAGAAAAAAAGACATATTACAATCCAACCAGTGTTAACAAAGAACTTAAGAATAGTCCCTGTTTACCATTTCATCCTGATTTCATTCCCGCTGTACCCGTTTTAAAAACTATTGATATTTACTTATTATTTAAATATAATATTTTGAGAAATAATCTAATTAAGAATAGCCTGTCAAGTTAATGCAATACTGTATACAGTATTTCTTGCAAAGAATGAAATAAGATTTATATTGGTCAAACATCAAAAGGACTAATAGTGAGATGCTCTCAGCACAAAATGCCATTTCATGAGGCTTAACAAATAATTTTATTGTGGATCATTGGCTTAAGACAAGCCATGATATTACCTGGGGCAATTCCTCAATAATCTACAAGGTCAATGACCACCGGAAAAGGAATCTGTTGGAGTCCATCTTTATGGAAGCCACGTCAACAAGGAGTTTTAATCTTCATCCTGGATTATACATTGATCCTCTTTTATTGCCTTTTATTGCTGCCCAGATTAACAAAATGTAACCCCGCCCCCCTTCAGTTCTTGTATATAAAGCTCTGTCAACTTCTCTTGTATTCAGTGTGAACTTGAAAATGTAGAATAAACTACGAAAGTACTTGTTCCTAGTCCCGGTTTTCACTTACATTTTTATATGATTTTTGTGCTATTCTCAAGCATGTGTTCCTTTGTGCTACATCGGATATATATATATATATAATATATATATATATATATATATATATTATATATATATCTATATATATATATATATATATATATATATATATATATATATATCCACGCGAAAACTGTGTACATGAAAAGTACGGCCATGAATAAAGAAATGTTTTACCATAAAAACACAAACAGCTCCCATGAAAAGACAAAAATAGATGATAAAACGAAGAAAGACAACAGAGAGAGAGAGAGAGAGAGAGAGAGAGAGAGAGAGATTCGTAGCAGCAGCCTTTTGATGCTTGAAGTCTGCAATGAAAACACAACCAACGCTTTGTGGATTTTGCCTGGAAAACGGAGATTATTCCTCTCCCCTATTTTCTTATTTCCCTTTTCTTTTTCTTTTTTATTCTCCTCTTTCTCTTTTCTTTCACTTTCTTCTATTCCCTTTCTTATTCTTCTTCCTCGATTTTTCCTTCTCAATCTCCCTCTTTATCTTCTTCTTCTTCTTCTCCTTGTTTAAACCGTCGTCAAGAATTCCGCACGCGTGTCATACGGGATGCCATGGCTATTTAAACCTGACATATGATGTCTCAGCACGAATGGGGTAGAGAGAGAGAGAGAGAGAGAGAGAGAGAGAGAGAGAGAGAGAGAGAGAGAGAGAGAGGAATCAGATGATATTAAGAGGGCGAATTAAAAAAAAAAAACATTTGTCTTCTCAAATGAAAAGAAAGCAAAAGAAGAAACGGAATATAGGGGAAAGAAACAAATACAAGGGAAGAAACTTCAGTAAAGAAAATACAGGGTTGAAGAAAAAAAGGGAAAGCTTTGTGTATATGCAAATTTTATTAAGAAACGAAGATGGCTGGAATACAGACAGACAGACAGACGAACAGTCAAAGAGATATGGATACAGAAGCTGAGAGAGAGAGAGAGAGAGAGAGAGAGGGCAGAATTATAGACTGATATATATATAATATATATATATATATATATATATATATATATATATAATGTATATATATAGTATATATGTATATATAGTATATATATATATATATATATATATATATATATATATATTATATTATTATAGTATACTTATACATATTATTTTCTTTTGACCCGGCCATAAAGCGCATGTTCCAGAAGGAACTAAAGGATAGAATAAAGAGGATTACCAATAACTAGATTTTGATTTTAATCTGTTGACCGTCTTGTGACCTCCCAACCTTTTTGCACTTCCTTATGGCTTGTGCCCACCATTTATGTAGGCTTTGCTTCTGTGTATCTTTAGTTGCTGTGCCCATGTCTTGGTAATAAGCCGAAAGTGCTTAGCATCTCCAGTGTTTCAATTTTCCTTCGTGGCCGTAACTTTGTTCGCATAATCATCATTTTTTTTTTATTTCTTCGTGATTTAAAATCAAACACACATATATATTGTTAAAAACGTCTTTCCGACCTTCTGTTTTATGCTTTTTCCATGTTAATAATTACATACGAAATGAAGTAAAATGCTAAAGAACTACAAGATATTTGTGTCAACTTAATTGACGTTTTTCCCAAGCCACTCCTTTATACCTTATGGTTGCCCAGGTGTCAAATGAACAGGTAGTTAAGTCACCTGCACCGATGCCATTTTTATATCATATCAGACGGACTTTGGAAGAGGAGCCCTTTGATCTCAAACCACGACGCAGTGTGCGAACTCCCCCAAAGTAATTAAGGCACCTGGTCAAATCCATTCATCCTTGCTTGAAGGAAAGTTAGTAGCTCCTCTATCACATTAAAGGAAGCCATTCTGAGACTTCATACCTTCCAAGTCTTGGTCAAACAATCCCTAGTCAATTTTCCCAAGAACCAGTAGAGGGACAACTCTCTCTGACTTGCCACCTGCAAACACTACTGCGGGTCGTTTCCTTGACTTGTCCCACACCTGCATCTCCGCCCCTCTTG
Organism: Macrobrachium nipponense; assembly: GCF_015104395.2. NCBI lineage: Eukaryota > Metazoa > Arthropoda > Malacostraca > Decapoda > Palaemonidae > Macrobrachium > Macrobrachium nipponense. Next base: position 42,402,084 of record NC_087205.1, on the reverse strand, counting down.
GCCCTGACTCTCAAATCTAATTATCTCACCATTGTTACCTCTTTCCCTCGAACCATGAAAACACGACCACCGACGATGCTGATGTGGTACAAATAGTGTAGGCTCCGACAGGACATACTTTACTAGCGGATTCTACGTCTCTCTGTCGTGTACCCTGTTGGATAGGGACCTACTCGAGTCTTCACTCGACGTCTCTGTGATGCGGTCACTCTGAAGGTGGTCCTTATCAGTAACTGCCTTGGACCTCGACTGCTGATGACTGTGTCACCCAGAAGAGCCCTTCTGCCTCACATCTTATCCCTCTGTGGTAGGGACTGTGCGCGACGCTGCTTCCATTGCTGTTCGCTGCTATGGGAGACTGGCTCTGATCTACTCAAGTTTTGTCAACAGACCAAGGTGAAGTGATTGAAAGTTGTTTGTCTGGCCTCACCTTTTTTGCCTTTTACTTGAATTTTCCACTTGTTCTCCTTTTCTCATATCCTTTCCATTTTTTAATTCTCCCTCAGAGATTCTCATGAATTTAAGTGTTGTGTATTTGTTTTATAAGTATTGGAATACCAGTGTTGGTCTTATTTGTGCTCCAACTACAGTGGTAAAAGCTCAGTGATTGATCAATGTTTTGTTTCATGCTTTTTACTTTTGCTTATGATTTAATTCTCACTCGTAATTTCCTCGTATGTTACATTATCCCCCTGCATTGCAGATCCATGTTGCAAGTGCCTGTTGTGTGAAATCAACTGTAGGTCAACGGTGCCATCTTCTTGCAAATTGCCTGTGCCATATCCAGTCATGATTTCTGGATTCCCAGTATGAACTTTGCTTTGCCTACAGTACTCCATCTTGTACTATCTAAGGATCCTAAAGTGTGTTAGCCTAGTAGGGCATAGATACATAGCAGCTTGCAGTAGTTTGGCACTCCTGATTGACGATTGTCATTTAGTACAGTAACTTTGATAGTGCCACAAAGCTCCTATGTATATTTCATCTTCTGATACCTTTAGTGTATTATGTTTTAAGTGGGCACCCAAAGTTTACCTTGAATCCTCATTTGTTGATGTTGATATGTCTTAATTCCATTAAAGTACTACTTTCCTGATCAGTGGTGTGTGTCCCCCCCTTAGTCAGTTGCTGTTTCCAAGGACATAGTTTAGAGCCATCCCTCTAATCTCATTGCACACATACAGCCACGCCTATAACAATATATATATATAGATATATATATATATATATATATATTATATATATATATATATATATATATATAAATTTCTGACTCAAATTGGGATTGAACCCAGGTCTTTGGATTGCTCACATGTCTCTCCATTGAAATACCTAAGTTTAATCCGTATGTGACTCAGATATTTGTTCTTGTCACGCATGTGATGTGTGTCTGTGTATATATATATATATATATATATATATATATATATATATATATATATATATATATATCAGAGGCTGCTGTCTCTCTCTTTAGGTAGGTAATGAATGAGAAAAGTTATAGAAAAGGTAGTATTTATACCAAGAGATCTGTCCAAAGTTAGTCTTTTTAGGCCACCCCTTCTGATAATTCCTCTTTAATATTCTTAAGCGTTGGCTGAAGGAAGACTTTATCTATGATATATGAATCTCAGGCGCCCTTTGAGATGTAAATTAAATGTCTTTGTTTAATTAAGGCAGGTTCTATTATCTGGGCTTTGCACCGATATTTGCTGCTATAGATTATATGTGACAAATTTCAGTTTATTCTGTGGTTATGGGACACAGCAGTATATGGAATTCCATTCCTGGATTTTGACCCATCTTACATCGTTTCTATGAGAAAATCACTTTCCCAGAGATTAATACAACATAAACGGTCAGTCAGGTATGGACAACAGACCCCATCGATTTTTAACCATATAAATAACCATAAACAAAGAATAAATTGGAATTTGTCACGTATAATTCATAGTAGCAAATGTCGGTACAAAAGCCAGATTATATAGTCTGCCTCAATTAAACAAAGACAAGTAATGAACATCTAAAAGGACGTTGGGATTCAGATATCATAGATAAAGTCTTCCTTCAACCAAAGCTTAAGAAGATTAAAGAGGAATTATCAGCGGGGGGTGACCTAAAATTGGCTAAATGTGGATGGATCTCTTGGTATAAATACCGCCTTTTCTGTAACTTTTCTCATTCTTTACCGACCTGAAAAGAAAGACAGCAGTCTCTGAAATATAGTTTTTGCTTTCTATATTTTGGCATTTTTATGGGCTCCTTCTATTAGATGGAATTCTGTTGTAACAGTACATTTTTACCCATCATATATATATATATATATATATATATATATATATATATATATATTCATATATATATATATATATATATATATATATATATATAATATATATATATATATATGCATGTTAATAAAAGACACCCATACATGCAGAAAATACAAACACACAAAAGATAAACAATAGAAAATAAAACAGAAACAACGCTTTGAATATAGCGCACGAGTGCACTGTACTCTGCATCTCATTCCTATCTTAACTCTCAATAAGATGGAATTTCGGATTACTTGTTTTTTATGGATTTCGTAACTGCCACAATAGACAGGGCGCCTGGACGATGACTCCTGAGGGATAGAACAATGCCAGTTGCCTTGTTGAACGAAAGTGGGAAGATGTGGGCAGTCTAGATGTACTGGGTGGACAGGAATAGGAGGGGCCAGACCCATTTGGAGTTTAAACGGAAACTGCAATATGGGGGACAAACAAAATTATTTTATATTCGTATAAAATATATAAATGAAATATAAAAATTAATGTGAAAAATATAGAATATATAAATGTAAGATACAAAATTTGAAGAAAATTTAAAATGCTAAAAATGTGAACATTAATAATGACTATAATTATAAAATTTAAGAATATGTGGGAAAATCATAACAATAAAATAATGTGAACATTAATAATAATTAAAAACATAAAATTAAAAATAATGTAAAAATATGATATAGAAACGCGAAAAATATACAAAAATAATGACAAGATATTGTGAAAAAGAACTAAGAAAATGAAGAACAAGGGAAAAAAATTGAAAAGGGAGAAACTCTCCGCGAAAAGTGTGGGGCAGACGTAGCAAATGCATCGACAGAAAACCTGGTCTATATACCCATTCTCTCTCTCTCTCTCTCTCTTCCCTAGCTATAGACAGTTCAACATCGAATAGTATCCAAAATTGCCTGTTTTTACACAAGCTGAAATGACCACAACAATCTTCTTTCTCCATGAAGATAGTATTTCGTGTAACGGCGTCTTGTTTCAGTAATCATCTAATATTATCAGCAACATTCTACTCCCCAAGTAACTCATTTAGGACAGTCACTCCCTTCATTTTCTCTTCTGACTCTCCACCGAGAGAAATAACCAATCAAACAACACGAAACAGGCGCCAATTCCCATCGATTAAGCAGCCAATCAGGTGACGTTTTACACCCGTCGGACCCCCGGTTCGCTTTATTGCCTTGCTAGACGCGAAAAGGGACATTGGTAGGTCAATTAAAGAGGCTGTTTGGGACTGTTTCCCTGATTACAGCCCTGACGTCAATCTGCATTCATTAAGGGCGAGGCTTAAGCGTGGCTAATTGCGTTGGGTTGGCTGCTTTCACTGCGGGAGAAATTTTTATGAATGATTTTGTTTTTGTTTTAATTTTCTGAGTTGGCTATCTCGTGATTACTTATTCCCGACCATAGTTATATGTGGTAAGCACGACGTCTGAATTTTCCTGGATTAGCTTTTAATAAATTTAGTTTTTATAGCACTGGGTATCTAGTGATCAGTTTTCGAGATCACGCTTAATATACGTAGTACTATGTAGTTGGCACAAAGTCAAAACATAATAACTTCGACAGAGACAAAATCAAGAAAACTAAGTTTATATAACCGAAGGATGTCAAAAACTCCTCTTGAAAATGGATCTAATTATGATGAACATGTCATTTTATTGGTGATTCATCACCGTTGACGACAGTAGCTCCTACAAGTTTTGGGTCAGCTTCCCATAGTATCCCGCTAAATGATACTTTCCCCAACTGCGTCCTTGGCTACCCTCGCACCCCTCCCCCGCCCCCGTCCAGCCCCTCTATCAAAAGAGGGGAGGGAGGCTTGCGGAAGAAATTATACGGTTAATGGGCCTTAACTTTGAGCACAGAATATTTGAGAATCGAGTAATACAAGTCATACATTCAGGTCAGCAACTTATCGCATGTATGTCACAAACATGATGAAAACCAGTCAACAACCGTCAGTGGAGAACGGAGCTTTAGTCAATACTGGTTAATTGTATGAAACATTGATTACGACTATCAAAAAATTGTTGACTTGTATCCAACATGTTTGTGATGTGTATGCATTAAGTGGGTGACATTTTTAAGACATATTTCGCCAAACAAGTATCCAATACAGTTAGGATGTGTGTGCTACAAGTTAGTGACATGTCTATGACATGTTTTACAAACAAATCGTGATGTGTGTGCTACAAGTCGGTGACATGATTTTGAGATTTTTTACAACCACTGTATCCAAAATGTTTTTTACATGTGTGCGTCAAGTTGGTGACATATTTTGCAAAGCAAGCTGCATCGAACATGTTTGTGACATGTGTGCAACAAGTTTGTGACATGTGCTTCGTTATCTCCTCACTGTGCAACCAACAGAACGAGTCGCATCCTCAAATAACCAAACTGAGGCTTTGGTCTGCCGACGGAGGACAGATTATGCAAAAGAACTAACTGGTGTTGAATGTAATCCCGAATTCTGTTCTACTATCCCCGCTCCCACCACCTCCACTCCCCAGAATCCCTCCTACCCCATCCCCCCTTTATCCCACAGCCAACATTTTCAATATATCTGAAAATTGATGTATACAAAGCCTGCTACAGTGCATTTGCATACTTATGGGAGGAATGTCAACATGGTCATTTTCGCCGGCGTATGAGGCTTGGCTTTACAGAGGTGGCTTTCTCATTTATTATTCTTTTTTTTTCGTTTTACAGGAAAACGGAACGAAGGAATTGAGGTCTATTGTGGCTACAACAAGCTTTTTTTTCTTTCTTTCTT
>NC_087205.1:42376969-42391969 GCF_015104395.2 Macrobrachium nipponense | reverse complement strand
ACAAACTTACATTTACATTCAATCTTTGCAGTATGCTAGAGTTTCTATAAGAGCTTCGTTTTTACATTTTCTGTTCATAGCCCTGTGTGCCCCCTTTAAGTCAGCTTCCATGTGTTTGCACAAGGTGTAGATTTTTGAGTAGAGTCGAAATTTTGATTGCTCAGTTTTTTCTTTGAAACCCAGCACGCAAACTATGAAAGTATATATATATATTATATATATATATATATATATATATATATATATATATATATATATGTAAATAATGCAACTTTAGCAAAAACCATATATATATATATATATATATATATATATATATATACCTATATATATTCATATATATATATATATATATATATATATATATATATATATATATATATACTATATATATATATATATATATATATATATATATATATATATATATATATATATATATATATATATATATTTATTATATAATATATATATATAATATATATATATATATATATATCTGTAAATAATGCAACTTTAGCAAAACTATAAAAACCTATATATATATCTATATATATATATATATATATATATATATATATATATATATATATATATATAATGCAACTTTAATGCAACTTACCAAAAACCTAACAACCATAGACAATAAATGATCATTAGAAAAAGTTACACACACAAAACATTCCGACTAGTAGACCAAACACCACAAAAAACATTCACGATGGAGACCAGTAATTATGGAATGGAATATTTTGAGTTGGTCAAAAATTGCACCGTAACCCCACCCTCACTCTCTCTCTCTCTCTCTCTCTCTCTCTCTTCATGACAGGGGAAACTCCATGACAGACCACCATCAACTAGAGGGAAAGTGGGACTTCAAATCTAATAGGAAAAATGCTCTCTCTCTCTCTCTCTCTCTCTCTCTCTCTCTCTCTCTCTCTCTCTCTCTCTGTGATGTGGCTGCCTCATGAACAACAAGTTTTAGAACAGGTTGCAAATTGAAGGGGAAGGGAATAGTTAGTTAGTTACCAAAAAAACATTACGTATTTTTTTTGTACGCTTTTGGCTGTTTTGAAATCAGGAATAGAAAAAAAGACATTGTAATACTTGTGGTATGTTTATTATAGATTGAAATGTACTAACTAACATTGACTTTTACGCATAGGCTTATTAATATGCATGGGTTATAATCTTTATTCTAACATAGGTATGCGAGTGTAATTCCTATATTTTCATATAAAATTATTAAGATCTTTATAGCGAATAAAGATTAATATATATATAATATATATATATATATATATATATATATAAAGAGAGAGAGAGAAAGAGAGAGAGAGAGAGTGCATCAAACTTGTCATCGCATCTTAAACCTCTCTCTCTCTCTCTCTCTCTCTCTCTCTCCGTGTGTGTGTGTGTGTGTGTGTGTGTGTGTGTGTGTGTGTGTGTGTTTCCAAAAACAGCTTCAAGGAGGCGGAGGATGAACAGAAAAACTGAGATGTTGAGTGTTGGGGAAATGCTGTTGAAGATTTATATAGTATCCTCACCAACACCACCAGCGAAAAACGAACGAAAAGATATTTCTCGTTTTCCAAGAAAAAAATTAATATATAAAGTAACATAAAATAAATGAAAAATATAATATTCATTATTTAGAAAATTAATTTAAAAAAAAAGAAATTAAAAAACGTCTGTTATTACTGATAAAATAAACAAAACTCGATCATAAAACTTCAGCGAATTAACTTTAAAAATAACTTGAGCGGTTTTTCCTCGTCGTGGAAAATCATCTGACTCGCTCTGAAGGAGAACAAAGCGAATTATGTAAGCAAATTAATTCAATCTTTTTGAGTCGCCGTGTAAAGGAAGGGAACTTCTAATTCTTCTTCTCCTTCTTCTTCTTCTTCTTCTTCTTAATGTATTTATCCTCGAATTCGGGTTGCAGACGAATGAATCTTTATAAGGGGTGGATTTTCAAATGATGACTAAATTTCTTAATAAAAACTGGATTGATATTGAGGGGCAAATTTCCAAATGATGACTACTTTTCTCCATAACAACTATTATAATTTCTAAATTTTCAAATGATGACTGCATTTCTTGATATAAACTATTATTATTGATAAGTGAATATGGTAGGGCGAATTTCTAAATGATCACTGCATTCCTTTTTTGAAGACTGGATTGTTAAGCGTGACTAACACATCGGAGATTCAAACCCGCGTATGTGACGGCCGTATTACGACTGAATTACGACATTATTACGCTCATGTCTCCATGTTTCCTCACAAAGTCGTCGAGTTTCACGACGTCCACCGAGTGCTGACGACAACTAGCTGTCGCAGGTCGTTGTCGCGGTCGAGCCACGCGAATTGTCAAAAGTTGCCATGTCATGCCAACGTACGAGAGAGTGTTGCTATGCCCTCTCGACTGATGTAATGTGATTACAGTAGACGTAAGTAGCAATTTCGACGTATGATGTCCATTACGACATATGCGATGTACTTGGTAACCCCTTAACTCTGCACTGGAGGGATGCGAAGTAGTCACGTTGTGTCATGTGCGTCCCCAGCTATAAATGGCAGCATCCTAGCCTTTATTTTTGTTTTGCTCAACACATATTTGGGATTCAAGATTTTCAGTACTTTGAAATACTCTAGATCTTCTCATACACATGAATAAGACACAAAATACAACCTTAAAGGGAATGTATACACAGACACTGTAAATATTTCTGACTTGTAAACCTTTATTGCAGGATTTTCACTGAATTTCTCTTATAAAAATATATAAGTCGGTGACTTAATTGCAATCAATACAATTTATTAGAATGCTCTGTAGTATAATAAATGAAAAGATGAAAAGAAATTCTCTAATTTAAGCAAAAATTGCATTTTAGATTTTCAGTATCTTGATATGACGCTGAATACAATTCACGAAAAATGTATTGGGTAATAATATAAATATTTTATCATTTCAAATTTTATTTTAATTTTTACAAAGTTATTTATATTTAATTCTATAAAGTATGTACAGGAATGTTCTATTGCTTTCTTCTTTTATACACTGACTCTCGCTAATGAACAGAGCAGGCAGGGGAGCTAAAATAATCAGGAAGGTGATCCCGTTGAGCCTTGCAAGCCATAGTTTCTCTCTGACGGCTGGGGGAGTCAGGTTTGGTAATAAAGCTTCGTCAGACCTCCAGGTTGCTCTTTTTGTCTCTTAGTGTTATTCCCATCATTATTCGTTCCATAGCTCTTTGAGTTGTAACTAGGTTATGTTCTTAGGTTTCAGTAAGGACCATCTGATTGAATACTTTTTTTTTCTTTTAGAGAAAGTGGCATTTTACTTTTCATAATCTCATTTTGTTTACCAAATGCTCTCCATCCCATACTTATCCTTCTTTTAATTTCGGTCTCATGTCCTGGGGAAACACTTTCTGTCTGTCCTAAATACGTATATTCATTAACAATCTCTAGAGGTTCGTCCACAACCCTTATTTATTGTCTCTGCATTTTCATTGAACATTATCTTAGTTTTACTCATATTCATTTTTAGTCCTACATTTCTGCTTTCTCTACTCAGATCTTCTATCATCTTTTGTAATTTCTCTCCTGATTTACTGAGTAGAACTATATCTTCTGCAAATCTTAAGTTGTTAAGGTATTCCCCATTAATTTTAATTCCTACATTTTCCCAATCTAAATTCTTAAAAACTTCTTCTAGGCACGCTGTGAATAATTTAGGAGAGATGGGGTCTTCCTGTCGAACTCCATTCTCAATCGGAAATTTCTCATTGTCTTTATGTAGTTTTAGGATTGCTGTACTATCCATATAGCTATCTTCAAGTGTTCTAACATAAGATTCATCTGTTCATTGCTTTTGAAGGGCTTTCATTACTGCTGAAGTTTTGACAGAATCAAAAGCTTTCTCATTGTCTACAAATGCCATACATGTGGTTTGTCTTACTGTGTTGATTTTTGCTTTAGCTGGTTAATTACAAGGATATGGTGAGTTGTTGAATACCCGCTTCTAAAACCTGCTTGCTCTCTTGGGTGATTAAAATCTGGCTGTCTTTCTATTCAGCCTAATATGATCTTTGTAAATATTTTATATATTACTGAGAGTAAACTTAATGGGCGGTAATGTTTCAGGTCTTTTGTGTCTCTCTTTTTGTGAATTAATATGATAAAATTTTTCCAAGCTGTAGGTATAGAGCATTCTTGCAAACCTTTTGTGTAAAGTTCAGCAAGTTTTACTATTATGAAATTGCCTCCATCTATTATTAAATCAATTGTTAGGCCATCTTCTGCTGGCTGCTATGTTTCTTTTCATGCCTTTTAATGCTTTCTTTACTTCTCCTACTGTTACCTTTGGTACCGGCTCAGGTGTTTCATTACTTCTATTGACGATTTATGATTTGATATAATTCTTCATAAAAAGACTTTTTATGTATTAGTGGAAGGCTGGCAAAAAAAGGGCAGTTTTGGAACAGTAGGTACACAAACCAGGGTTCCCCACGGAACACTACTACCACAAAGAGGGAGCTCTGCAAAGTCCTCCTACTAACTCAAAGCCTGGGACTCTGCTATCTAAACCCGCCATGGATCAGGGGTGAAGAGCGATAAACTCGCTCACTACTACGGCGCCATGAGAGATTTCAGCAAGACAAATTTCCAAGATTGTGGCAATATGGGCCACCCCATCTGCCAATTATAAGTTCTGTCCTCAGAACACTACCCTTACATGGTGCAATCGTCCGTCACAGACAATTGCCAGACTAGCTGAGCCTGAAGGATGTAACAGTAGCACCTTTGAATAGCTTTGCCCCTACTTGATGGCTGCCAAACATCATAGACACTAAGGTCGCTGTTAGCCTCATCACCCGTGACTCAGTGCCACTGGGTGTCAGGGTCAAGAGAAGGACCATCTGCTGGATCACCATGAGAGACAAGTCTCAGGAGAGGAAGCACCTCTTCGGGGTTGTCCAGTCCCTCGCTACAGGATTTCCCTCTTGTTGGGCCATGACCTGGTTCAGTGGGGAGATGCCATCGTTCTCCTCCATTGCATGACAGCTGTGCAATCTGAGCCACCGAAGAAGGACACCTACTCCCAACAATGAATCGATTCTTGCCAATATAAACCTCACAGTGGTGACCTGGTTGCAAGAACAATCGGATCCCATCCACTCAAGATCACCTCAAAACCTGCCATCACTCTCCTTATCACCAGGGCAGATGCATCTGTTCCCCCCCTGAGTCAGGAACGGCTCATACTAGTGCAAATGTGCCAGGTCACAGGGAACTCAATTGAGGTCATCCCAAAGGCTCCCATAAAACACATTCCTTCCAAAGGGCATCCTGTGTTGATCACTTCATGCCTACAGGGCGTACCACAGTTAAGTTTGGAAATAGCCATTGTCTAACCATCATTGACTGGTTTACACAGCAAACTTGTTAGGAGCAAGAGCTCTTAGAATACCATAAAAGCACTGGTGCAATTCTTTTGTTGTTTTGGTTTCCCTAAAACCCTCCAAATTGACCAAAGACAACATTTCATGACCAAAGAATTCAGAAATGGCCTGGCAAGCCATGGTGTCTGGCATATCTACTTCATCCTATAACGGCTGGAGAGCTAAGGGATAGTGGAATGTTTCCACCAAACCCTACAGAAATGATGGAAACGGCTAGAAGAGTTGTGTGAGGAGGATTGGGCAGATTGGGAGGAAAATCTCCCCTATGATCTTGCCATTCAGCAAGCTCTTGTGAAGACCTTGAGTCACAAACCGTTTGATCTGCTTGATGCCCACTCCAAATAAGGCTTCCCCCGACATCCTGTATGAGGCCTGAGCCGATCCTACTAATGCCACATGGTCTGCTGACTTACTGGCGATTCAACAAAAATGCTGAGCTGCCTGGGTGGTGACCCTAATGAAGCCATGACGCAAGACTTTGTCAAGCTCAAATCCAATCACAACACACAGGTGTGCACTTTTAATATGGGAGACCCTGTCCTTGTTCTCCTGACAGGAGCTACTTGCCTGCTGGAAACTCACTTTATGGGACTTCATAAGATCTTAGGAAAATGCAGGGCCCTTCATTATCAGGTGAACTGAGTGAAAAGAAATGGCTTCATATAGATCTCCTCAAACCTTTTGTCCTCCATAAAGATAAACCATTAGCAAACGTGCCGCCCTTTCCTGGAGTGGTGGAGGGCACCATCACCACTGTGCCGCTACTCCTTCCCTTAACTCAGAAGTCCTGCATCGCCTCAAGTTCATCACTTCTGGACTCGAAGAATCCAAAAGAGTCAAGATTCATCAGTTACCCAGAGAGTACACCAAGGTCACCCAAAACCAACTTGGTTACACAGATGCAACATATCAGACCATAAAGAAGCCAGAAGATGTACGACCAATAACGCAGGGCTATTACAGAGTAAACCCGGAGACGGCAAAGAAAATCAAGGAACAAGTTAAGATCCAGCTAGAGCTCGGATTAATAGAACGATGCCAAGGTAAGGGAGGAGACATGCTCTGTATTGATTTTAGAAAACTTAATGCAATTACAGAGCCTGAAACTTATCCTCTCCCGTGAATCGAGACCTGCATTTATAGCATTGGCAGTGCTTGTTATCTAAGTAAAATCAATGTGGAGAAGGGGTATTGTCAGGTGCCATTAGCAGAGGAATCGTGCACTCTCACTGCTTTTATAACTACCAAGGGTTTCTTCCAACATAAAGTCAGGCCGTTCGGGCTGAAAAACAACCCGAGTTGTCTCCAACAGTTTATGAATAGGAACGCATCTAAAACTGTTGTCCATTTTGCCAACATAGACACTTATGCAAACTCTTCGGAGGAACATTTGAAGATCCTACGCCAGATCCTAGTGGCCCTTAAGATAGGATCCTTAAAAAAGCTAACCTGGTGATTAACCTGATGAAGGGTCAATTTGGGGTGGCTGAGATCACCTATCTTGGTCATCATGTCGGAAGCGGATAGCTAATGTCGAAGGATGCGAATATCCACGCGATCCAAGGTATGCCATACCCCTGAAAGAGGCAGGAGGCCCAGCAGTTCATTGGGATGATTCCTAATTTTCGCTGGCTCATCGCGAACTTCATGACACTGTTGCCTCTATCACCAACCTCTTTCAAAGAAACAACCATTCAAGGGCATTGCGGAATGTGAGGAAGCATATCATGCTGACCATAAATTTCACCTAGTTATACTTACCTATCATAATCCTCTAAAGTACATTACGACCTTCTGGGACCAAAATAAGCAGTTAATGCTCTGGCGTATTGACCTCCAAGATTACAATTGGAGGATCAAACACATAAAAGGCCAGATAATAATATAGCAGATGTTTTATCCACGTACCACTAGGGTAGCCCTTACCTGTTAGTAACGGCCCCTGATGGGACCCTGGCACCTCCTCCAGAGTAAGTGCCATGTTACCAGTTGGCTGTAAATGAACTTTGGCATTGTAAAATTACTTCCTTCTTTGTACTCTCCTTTTAGTGGTTGATTCATGAGCCATTGGCTCAAATGCATTACCTGCAGTATAACTGGTGTACTTATTTTTTTTGGCACTCCCTATATGCAATGCCCTTATGGCATAAAGCCTTCATTCAAAATTATATGTGGCATCACCTAACAAAGATCATGAACTTTTTATTGTACTGCCTCTTCAAGGCCAACTAATAGCATGACTGTGTGATATGGCATATTGTTAAAATCAGTGCATGATACAGTTAAGTTGATCACATTAAACTTTTAGTTTAACATTTATTCTTGTAACGAATTATGTAACTATTTCATAACTGATGTTATACATTGTATGCTGCTGTCATATTAATTAAAGTTTCATTGTTATGTTCTTTCGGCAGCTAAATGATTTCTATGAATAAAGTAATCATCATAATTGATGACATTTTATATGTTTGAAGTGTCACAGAATCTTTCTTTTTTCAATATTATAGGGTTATCAATTCAAAGGGTGTGGAATGAGTTTAACTGTAAGATAAGATTGCAAGTGTCAGCCATTTCAATCCGTTTTAGGGTGTGAATGTCTTCTAGGTTGGGAGATGTAATGAGGGAAACCTCTTTTTTCTTCCATCTCATCTTCCTTAGAAATAATAAAATTTAAAGTAAAGTATTCAATCTTTGTATTAGTTACAATAAGTTAAATTACAGGCGAAATTTGCCCCTATGAAACACTCTCACCACTGCCTTTGAGGAATTCTGTTAATCTTTTGACTGCGAGACATTGGTTTGCAGGTGTTGACCCAAGCGAAAGTTAACCCAGCCCAAGGATAAACCAGCACCGGACAAAGCAGCAGGACAACCAACATGTGCTCAGCACCATATCTAAAGGGATGATCACATTAACCTTAAGCCATGGAGAAACCTTGTGTATGACACATGGTCAGGTCGACCACAAATGTCACCTATCTGGATGCCAGAGCGTAATTTCCAAGCAGTATAAAGGGATCTCACAGGACTTCATGGTCCTCAGAGACTTACAAAGATTTCCAGAACACAAACCAGCTCTGGCTGAGTTGGACCCTTGCTCTACTGAGCTCCCCCTTTAATAACACGGCTGATTTTGGGCCTCAGTTGATTTTTGCAGCGATTTTATCCATTCCCTTCCTCACCAGCACCCCAAAAGGAAGACAAATCCAACTCTTGCAGATGGTAAAGTGCTACATTTTGAGTTCCTCATCAGTCAGCCACGTCTTAATTCTTTGACTTTATTTCATTTCTATTTCTAAGTGTGAGACCTGTATTATTATTATTTGCGCATGTCATGCCCTAAGCATCGTCAACTAAGTGAAGTATTAACTCAGTGCGGTGGGATTGAGTTGCTAGGTACCTTCTGTACACTCCCTGAATCCGCTACCACAGGTTGTATTGCAATCTGCATAACCACGTCTCAGTTTCACTTTGTGTGCACAGTGGCATCCCCATTGGATTTCCTTCCCTGGCGACCCTAATTTAGCGGGCTCCCTTGTGTTTACTATAAGATGCTTATTCTTTTGTTATTAACTAATTTACCTGATGGGTCCTTGTTACCTGTCCCCCCAGTTTACATTTGAATAATCTTCTGCTATGTGTTCTTGTCTATAAATATAATAATTTAAGTTACACCTAAGCATTTACCTAATTATTCCCATTCTGAAAAGGGCCTTCAGCCATAATATGCATGTGATTCTTACATAATTCAAGGCCATAGGCAGATTTGCTTCCTTTCGTCAGGTAAGTTGTGCACACGATCAGTAAAATTCATATCAATGTATATTATATATACATACACACACACACATATATATATATATATCCTTAAATTCACAGTAGAAAGGTAAGTGAAACAGGGACTTGGAACAAGTACTTTCGTTGTATATTCTACATTTTTAATATAATAGAAGTTGACAGATCTTTATATACAAAAACAGAAAGAGGGGCCAAGGTTACCGTTTGTTAATCTGGGTGGTGTGTTCTTTAAGTAAAAGAGATAAGGAAGGTGATAAAGGTATAAACCAGGATGGAAATTTAAATTCCTTGTTGACCTGGCTTTAATAAAAATGGGCTCCAACAGATTCCTTTTTCAAAGATTTTTTACACTGTAGATTATAGAGGAATTATCCCAGTTAATAGCATGATCCACAATGCCATTATTTGTTAATCTTCTTGAAATGGCATATATTTGCTGACAGCATCTTACCTTTAGTTCTTTTGAAATTTGTCCAATATAAATCTTGATAACCTTAGATTCAAACTAAACAAAGCAATTCATCACCTGGATCAAAAATTAAAAAACCTCATTGAGATAAGTGACTGGAATAACAAACAAAGTTGATTTTGTAATAAATGTTTCAAGCAATGAACTGAATTAGTCTTAAATGTGCCTTAGGTTATGGTTTATCGTTTGCCATTAGTGATAAGGTTTCGTGTACAAACAGCATTTCAGAGATACCCAAACTGGAAAAGAAAAACACAAGTATATCACCATCAATGAATTCAGTTAAAGGACTTTTTTCGGATTATTTCAAATACCTAATAAAATGCTGAATTTCCTGAAAAGGTTTATCGATGTAATTCAAGAAACGAATAAAGATAAAAATCTGCATATTACTAAAACTGACGAATGCAATTGTTTTGCAGTAATGGATAAAATAAACTATGTAGGAAAAATTGGAAAACTTATTATCTGACTTTAATACTTAAAAAAGCTACAGAGAGACCCATTAGGTGATGTTATAAAAAGTTTCAATTCTAAAATAAAAACTATACTAAATCTTTAACTTACATGCATGTACGGATTAATCAAGACCCATAAAAGATATTTCTCTATTCATCCCATTGTCAGTTCAACCGGTTTAATTAGCTATAAACTTTCTAAATATCGACTTAAATTACTATACAAACATCTGTTGATTTCTGTGCTAGACTCTCCCATACTGACAAATCCAGTACTGACAAATTAACCAGTTTTGATATGACATCTTTATTCACTAAAGTTCCTATTGATGACTTACTTCAATATTTATCCCAACATTTGGACTTGTATGATTTAGAATTTCCTACTAATGTCATATCAATTTGGAATCCCTTTGAATAAAAAAATATAAATTCACCTTCAACGATTACTTTTATGAACAGACATTTGTTATGGCCATGGGTAACTCTCTTTTGCCACTCTTGTCTAATATCTATATAGAATTTGTTAAATGGAGACTTATTCCAAGAAATTTATTTTCTAGGGTGATTATGCAGACGATTGTTTTTGTACTGTAAAAGAAAATAAAAATATTCATGATTCCTTGCATACAATTAATAATCTTGTACCATCCATACAAATCACAATAAAATATGAAGAAAATAATTGTTTACCATTTTGGGATGTCTTAGTTATTAGAAATAACACCAACTTTAGTTCTAAAATATATAGGAAACTCACGAATAATGTTATACATTCATTTTTACTCTAACCATGCTAAACAAATTAGGATGTCAACATTCTCCAGTGTGTATCGTAGACCTCTTAGAATTTGGAGTCTGGAATGTTTAGAAGATGAGTAAAGATTCTTGATAAAATAGGAGATTCATTATGCTACCCTTCATATTTTTTGGAACTTTGTAAAACTAAAGCAAAAAAGATGTATTACAATCCAACCAGTATTAACAAAGAATTTAAGAATGTTCTCGGTGTACCATTTCATCCTAATTTCATTCCTGCTGTATTCATTTTAAATACTTTTGACATTAACTTAGTCTTTAAATATAATAATATTTTGAGAAATAAACTAATTAAGAATAGCCCACCACATTCAAACAATATTGCATACAGTATTCCTTGTAAAGAATGTAATACGATTTATATTGGGCAAACTACAAAAGAAATAAAGGTAAGATGCTCTCAGCATATATATGCCATATCAAGAGGATTAACAAATCATGGCATTGTGGATCATTGGCTTAAGACAGGCCATGCTATTACCTGGGACAATTCCTCAATAATCTACAGGGTCAAAGATCACTGAAAAAGGAATTTGTTGGGGCCCATTTTTATTGAAGCGTCGTCAACAAGGAATTTAAATCTTCATCCTAGTTTATACCTTGATCCTCTTTCCTTATCTATTTTGCTTAAAGAACTCGCACCCAGATTAACAAACTGTAACCTGCCCATTCTTTGTGGTTATGTATATGAAGGCCTGTCACCTTCTATTATATTCAGTGTGAACTTGAAACTGTAGAATATACTAAGAAAGTACTTGTTCTAAGCCCCTGTTTCACTTGCCTTTCTACCGTGGATATAGGATATTCTCAAATATGTGTTCCTTCCTGCTATATTGGATATATATATATATATATATATATATATATATATATATATATATATATATATATATATACAATGAAGGCAGGGGAAGCACACCAACAGGTCAAGGAACTCATATTTATTAAGTTGCAACGTTTCGAAGCCAACCAGCAGGCCTCATTTTCAAGCTATAAAGTAACAATATCTAATTAGTACAATAAAATTAAGCTACAATATTAAAAATACACAATTGTAAAATTACAATAAAACAATCACAGATAAAAAACACAAATAAGGACCAACCGTTAGTGTGAAGACAGAGGAAGGACTAACAAAAAACGTAAACAGTTCACGAGAGGTAAAGAGGTGTACACGTGACATGGGTGTTCAGTGAGGGGACCAGTTTTTTTAATAAACAATGATTCATTAATTGCTAAAACCTTGTGATTGGAAGCTCTGCCCAAAACCTCAAAGTCCTTGTACTGAATAGAATGCCTACATTTATCGGTATGATCCCTTATGTTGGAAAATTCGGGATTCGAAAGCTTAGTGCCAGTTCAATAGCTGACAGCTCTATGACTGTCGATTCGGACCTTAAGTAACAATTAATGAATCTTTGTTTATTAAAAAACTGGTCCCCTCACTGAACACCCATGCCACGTCTACACCTCTTTACCTCTCGTGAACTGCTTACGTTTTTTGTTAGTCCTTCCTCTGTCTTCACACTCAACGGTTGGTCCTTATTTGTGTTTTTAACTGTGATTGTTTTATTGTACTTTACATTGTGTATTTTAATACTGTAGCTTAATTTTACTGTACTAATTAGATATTGTTACTTTACAGCTTGAAAATGAGGCCTGCTGGTTGGCTTCGAAACGTTGCAACTTAATAAATATGAGTTCCTTGACCATGTTGGTGTGCTTCTCCTACCTTCATTGTATAGTTGGGTTTAGAGAAACCTCCGCCTGTTTAATATATATATATATATATATATATATATATATATATATATATATATATATATATCACAATGACCTTGAACACCAAAATAATATATTTCTCATCAAACGTTTAAGAAACGTAGAATCTTTAACATCCACTTCAGGAGAAACAACGCAAACTGTTCGTTTCGTTTTCATCCTCAGTGTTAAATATAGAGCCTCTGACTCTCTAGAGATTTACTGCTGAAAGTATGATTGCACTTTCAAACGCTTAAAGCTGATAAATTTTAATATACAGCATAACAGCCGTCCATTAATACCGCCAGATTTAAATATTGTTATGGGAATGTTGAACCTACCACGAAATATTGTGTATTAAAAATTTTTTATTTATTTGGATGGGAAGTGTCAATTGTAAATACACACACACACAAACCACAACCACACACACACACAACACACACACACACATATAGGGTATTCATATATATATATATATATATGATATATATATTATTATAGTATATATATATATTATTTATATATATAATATAATATATTTAGTACATATATGTGTGTGTTGTGTGTTGTGTGTGTTGTATATATTATATATTATATATTTAATTTATACATTATATATATGATATTTATTTATATATATATATATTAATATACTGTATATATATATTGTATGTATATATATATATATATATTTATATATATATATAATATATAATAAATAAATATATATTATATATATATATATAGATATATACTGTAATATATATATTAGATATTATATATATTTATATAAATACATATATATATATATATATATATATATATACATATGTATATATATATATATATATATATATATATATATATATATATATATATACACACACACACACACACACACATATATATATATATATAATATTATATAGATATATATATATAGATATATATAATAAATACATATATATAATATATATATCTATATGGATATATATATATATAAAGATATATCATATATCTATATGTGTGTGTGTGTGTGTGTGTATATTATATAATAATTTATTATATATAGATATCTATATATAGATAGATATTATATATATATAATATATTATATATATATAATGTAATTATATTTATATTATATATATATTATATATGTATTTACATACATATTTATATATATATATAGATATATAAAATAATATATATATATATATATATATATATACTACATATTATATAATATATATATTAATATAATATATATATAAAGGAGCCCATAAAAACGCCAAAATATAGAAAATAAGTACTAAATTTCAGAAACTGCGGTCTCTCTCTTCAGGTAGGTAATGAAGGAGAAAAGTTACAGAAAAGGCAATATTTTATATCAAGAGATCCATCCACTGGTAGCCATTACATAAATGAATGAATTCGTGTTTTGTAAGAGGTTATTAAAAATAAATCTGAACTCAACATAAGGGTATAGATGGCTCAAGAATGACACTGACTCACTAATAATTCTGGCCCACGGCCCCTCAAACGTAAATTATTGTCACGCTTGAACCATCTATACCCTTATGTTGAGTTCAGATTTATTTTTAATAACCCTCTTACAATTGGAAGATTGTTTCACTATAAAGACACCCTCCCGGAGTTGATGCCTACCTGCACTATTTATAAGTTTAAAATGAGGCCTGCTGGTTGGCTTCGAAACGTTGCAACTTAATAAATATGAGTTCCTTGACCTGTTGGTGTGCTTCCCCTGCCTTCATTGTATAGTTGGGTTTAGAGAAACCTCCGCCTGTTTAATATATATATATATATATATATATATATATATATATATATATATATATATATATATATCACAATGACCTTGAACACCAAAATAATATATTTCTCATCAAAAGTTTAAGAAACGTAGAATCTTTAACATCCACTTCAGGAGAAACAACGCAAACTGTTCGTTTCGTTTTCATCCTCAGTGTTAAATATAGAGCCTCTGACTTACTAGAGATTTACTGCTGAAAGTATGATTGCACTTTCAAACGCTTAAAGCTGATAAATTTTAATATACAGCATAACAGCCGTCCATTAATCCGCAAGATTTAAAATGTTAGGGAATGTGGAACCTCCACGAAATATTGTGTATTAAAATTTTTATTTATGGATGGGAAGTGTCAATTGTAAATACACACACACACACACACACA
>NC_087205.1:42351969-42371969 GCF_015104395.2 Macrobrachium nipponense | reverse complement strand
GTCAGAGAGAGAGACAGTCAGGTTACCACATCTGTAGTATCTGTAGCAGAATTTTAAGAGAGAGAGAGAGAGAGAGAGAGAGAGAGAGAGAGAGAGAGAGAGTTTAAAATCTCCCAAGTTTATTACCAAGGAAACAATAATATGGCAGAATTACATCACCAATCGGTACCTTTTGAACTCCGATTGATTTGGACGAACCCAGAGGGTCGCACCAGGCTTCTCTCAGCACACAGTTTGCTACAGCCTTAAAATAAGCCCAGCTTAAGCCGCCTTAAGCCAGACATATACGGCCTCTGATAAATAAAAATAAGGAATTTAAATTTCTCCCACTACCTTATAGTTGGCTTATAGAATTAACATTTATATGTTAGTCTACTATATATAGGCTTTCTATAGGCTTCTGTTTACGTGGGAGTCTGTCAGTCACTGTCCAATTGACGGGAGATAAGGGGGTTACGGACCTTGTTTACAGTAAGCGCTTTCGTGAATATAAACATACACAATAGACGGATTTTCATGTGATGGTCAAAGTTTGTGTTTTATAGTATGAATTATTTGTTAATGTGTAGCCCTTATTTTATTTATATATATATATATATATATATATATATATATATATATATATATATATATATTTAGATAGATAGATATATACAAAACCTACTATAAGTAACATCTAATCACAAAGCCTCATTGTAACGCCAGTCTATAGAGACACACCAGTCAATCAATCAATCAATCAACATATCAGTTACTCCTTCGAGACCCGAGACCGAAACCCGAGACCGACTCAGTCCACTCGATCGATCCGATCACTGGGACAAGAGGCGAAGTCATTAATCAACTGAGCGTCACGTGACGCTGTCGATCTTCTGGTGTTTGTCTTGGGACTCGTTTCCCCATTCCATTTCATCGCCCTGAATTCGTTTCCAGGTTCTGCTTGTTGCCGGATACCATGAATATCCAGGATTCGTTTCCAGATCCTCTTCAACATCTCGAACTCTATTTTAGATTTTACTCGTTTCCAGATGCCGTTCAAACATCCTGGACTTTTCCAGATTCTGTTTCAAATTCCACATTTTGTTCCAGACTATGCTCGTTTCCCGATCCTGTTACAACATTCTGGACTCGTTTTCCTATCCCACTCGTTTCCAGATACCGTTTCAACGTCCAGGACTTCACATTCAAAATCCACACTCTGTTCCAGATTTTGTTCGTTTCCAGATGCCGTTTAAATATTCAGGACTAGTTTCCAGACTATGTTACAGCATCCGGACTCGTTTCCAGATTCTGTTTCCGCCTCAACTCGTTTCAGAATCCGTTTCAACATCCGAGACTCGTTTTCAAGTTACGCTTGTTTCCGGATACCGTTTCTATGTCCAAGATTCGTTTCCAGATTCCATTAAAATTTCCAGGACCCCTACAGAACTCATTTCCAGATTATGTTTCCAGATACGAGACCAGTTTCCAGATTTCGTTTAACCAACAGAGACTCGTTTCCAGGTTCCGCTCGTTTGCAGATTCTGTTACAACATTCAGGACTCGTTTTGAGATTATGTTTCCACATCCTTACACGGTTCCAGACTCAGCTCGTTTCCAGAATCCGTTTCAACAACCGGGACTCGTATATGGATTCTACTGGCTTCCAGACACCATTTAAACATCCAGGGGTCGTTTCCAGATTCTGTTTCAGCATAGATTCATTTCCAGGTTTCGTTTCAACATCAAAGACTTTACTCGTTTCCAGATTCTGTTTAAACAGAGGATTCCTATCTAGGACTCTTTCAACATCCAGGTGCTCGTGTCCAGATTTCCTCGTTTCCTTCTGTTCAAACATGCAGGACTTCCTACCAGATTACGTTTCAACTTCCAGGGCTCGATACCAGATTCAGTTCGCTTTCGGACACCGTTTCAACATCCAGGGCCCGTTTCCTGATTATGTTTCAACATCCACTTTAAGGTCCAGACTCTGCTCGTTTACAGATCATGTTTCAACATCTGGGATGCGTTTCCAGATTTCACTTCAACATCTGCGAATCGTTTCCTAACTTGTCCCGTTTCCCGATTCCGTTTCAACATCTGGGACTCTCCCCGGACTTCAGCACAATACGTCCTCTGGTGAGTTAGTCAGATTTATCCGCGCTTGTGCTGGCACGGGCTCTTGTTTCTCGGCAGCCCGTAACTTATGTCCGTTTGTAGGAAATCCACAAGGACCCAGCCACAGCCGTGAGCGTTCCTATCGGATTAGCATTCCGGGGAAGAAAACGACCTCTTTAACACCTCTCGCGGAAGTTTGGTCATCAGCGGATTCGGAACCACTTGCAAAGGGAAAAAAATGACATAAATCTAAACGAAAACGGGAAAATAGGGAAAACTAAAAAAAAAAACATAGTAAATAAAAAAGAAAGAGACAACTGTAAAACTAAGAAAGAAAAATAACAAAGGAAAAAGAAAAAAGAAAAATGGAGAAAGAAAATAAGAAAAAAATAAATGACAAAAATTAAAAAGAGAAATGAAAAAGAAAAACTAAAAATAAAAAATAAATACAAAAAAGCTAAAAGAAAAAACTAACAAAGAAAACCGTAAACAAGAAAAATAAAAAGAAAACAAAAAAGAAACACCGTTAAAACAAAATAAAAAGAATAATGGTAAAAAAGAAAAAGAAAAAAGAAGAAGGAAAAAGAAAAAACAGAAAAAACAGAAAAATGAAAGAAGAAAAAAGAAAAAGAAAAAACAGAAAGACTAAAAAATGAATTAAATAGGAAAAATACAACTTAGAAAAAAGAATTGAAAAAACAGAAAAAAAATAAATGGCTACCCAGTTCTAATGGAGTTCGCCAGAGTTACTGGCAAGTCGGGGCAACTTATAAAGTGTTTTCTGAAGTAAGAAGGAATAATTTAAATTGCGAGGAAAGTAAGACGCAGGAAAATAAGCTAACTGGTTTTTTTTTTATGTTTTCGTAGATTAACCAGATATAAAAGGAATTATTTTATTTTTTGTTTTCCAAAGATAGAAAATGGATTCCGAAATAGAAAGGAATTTGAGAGGTAAATTAAGAAGTGGTAAAATCAAGTAATCGATTTTTTTCCATTAATGAAAAATCATACATATAAGCATACATTATTTATTTTTGTGTGCGCGTGTGTTTTTCTTTCATAGATGAAATAGGATACATAGACAATTTTTTTCACTGATGAAAAATGAGGCAGAAGGAATCTTTTATCTGCAAAAGGTTCCTTGTCGAGGTGAAATATTAATGATAAACAAAAAAAGTTCTTTCATTTTTTTTTTTCATAAATGAAAAATAGATACTTAGTCATAGTTTATATTTGTAAAGGTACCTGGTCAAGGTTAAATGTTAATCATAAATAATAAAAAAGTTCTTTGAGATTTTCTATGCATGAAAAAGATGCAGAAAGAATTCTATATCTGCAAAAGGCGCTGTGGCCAGGTAAAATATGATTGCTAAACCAAAGGGGATGAGGTATGCTCTCTCTCTCTCTCTCTCTCTCTCTCTCTCTCTCTCTCTCTCTCTCTCTCTCTCTCTCTCTCTGGAATAAATTGATAAAGAATAATATCTTACTCCTTTAATTAAGTCCTTCAAAATCTCATTCAGAAACTGGAAGTACACAAGTAATTCTCAAATGAGAGATTAATAATATCTTGAAAATTAGGTCTGTCCTATTTTGAATAAGTTGGAAAAAATCGAAACACTGATTTAGATAACAGCCCTTCAAAGTTTATTTCAAAAGCTGGACTTCCACAAAAAAAAGTTCGTGAATGAGAGATTAATGTTAAATAAAAAGAATGTTAAGGTTTTGAATAATTTGAAAAATAGGGAAACATTTTGATTTAGATAACAACCCTTCAAAATCGATTTCCAATAAAGTACGTCCACGCGGATTTCTTGAAGAAAACAACGTTATTGTTTTCAATTCTAAACTTGAGCTCCACAATGTATAAGATAAAAATATGATAAAAAAAATAAAAAGTATGTTGTTTCTCGGACCAGACCCTCTGAAAGACAAGAAGCAGGGAAAAGCAAAACAGCATTCTTGAAAAAAAACAACACTTGATCATTTTAAACTCGATTTTAAGAGCAATATAAGAAAAACAACACGTTGAAAAATATTCTAAAAAGTAAGTTTCTAGGCCTTCTACACCAGATAGACAAAAAGAAGAGGCAGCAGAAGTAAAACTATGACAACATTCTTGAGGGGAAAAAAGCGTTACCTTCAATTAACTTCATTTTAAACTCGACCTTAACAACGATATAAGAGAAAAAACCTCAAGCCAAAAAAAACACTTAAAAAATATTAAGGTGTCCGGGACCAATACATATGACATTACAACACTTATTTATAAAACCAATATCAGAAATATGCGTATACGCGTCCGCGCGTGAGCATAAACACGAGAAAACTTATGTAAACAAGTAAAAACATATACTAGTCCACTAATGTTTGATATTGGCAAAGAACGTTACAGAAAAGAGTTGACAATAGATAAAATAAAAATAAAAAAAAATAGCCCATGAAAGTACGACGCACTGTCGACATGGCTTTACACTTCCGAAATTCTTTCTGGAGCAAATATCTACACACATACACATTCAAATACACATCCACATGCACATACACACACACACACACACACACACATGCAAATACAAGATACGCATAAGCAGGATACCACTGAGTTTAACGCTATGAGGATTCCTGAAGCTATTGAGCTTTTCTTTCTTTCTTTTTTTTTTATTGAGTCATCCTAAGCCTCTTACGAAAGATTTCTCTTCTCTGGTCAACACGAGAGAGAATTTCTTTGGAGTTCATTAGGATCGCCGCTCTCTCTCTCTCTCTCTCTCTCTCTCTCTCTCTCTCTCTCTCTCTCTCTCTCTCTCTCTCTCTTAATCTTTGATAGCAAAGCCATTGACCAATAATCCCTCTTACTTTCCTCTCTCTCTCTCTCTCGCTCTCTTCTTTAGCAAAGCAATTGGCCAATAATCCCCCGTCTGCCTTTGACAAAGTCCCACACAAGAAACTGATGACAAAAGTTAGAGCTTTAGGAATTGTAGGAGAAAAAGCAGACTGGGTCGAAGACTGCCTAACTTCTAGAAAACAGAGAGTCATAATAAATGGTGAAGAATCGGAATGGGCAGATGTAACAAGCGGGGTTCCCCAGGGTTCTGTCCTTGGCCCTCTCTTGTTTTTGATTTACATTAATGACGTTGATATAGGCTTAACTAGCAGGATAGCCAAATTTGAAGATGACACCAAACTAGGTGTAAATGCAGCAGACCCAGATGCAGTGGAAAGTTTAAGAAATGATCTAATTAAAATAGGAGAGTGGCAAAAAAAATGGCAAATGCCTTTTAACGTAGATAAGTGTAGTGTTACAAATAGGAACAAGCAACCCTCATGCCGGCTACATGCTGCTTGGGAATGATATAAATAGTATAGAACAAGCGGAGGACCTTGGAGTCATTATTACCAAGGACTTAAAATCCACAAAACAGTGCATAAAAGCTGAAAAGAAGGCACAGAAACTAATGGGATACATAAAGAGGCAGTTCAAATACAGAAATAAGGAAACGGTGCTGCAGCTCTACACATCAATAGTTAGACCCCATCTTGATTAGGCAGTACAGTTTTGGTCACCAACACTAAGAACCTACATAAATAGATTAGAAGGAGTACAAGCAAGAGCCAAAAAGTTAATTCCATCCATAGGCAAATAGGTTACCGAAGACGACTAGAGAGCCTGTACATGTATGGCTTAGAAACACGACGATTGCGAGGACAACTAATAGAAACATTCAAAATACTGAAAGGCAAAACAAAAGTAGACAGTAACCTGTTTACGTTAAACGAAAACCCGACACGAAATAATGGATGGAAACTTGAACTGAAGAGATACAACACATTCCATTGTGGGAACTTCTTTACATACAAGATATGTGACACATGGAATAAACTGCTACCAGAAGTTGCAAACAGCAACAGTGTGGAAGAGTTTAAAAGAAAGCTAGACAAAATCATTAGGACACTGTGAATGAACAATAAAACCTGCTCCTACAGATAAGTGAGCTCACGATGTCTCCTCGGATGGACTAACAAGTCTTTGAGACATCCTAATCCTTGTAACTCCTTGTAACTCTCTCTCTCTCTCTCTCTCTCTCTCTCTCTCTCTCTCTCTCTCTCTCTCAATTATAGGAAAATATTATGGTCTTTGTTTACTTTATTCTAGTCTTTACTTGTTCACATTGTGAGATGTTTTGTGTGCCAGTCTTATAGAAAAATAAATTTCAAAAAGTAATCTATGAATTAATAAACACCATTTTTTCCTAGGAGAGAGAGATCAGTTTAAACGCAATTTCCAAAACAAAATATTGCCGTGAAAAGAGAATGCGTATTTTCTTACGAAATGAGAGAATAAATCATCAAATGAAATAAGTACAAAATCATTCAAAATGCAACATGTTTTCCTTTGGCGTTTATGATGAATATCTAATCTGAGACTAAACGGGTGAGTTTAACTTAGCTGAAATTGGAATAACTTTGAGCAGCCAAAATAAAATCGAATATTAAATAGACCCAATAACTAATTAATATAAAATTTGATCATTCAACAAACCAAAATTTGCCGAGACAGAACAGAGCCAGTTGCCCGTTTCAGTGAAGTTAGAAAGCAGGCAGGTAGAGGTAAAAAAGAACATTACGAATAGGAGAAGACAAACGGATGGCTGATAGTTTATTGATTTTTTTTACCACGCCTATTGGAAATGCTTAGGCCTATTTATATCATTGGTGGATGGGTTGCCAAGTACGATTTTTTGATAATTATATCATAAGAAGACATGTTTAGAATATTAGAAATGAAAACATCAATACATATAAATTAAAAAGTTTAAAAATTCTGATTGTTTATTGATTCTTTGACTATGTGTATTGAAAATGCTTAGGCCTATTCATATCATTCATGAGTTGCTAAGTGCGATATTTTTTTTAGAGTTATATCGATAGAGGAACTCGATCATTTAAACTTAGAATATTAAAACGTCAATAGTTATAACTCAAAAGATTTGAAATGTAAGTGTATAAATGACATATTTATATATTATATCAACTATGCCTAAATAAATCAGCATATTATTTCACTCCCTATCATGTAGTATATCACACAGTGCACACATTTATGCACTAGATCTCGACAAATGAGTGTACACATTTGAGCAAATATCTATCCAATATGCACACATATACATCCACATACAAACGCAGATCCACGCTCCACACACAAACACATACACAACCTCACCAACAAACATGCAGAAACACGTCTCACATTCTTTGCATCAGCCAAACACAAAGAAAGGGGGGGAAACTATACATACACATCAAACAAACACAGATCCGCAAAGCACATACATACACAAGCACGTACACACAAAAGCACCAATAAACATGTACTAACACTTCTTTGTGTCTTCGTATCAGTCAAACACACATGCAAAAACGCACCAGCAAACACGCACAAACTTCTATGTGTCTTCGTATCAGCCAGACACAGAAACGGGTGGGAGGGTGGCGGAATATAGTACATACGAATACACATCGCACAAACACAGATCCATACACCACACACACATACACCAACGCACACACAAACGCACCAACACACACGTCTCTGTCTTCGTATCAGCGTACGTTCAAGCAGCCAAACATGACGTGGCCAATGGCACTAAACTTTAGTTAAGAAGACTTGGGGGGAAGGGGCTGAGAGAGGGGAAGGGGGAAGGAGTGAAAGGGGCAGGAGGAAGGGAACGAGGAGGATGTAGGGGTAGGGGGAAGGGGTGAGAGAAGGGAAAGGGGTCGTGGAACGGGTAGGGGGGGTTGGGGGGGTTCTAAAGGCATTCTCATGGGAATATATTCGTAAGGCGGTGTAATATCCGGCCTGGCTTCCCCCCCCAACCCCATCGCCCTCCCCTCTCCCCCCTCCCCATCCCCTTAACCAGAAAGAATTCCCGGATGATAAATTCCACAGGCTTCTTCGCTCATAGGAAATTGGGAAGCGCTCACGAGTCGGGGAAAGTGACCTGTTTTCTCAAGATTTCGTTCAATTATCTTCTGGCTTATTTTACGATGGGTCAGTGAGTGAATGGGTGAGTGAATGAGTGCCACCACAAGCTTGGCTAAATCTAACTACTAGTGAGTGAGTGAAGGGAGTGAGTGAAACAATGACTGAATATCAATTTTGGGCATACTTTGTGATGAATGAATAATTTTTTTTTTTTTGCGGGGGTGGATGGCGCATATTTTACGAAGAATGAATGAATGAATGAATGAATGAACGAATGAGTAAGAGTGAGTGAGTGAGTGAGTGAATGGATGAAATAATGAAGGAATGACTGAATGAATGGAAACTTATGGCACATTTTACTATGAATAAATGGATGAATGAATGGAAATTTATGGCACATTTTACTATGAATAAATGGATGAATGAGTGAGTGAATGAAGGAATGAATGAATGAATTATTTACTTTAGTTGTGGGGTATTTTACGATGAATGAATTAAGCAATATTTTATTCATATCTTACAATGAATTAATGAATAATGAAAGAATATTTTTTATTCTATGCATATTTTACGATGAATAAATGAATGAATACTATTTGATACCTGACATACTTTCCAATGAATAAATGAATAATTGAATATTATGCATATTCTATGATGAATGAATGAATCAGGGAATCTATGTATAATTTTACCCAGGAGGAATTTGTTAATGAATACATTTATACAGCAACTTACAACCTGGACAAATTGGAAGAATTAGCAACTGTATCGATACACGATTTTTGACAATTAATAAATACGTAAGTTAATTGTACATCACTACTAACTACCAGAGTAAGTAAAGTGATTTGCAAGTGAACGAATAAATGAATGAATGATCTGATACATTGTTACAACTGAATTATTTTACTCATTTTATAGTGAATGAATGAATCAATATTATTCATTCCTTCATTGATACAGTTGTACCTTGTTTACATTTGAATTGATGAATAATCTCCAGATGAATTTTTACCATGTGTAAAAAAATGAATGGATTAAAGAGAGAGAGAGAGAGAGAGAGAGAGAGAGAGAGAGAGAGAGAGAGAGAGAGAGAGTTTTTAACCTTGACCTGAAAGCACGTTATGTAAATATCAGAATTTAATGGATCATCTCCCAAGAGCAATATCTGTGTGTGTGTGAGAGAGAGAGAGAGAGAGAGAGAGAGAGAGAGAGAGAGAGAGAGAGAGAGAGCTAACTTAAGTAAACCCTGGACTCGTTTGTTTGCTAATATGAAGTCACCAAATCTTTCATTAGTGGGGGTTTTACGAGACGCTGGACCAAGGAGAGAGAGAGAGAGAGAGAGAGAGAGAGAGAGAGAGAGAGAGAGAGAGAGACCTTACCTTACCTTACAGACCTTACATCTTGTTCGGGTTGCCTTATGTCCATCAGTGTGAGGCACTTCTATTATCTACCAGAGAATTGCTAATGCATCTTCCGGTATGTTTTACATCTTCCAATCTTGGATGGTCTGGGATGTCAGCTTAGATATTTGTCGAGCTCATTCTAAAACACTTCTACACTCGCTCCTGATATATTCCTCAGATGAGTTGGCAACGCATTGAATAGACGCTGCATTGTCGATGCTGGTGCGTAGTGGATTAATGTCCTGTGTGCTTTCCTTAGTTTTCCTGTTATAGTTTTGGTCACTATTAATCTACCTCTGCTTGCTCTTTCTGATATTTTTAGCTCCATGATGTTTTCGGCAATTCCTTCTATCTGCTTCCATGCCTGTATTATCATGTAGCGTTCTCTTCTCCTTTCTAGAATATATTATTTAAAAATTGTAGTCTTTCCAAGTAATCAAGATCCTTAACTTCTATTCTAGCTGTAAAGGACCTTTGTACCCTCTCTATTTGTGCAATATCCTTTTGGTAGCGTGGGTACCTTATCATATTACAATATTCAAGTGGACTACGAACATATGTTTTATAAAGCATAATCATGTGTTCAGCTTTTCTTGTTTTGAAGTGCAGCAACAACGTTCCCATTTTTGCTTTGTATTTTGCCAATATAATTGCTATTTGATCATTGCATAACATGTTCCTATCCAACATCACGTCTTTAACTGCTTCCTTATTAGTGATTGTCTCGTTATTAGGTCCCCTATATGCTATATCTTTCCTTCTTTATCTCCAAAATTTATTGATTCAAATTTATCAGAGTTTGATACGATCCTATTTACATCTGCCCATTCATGTACTTTGCTAAGGTCTCTTTGTAGCAAGTTCCTATCTTCATCACAAGTAATTACTCTACTTATTCTTTGTCATCGGCGAAACTACTCGCTACCGAGTCCTTAACATTACTGTCTATATCTACAATCATAATAAACAGCAATGCAACTAACACCGTACCTTGTGGCACACTGGATATTACCTTAGCTTCATCCGATTTCTCGTTTACAATAACTATCTGTTTTCTGTTGTGTAAAAATTCTTTTATCCATCTTCCTACTTTGTTTTCTAATTTTCTTCGCTAATATATTATGGTCTACCTTGTCAAAAGCTTTTGCAAAGTCTAGATAAACTACATCTGTTTCTTTTCCGTTTATCATGTTTTTATATATGTTCTCACGAAGGACAAACAGTTGGGTTATGTACTTTTTCCGGGTACAAAACCATGTTGTCCTATATTGAACAAATTATTTTTTATTAAATGTTTCATAATATTTTTCTTCATTACCCTTTCATACACTTTCATAATATGTGATGTTAGACTCACAGGCCTATAATTACTACTTGCCTCTAGTCTTGATCCACTTTTGAAAGTAGGGGTAATAGTATATGCTAATTTATGCTCATCATAAATCTTGCCTGTATCTACACTTTGCCTTAATAATGCAAGCGACTTTGCGATAGAATGAACTACTTTATTTAACAAAATGGCAGGGACACCATCTGGACCGGCTGCTGATCCATTTTTAATTTCATTAATAGCCTGCACAATATCTGCTTCATTAATATCTATGTCTGATAAATATTCACTATTTTCATCCCTTGTTTCTGTATCATTATCTTCATTATCAATTCTTTCTGCTAATATGTTACATATTTCCTTTTTTTCATTCGTTAATCTCCCTTCATTTCTTAGAGGGCCTATTTCTATTCTTCTGTTATTCATCTTTTTCGCATATGAGTACAATAGTTTGGGGTTTTGCTTGATATTTTCTAGGGTCTTTTCTTCCAAGTCCCGTTTTTCATTCTCTTTTGATTGTATAATCTGTTGTTCTGCATTTTCTATCTTACTTTGGAGTTCCATCACTTTCCATGCATTCTTTATTTTGCAAGACCTTTTTTCCACTTTCTGATTTTCTGGAACAAGATCCTTTTTGTCTCTTGGTATGCATGACTAATGTTTACTTTTCTTCTTTGGTATATATTTATCCACTATTTTCTTCAATATTTTATATAATTTACCCGTATTTACCTGTATATCATCACTTACGAATATGTTTTCCCAATCTTTGTTTAATTCTTCATTTATTTCTGACCATTTTATATTCTTACTGTAGAAATTGTATTTTTCATATCCTTCCCACTTTTTCATTTCTTGCTTATCTCTGTTTTCACTTGCTTTGGAACGGACTGTTAATTCTATGACATTATGGTCTGAAATACTCGCATTAGAAACTATTATTTCTTTAACATAATTCACATCGTTCACAAATACTAGGTCTAAAGTATTTTCCTTTCTTGTTGGCAGGTGATTTATTTGTTGAATGTTGTGTTCTAGTAGCATATCTAATAGCTTTTCGAATTGCCTCTTATCTTCTGCACTACTATTACTCTTTTTTTATATGTATAAATACAACCACAATCTCCTATTCGTTTTTTCCGATCTACGAAAGGAAAGTTAAAGTCTCCGGATAGGAGTATAGTCCAGTCTTTGTGATTTCTGCATATCCAATTTTTCTATTATTGTGTTAAATTCATTAGTATTAGGGGGTCTATATATTACGATGCTCACTAATTTTTCAGATTCAAATTCTACCGCTATTAATTCACATTCTGAGTTACTATATTTCTCATATATTTTTCCTTGATTTATGCCTCTCCCATATATTCCAGATCCCCCTTGATTCCTAGTTTTTCTATCTGATCTATAAGTTTGGAACCCCTTTATCCGATCATCATTACCAGTCTCTTGGGAAGACCAGGTTTCACTTATATTCATTACATCTATTTTTTTCAGTTTGGGGTAGTCTTCTAAGAACTCTATTTTTCTTTTTGAGTTACTCATAACTAAACCCTACACATTCATCACTATGATGGTTTGCGTGTTATCCCCATCATTTAATATGAGTAATAATAAGGATTTTCCCATGTCTATCTCCTGTTCTGGTATGTTGTTCTTTTCTTCATTTCCAAAAATTCTGACATAAAAAAATCTAACTTTTTCAATATATTTGATCTTCCTTCTTCATAATTATTCATTTTGTGATGAACCTGCAATTATCTCCGTATCTGCACCATCCCCTGGCTTCGTATATACAGTGCTTGTTCCTTGCACTGTATCTGGGAGCTGATGCTTACATTCTCGATGCTGACATTCCATAGCGTGGTGATGGCTTGTTTTTTTCCTTCACCTCGTGTTCTTTGTTCCTTTTTTTATTTGTTTCTTTTTATTTTGGATTTTATTATTTAATTTATTTTGATTCATGGCCACAGGGTGCATATATTTACAGAGAGAGAGAGAAGGTAACACAAAAAGGAGGAGAGAGAGACAGAGAGAGAGAGAGAGAGGGGGTGGGAAGGGGGAAAGGGGGAGGTATGGAAAGGAAGAAAATTTAGCGAGAGAAGAGAGAGAAGAGAGAGAGAGAGAGAGAGAGAGAGAGAGAGAGAGAGAGAGAGCATAATTTATCACAGCTAAAACAATGTACATGGACACTGCCTCCGTAATGGGCCTTGTTCTTAACAAGGAGTGATTCGACCTCCAGCTCTCTCTGGACCAGTGCAAGATTTACCCCTGATGTATAAGTTGTAAACATCATATTCTTAACTTTTAACATAAATTAAACGCACTAAAATCTACGGTCAAATATCCCGTTGTTTCACCAACGATAATTAAAATAAATACGCTATATTTTATTAAGAAATAATTGTTCTGTACTGTTCAACATGCACATTATTTATGTTTTAAATTTTCATTCTAATAAATAAACCATAAATGTCCTTTTTCACACCTTTTTAGGTTCTTCTAATAGACTTTTCCTAACTTCCCAACAAGAACTATAAAAACAAGAACAACAACAACAAAGTATTTTGTACGCTTACTCCCCGAGTAAGCCAAAATTCTAATAACTTACTCTCACGCTTTTGCCGATATTGACCCTGATAATAATAATAATAATAATAATAATAATAATAATAATAATAATAATAATAATAATAATAATACCTTTCAATTTGTGTTTCCAGTATAGAGGTTATCCATTCGACGATATTGAGGTTATTCCAGATGTAAGTTCGGATAAATTATTATCCGGACTTACATAATAATAATAATAATAATAATAATAATAATAATAATAATAATAATAACCTACTATGAATACAGGAGCTATAATAATAGTACTTAAAATTGAAATATTTACTGACTCGGCAAATGGTAGGATTGGGGTAAATCATCAGACGCCTAGGGAGAAAAAAGGAAAAAAAATGTGGGGTAAATTGAGCTACACAAATAAAGGACATAATGCTGAGTTACTGGTATCTTCTTTTCTTTCTACTGATTTCCTCTTTTCTTTGTTCTTCTTTCCAGTTTGCTCTTTTACTTTATTATTATCTTTCCCTTATACCCCTTCCCCACACATCTCCCCCCTTTTCTCCAGGGCATTCTCAGAATCCGTCGCAAATTTCCCTAGACGGTGAGGGGAAAAATGAAAAGCAAGGGAAAGAACTGGGGAATTTTTTTTATATTTTTTAGTAAATATACATTTTTAAAAGCTAATTTCAGAAGTATTTGTTAGGTGCCGTGTGTATAATATTTGCATGTTATTATTACATAGTTTTGTATATTTTTATATTTCTTTTATTTTGGAGTAGTGTGCAAGATACCATTTATATATTTTTTATTATTTTTTATTATTTTATACATTACTATTATTATTATCTTGGCTTCATTATGGAATTACTTTGGCATACGTATATATATATATATATATATATATATATAATATATATATATTCTTTGGTAATAGCCTATTACACGTTTATTTACGAATGCTGTTTTATAGTATATTTCGTTAAACTTTTTTTTTATAATGCTTAATACCAATAAAACAATTGGAATTTTGCAAACACGTTATATTTTTTCATGATTCGTTGTAAGTGTGACTGCAAATACGTGTCTGAAACCATATAATGTTTGCTGATAAAATCAGCGGTTTTTACAATGTACTATATATATATATATATATATATATATATATATATATATATATACTATATATCACACATATCCACACGTGAAAAATAAGACCGGTTGCGACTTTATTTCCGGTGAGGACCTACACCCCGTCTCTTATTTTTCACCTGTGGATATGTGTGATAGCTGAATCACGTGCTAAAACGATTATGATCACACATACACACACATACACACACACACACACACATATATATATATATATATATATATATATATATATATATATATATATATATATATATGAATATTAACAGACCAACCCAGCAATCCTTGGGAAATCTCCAATCATCTGGGAAAAATTTGAATTGTTTTGTCATGTAAGGAATGTGTACTGTCATTGATAACAATGCTCTACTTCCCTGTGATTAATAATACTGTTTTGAATTCATTAAAGAAGACTGCTTGGGGAAAAGGTAAGTGTCATACAGACTTGTACAATGAACAGAATATTTATACTTATGAAAGGTTAGTGTGTGAAGAAATTCACTGATGGATATGAAAAACAGATGAATCTCTGTAGGGACTCTATAGGGGACTCTCTTGACAAATTATATATACCTTGCATGAATAAAAGAATGCTATGTAAGTGACTGTATCAAGTCATATTTAAATGTGAAAATCAAGGAACTGCCATACAGTCAGAGACAACCTGTACTAATGTTAGCCTTCCTGCCTACCACTCCCCCCTCCTTTCTTTCATCTTCTCTACCTTAGTCAGAGAAGAATTTAACAGAACAATTTCACAGCAATAAAGAAAAAACAAGCACTACTGATGAAAAACATGTCAGCAGGTCTACAGGAACAAAGTGTGGTTTTGGGCATCAACAAAACTTCAGTTACCTTACCAGGAACCGTTCAGTCGCCTATTTATCACCTCGTTTTCAAGACAAGCATTCCGTCGTTATCACACAAAACCTAGATGGTAGGTTGTCAGTTTGACAAACAGCTGCAGAATATCCATAAGTTATTAAGATACAATGACCATTGGCTGCATAAATATTAAATTATTATCGCAATGGTAATTTTAGACACCATAAAAAGAGCTGCAACTGTTTTTGGTTTCATGTTCATGTTAATGAACACGCTTCAATTTCTGAGGGAAATTGTGGGCTGAAGTCTGAATGGTCTAAAATAAAAAAATGTCGATATATGGTAATTTATTAGTGGATTAAGAACTTAGATATGTTGAGGGTAATACCTTAAGGTACTTCAGGATTTGTATTTTATTGGCAATGTATAATTAAGATGAGTTTGTATTCAGATAAACACTGATTGGCAAAGTGATTTCAGTGTGTTAAGAAATAAAACGTGTCGGAAATGTAGCAAGATAGTTCATTTGACTCGGGTGTGTAGGTCCAACATAGTTTCGTGCCCTACCAACGAAAGAGGTCAGCCTAGGCATAATCAGCATGTCAATGTGGTAAAAGATTTACAGGCTGAGAAACATGATGATGATCATTATGAGGACCATTATCTATTTCATGTCAAGATTGCAAATAAAATAACCACTGTATTTAGAATTAATGTCAATAATGTATCTATTGAACTTCCGATTGATTCTGGTGCTTCCTGTAATAATATTACTTGGTACAGATGCAACCACAGCAATGAATATGTTAAGAATTGGTGAGGATGTTAACCAAGTACTGTATGTGATATATATTCAAATTTTAAGGTGAAATATGAATCTTGTTTTTCAGGCCTCGCTAAGTTGACTGATTTCCAATTGAAATTGCATGTAAATCCTAATGTGAAACCTGTAGCACAACGTTTGAGGAGAATTCCTTTCAATATATATAAAAGGGAAAAGGGTGAGAAAACTCATAATGATTTGTTAGATTTAAATATTATTGAGCCAGTTCAAGGTCCTACTGAATGGGTTTCAGCTCCTGTTTTTGTCCCATAACCATGTCCCATAACCAGGTAATAGTGATGAACTGAGGTTGTGTGTTGATATGAGGAGAGTTAATGAGGTTATTCTAAGAACTAGGCACCCAACAATTGATAAGAATGGTGCAGTTATATTTTCCAAACTTGAATTAGATCCTAAGAGTAAATATTTGCCTATTTTTGTTACTCGTAAAGGGTTGTTCGGGTACAAAAGATTGTTGTTTGGAGTTAACTGTGCTCCTGAAGTTTATCAACATATTTTGCAACAAGTTTTGCTAGATTGTGAAGGAGTTAGAGTCTTAGCTGATGGCAGTAGGTTAGAAAAGGTATTAGCAACATTGTGTCATAGAAATTTAACTCTAAACGCAGATAAATGTAGTTTTAGAATGGAAAAGTTACTTTTAATGGGACTTGTCCTCTCAAAGAATGGCTTTGAACCTACTGATGATAATGTTAAAGTTGTAAATGAAGCTAAAAGTCCAGAGGATTAGTAAATGAGATTAGTAGTTTCCTTGGTCTTGTGAATTTCTGTGGCAGGTTTATCAATAATTTGTCAACTGTAGAGGAGCCTCTAAGAAGGTTAACAAAAAGAAATGTAACTTGACAGTGGGGAGGTGAACAGGAACACTCATATCAGGAATTATTTAAAAAGAGGCTTACGTCTGCTGAAAGCGTGGCATATTCTAAACCTGTATCGCATACCAAAGTGATTGTTGATGCGGGTCCAGTTGGACTTGGAGCTATTTTAGTACAAAAACAAAATGATGGATGTTTCAAACCAGTAATGTATTCTAGTAGGTCATTGACATGTTGAACGGTGTTACTTTCAGACAGAAAAAGAGTAACTTACTGCTGTATGTGCTTGTGAGAAGTTTAGATTGTATGTTCTAGGTATTCATTTTGAATTGATAAGTTATCACAACCAATTGAAGTAATCTATTCTCCCAAGTCAAAATCTCCTTTGCGTATTACAGGCTTTCAACTTTAAAGTAAAATGCAAACCAGACAATTCTAAAGGCAATGTAGCAGAGGAATATGGTGTTGATATGGAGTTGAGTAAAGTTCGAAAAGCTGTTATGAGACAAGTTACTTGTATGACAACTGTCGCCTCTGTGTAGATCATGAACAGCGCTAAAAAGAAGTTGGTATGGAATGCTATTCCAAAGCCTATGAGTGTGACATCTGGCACTGCCAGCAGAAAGCCCCCGAAGAAACGCAGTTAGTATCCTGAGCCAGCCAGGATTGAGAGCACAGTCTCAGTATGGTTATACATGCCTTTAATATTTGGGCTGAAAATTGAACCTATAACTTTCTAAATGGTTGGTTTCTATCATCTCCTCAAAGGACAAGCTCTTGCTGTAACTGGCATTCTAACTACATACAACAGTCGCAGAAAAGAACGTTTTATTTTTTTTCAGCTTGGACATGGTAAATGTAGGTAATTCTCAGTCTTTAAAGTGATTTTTAATTGTATTACGGTGATTTTTAATTATATGTGAGGAATGTTATGTTTAGAAAGAAATGTATTCAAATAGTTCCTTTAACAACAGAAAGTGGTCGAACTTCAAACTGAGCTTAGATAGAAATCTCTTCAAAGACACTACAGTTCAAGGTCTAGGTGATACATGTAGTTCATGTGCGCGTACACGGTTTTAGTACCTGAAACTGACCTGACAACCTGTTTGCCATGTCCTAGCTATAACTTATAAGGACTTCCAGAGATTATGTCATCATGCACTGTATAATTATGTATTGTCAATAAAAAATGTTTAAGCATAAATATCTTATTTTCATACTATTTAGTTCTAAATTGTAAATGATTCAGTATAAAAAAAGTTTAAAAAGATACAAAATGATCATTGCAGAGCTTTAATATAGATAACAGCAACATAGATTTATAAAAAGTTCACACTCCTGTGACTCTAGTCTGGTCCCTTGGCTGGCAATAGCCTCTACTACTCATTTTTATGGATTTGATAGTTGATACATCTATTATATCAAGAATAACAGCTAGTAACCTATTGAATGCATAGTGAAGCGTTGTGTAGTCAACAAATCACTATTTTGAATAAAAATAAGAGCTCGTTAACAAATTTAATTTGATAACAATATTGAGATGATATATATTTCTTTATTATTCATTGCTAATCACATATGTATACATATATATAGCTATATAGAACAGTAAAAAATATGGTAAATATTTTCTGCACAGATATTCTACTACACGACACAACAATGGTGAACCCGATAGGCAATATTCTAGGGTCGATTAAATCGTGATATTACTGATTTTGTAACAAACGTAAAGTAAATTTTCGTACCCTAATCCAGCCGCATGTGGTCGCTCATTGCAACATGAAAGCTCCGAGTATCTCATGAGGTGCACCTCCATTTTTGTAGTTTTTCTTTTTTGTTTTTATTGCTTTGCTTCTCTTGTGATTTCGTGGTCATTTGATTTTTCTAAACCCAGCTATAGCTTGTATTAAAGTAAAGTTCTTGTAATATTGCTTGTATGATTTTTTTTTTTTTTAGATTAACGTAAGTTTAAATAGCTTGGCTATGTTTTTGTGAACCACTATATAAATAAAACAGTTCTCGACAGGAATGTCCAAGGTGATATTTCGATTATTCCAGACCTGATGTAAACCGGCTTTATAAGGAAATATGTCATTATAACGAAATACATCGCTGTAACGTCACGAAGCAGTCGCTACAGCGAACTCCAAAGGTGAAAACGAAGAAGAAGAAACTATTTGTCCGCCAATCCTAGTCTGAGGGTTCGCAGTGGGAGGAGTTTAATGACGTCACCAGAAAAGTTGGAGCTTTTCATCCAAGCTACTCGTGACTCCCAGAATGTCACGAAAGAAAAGGTGGACTATAATAAAAAATTTCATCTGTTTTGTCTGCGTTTGTATGTCTGTCACGGGGTAGAGGTTTAATTTTGAGTTATACGCAAACCTTCCTGGTGTAACACAGAAGCCATGTGCAAAAATTTTCTGGGTCTGTCAAGCAGTTCGGATTTCTATAGTGGACAGACATATACAAACTTTCAGTTTATAAATATATATTTCTGGGTTGTGTTATACTTTTCCCAGTATGAATTCTTTCATAGATCTTGTACTGATTACAGAATTGATTTAAATAACTAATCTTCACAATTTATACATTTTTTCATATCCAAGATATTTCTGTTTGCACTTATACCTTACAAGATTTATAATGCCTATAACTAATTAAGAAAAACAGCTAAAGTTAATTTGCAATAAAATCATTGTTTATATAAGATTGCTTGAACGCATTTATAGATTTCATAGCTAATAAAACAATATTATCCAGTTTTAAGTATTCTTTATATAATATATTCTAAACTTGTCCAAGAACATATTTCAGACAAAGCTATGCCTTTGCCTTCGCCCTAATTGAATTGCTTGCGGGTTGCGTTTTTGAGTTGCGTGCCGACAGGCCATCTGAACGCGGCCGAGGTCTCTCTCTCTCTCTCTCTCTCTCCCTGAAATTCTCTAAGCACGCAACGCGACTTACAAAGCGAGTAGGT
>NC_087205.1:42339469-42346969 GCF_015104395.2 Macrobrachium nipponense | reverse complement strand
AAGTCTTCCTGCATGAAATACTGGTAAATAATAGTACAAGCAAAAGTTTCATGGCGAAATGTAAGTATTCTCAGGATAATTAATTCATTGACATTACATGAAACTGCTTTAAGCTTGAGTATTATTTTAGAGTAGCAAAATCCTATCGATGTTATCGTTATATCACACAAAATACTCACTAGTCTCATATGGAAATGGGAATCTAGGAATGGGAATGAAGTGAGAAAACACTGCTGAAAATAAAAATGAGTGCTAGGAACAGGGGTGAAGAGCCGACAGAACAAATGTTCAATTTCTGTTACCATATATGGCAGAATGACGGACGTAGTCCGTACCAGGTCGTCGGTCAAGGGACGTGGGTTGCTTGCAGGTCTTCACTTGAAGGTAAGAAACAATTCTTCAACAATCACGAACCAACCCAGGGGCGTTCGACAATCTGACTCACTGGCAAAATCTAAACACAGTTCTTTATCTTACTAGCCTGTTCAGCGTCAATACATTGTTTCAAGGAGAGCAGTAGGCAGAGTCGTCAAACATTAGGCTGCTCTTGGGTATCGGGTACTGTGACAGAGCAGGAGTCGAAGAGCAAAGTCAGCTGCCGTGAGTATTCTATCCCTATCAGAGTGATACCTCCAGGCTACGGCAATCTGTTGCGCCTTACTCGTCACGAACAAATGCTTTGGCCGTATTTATACCCAAATATTTGAACCGATAGAATCCTGTCCAAACCGGATATTGTTGTTCTCAAAACCCAAGCTTGAGTTCCTTGAGAGGTAATTTGTCTCGGCTCTATTTATCTTCGCCGACGGTAGGAAAGTGCGAAAATAGAGAGAACAACGCAAGTGCAGGTGGTTCGAGAGAGATCAAGGGGTATACAGGTGAGAGGAGGTGGAGTCAGGAACTCGCCGGTCCATGGTCAGCAGCCCACCCTGATGGGATATGACAGCTCATTTGTCATCCCGAAACTAATCCCAGGGAGAAGCCATTAAAAAGGTTTTCGCCTTTGTTCGTTACAACAAATACAAAAGGGAGAAAACTGTTAAGTCAAAATACTATCAAGGGATCCCTTATCAGATCCCGATGCGATGTGGAAGGGAAATTCTCAACTAGTTTAAAAAAAAGGAGAATAGGTTACTCTACAGCTCATATTTTGAATTTCACTTTACTGGCCCAAATATATTTCTTAAAATTTACGTTTGGCTGAAGAAAAGGAAAAAGAAAGAGGATCCAAAATGGATACTATTGATAATAAATGTACGTATACATGCAGCTGTAATAGCCACAATGCCCTCTTAATTTCTTGTGTTCTTTGCTCTTTTTTGGATGCGCTTGCCACTACAAAGCCTGTAGATCCAAGTTCAAAGAAATTTTTGAAGAAATTGTGATGTCCGGTACCGGGAAATGAACCCAGGTCCCATAATCCCAAAGAGGTCACGTTGCCGACCTGACCACGAGAAGAATAAAAAGTCTACTCCTTCTCATACAGACATATACCTGTCGTTTTCAGATATACTTATCTAAGCTGGAATAGACCCATCCTTGGCAGTTCAACTCGTGATGGTAGCAGTGCACTACTAGCCAGGTGGTAACCCAAAAGAGCGTAAATGGCCCATGTCACAGCCTGGGACAGAGCGAGGTTCTCAAGGGCGAGGCTAGAGCAGACGGAGGTCTGGAGCGTAGTGAGCGGGGAGGGCCTGGCACTCAAATGACACTGTGGAAGTGCAAACTTCTTGTATAACGCAAGACAATAGATGTAGGGTGACACGAACGGTAGCCATGTCCTGGACTCAGTTGAGTGTAGGTTTGAGCCTAAGTTGTAGTTGGTGTGAAGGCAGGAATGGCTACCAAGGTCTCTGGGCTTGAATCGAGAATCAGTCAACACAGGTACTCTTACACATCTTTTATGAACGCCACAGGATGTATTTGAGTTTGGGGTTTCACCCCCCGCCAAAACTGGAGTTGATATCGGCAGTGGCGTTTTAGCCAGCAGCTTCTTGCAGTGATTCTGAATTCCCAGGGAGTGATGGCACCCCCGGAGACTTGGTGGGCATTGGGGGACCGAGGTGCACAGTTCACAGAGAAAGAGGCATTAGCAATTGTCAAAGCTGACAGGACCTCTCCTGAGGGCTTGCTTAATGGGTCAAAGGTTGATCGAGGAACTGACCTGGGGGCAGGGCTGGAAATGTTAAGTTGGGTCAGGGAAGGTGTGAATTCTTACGCTACAATAACTACTGCCTGACAGGTATTGTTGACCCTTGAAGAGGTTTATGCATGACTGAAAATCCATTTGCAGGAGTTGGTTGTACCTTGCTCTGAAGGGGTTGGTTACTTTGGAGAAGGTGTTTGACAGGCCATTTATCATCGAGGATTAGAAAAGGGAAATTCTTCCCGATTTTGCTTAATGACTTGAAAGACAAAATACTCCCAAGAGGACTTATGAGATGCGACTCTGGGAAGGATCTCTCACAGATTGGGAGATAAATCTGAGGAAAATATTCCAAATCTCAACCTTACGGTGTAGGGGGATGGGAATTGAACTTTTACCTCGCTTTCCTTATTTGTGAGCGCAGTTGTAAGTAATTAATATCATAGAGACAGCATATGCCATCATTAGACAATCATACTCGGGATAATA
Source organism: Macrobrachium nipponense (assembly GCF_015104395.2). Lineage (NCBI taxonomy): Eukaryota > Metazoa > Arthropoda > Malacostraca > Decapoda > Palaemonidae > Macrobrachium > Macrobrachium nipponense. The sequence continues at coordinate 42,344,334 of NC_087205.1, read as the reverse complement.
TATCTGATATAACACTATATTTCTTAATCTCAATTTACCCAATTTTTTCCTTTTCCTTTTTTATCAAATATCACCACCAGCTGGAAAAAATAGGAGGTGAGACGCCGTTCCTAGGCCCATTAGCAATTAGTTATGGCCCACTATTGTCGCCTTAAGGCTCCGCCCTCTCAATCTGCCAACCAGCTCACCCTTTGTACTCTGTTTCCCTTCTTTGTGCTGTCGTTTTAATTTCTCTTCCAGGCTGGGCTCTCAGGCATTAGATGCCCCAATGGACGCCAATGAAAGTTGGCAAAATTAACCGGCAAGCACTGAAGCTACCCTAAGAAGGACGATGAGGCACTGCGGGAAACGTGCCGTATATAAGGGAGAGGTGGCCATAGCTCGCCCTATTCTAGCAGAGGTCATGAGCCAGCCAGCCTCTTAGACAGACCTTGTTAGCAGGCCATATGCTCATCAATTCCCTCCCTCTCCTTCCTGCTACTAAATTACTTTTGTGGTGCATACAATCCATATTCCACCTAAGATCCTTTAATTAAAGTCTGGCTTCTACACTCAAGACATCATCCTCCTACGGACTAAGGTACAGGTGAATTTGGAAATTGTTTTGGAGCACATTCTCTTACTCTACTTTACTGCTGCTCTCTTAATATTCGCTCCCCCTTGCTTCTCCTTCATAGCCTAATAGAAGTTGTGTAAATTCTTGTGAATTGTAGAACATAAGTGTCATTTCTTTTTACATACCCACATCTGCCTTGAATGATTTACTCACCCTGCCTGCAGCACTTCCCACTTAACGTTACAGGCTTTAGCAATCGAAGTTATAGTGCGTTCCTGTATTGCAGATTAGGTGACCGTGTACTCGCCTGTGTTTCCACAGTGTCAGTCTTCCCTCAACTGCCATCATTGAGCAAGTTCTACTGGATGGAAGATTGAAGAATTATTTTATGCTCTATGTACAGAATTTGTAATATCTAGTTCTCTGAGCATAGCCCTTAGAGGTTTTCTAATAGTATATATTTGCTTTGCTAGTGGCACTACTTGATTTGTTACTACTTAATCACAGTGCAACATAGCTAGTGAGTTTGGCTCCTGTGTAAATATCTTCTGATTTCACTAACAATAGCATATTATGTTGTTATTCCCTTAGTTTCCACTTAATTTAGCTATGACATTGTTTAGCCTATTCTGGTTATCAGTGTGGCCCAGAGTTGCATGACCCTTTTGCTCCAGGTAAGTTTAATGTAACATTGCACGGCCACACCTGTAACAATTTATATTCATGCATTTATGTTATATATATACATAATATGTATATATATAAATACATAAATATGCATATTTATAAATATATATATATATATATATATATATATATATATATAGATGTATGTATGTATGTATGTATGTATGTATGTATATGTATGTAAAAGACCAATAGTTCACTGGTTTGGAAACAAGCCTCTTTGAAAAGGCAGGTGGAAAAAAATCAAATATAACCCAAACAGGGCCAACAAAAAGATAGAGCGGGAGGGGGGTATGACTGAAATGGAATATGGAGGGGGTAAGGGGGAGAGGGAATGGGAGGAGGTGCAGGGAAGGGGCTAAATTTGCTGTGAGGTCCTCTCTGATCAATATCCTATCCTGAGAAGAAGGTGTTCTGGCCTAGATCAAGATTTCTCGACTGAGTATATATACAACATATATAATATATATATAATATATATATATATAATATATATATATATATATATATATATATACGTATATATATATATATATATATATATATATATATATATATATATATATAAAACATCTAGATATATATATATATATATATTATATATATATATATATATATATATATATATATATATGAATATAGTAGATTGGTCTCCTTCCCTTTCTTATTCTGTTTTATTTTTTCTTTCTTTTTTCCCTTCCCTTTATTCTGTTCTAAATGCATTCAGTATTTTCCATTCCTTCATTTCATTCGTTTGTTAATATCAGTTTAGTAGTTATTCTCTTTTTGTTATCTAATGTTTTCATTTATTTTCCTTTTTCCTCCTTTCTTGATCCAGTTTTATTTATTCTCTGTTGTTGTTTCCCCTCCTTTGTCTATTTAATATTTTCCTTCTGTTTATTCCTTGCATCTTATTCTATCTTATTCTCTATCTTCCCCTCTATTATATACTTATTCTCTGTTTTTAGCTTCCTTTATTCTGTTAATATACTTACTCTCTATTTCCCCCTCCTTTATTCTATTCGATATTTATTCTCTAATATTCCACTTCCTTTATTCTATTCTGTATTATCTCTACTGTTCCCCCTCCTTTATTCTGTTCTACAATTATTCACTGTTATCCCCTTCCATTATTTCATTCTTTTTTAATGTTTGTTTAGTAGTTGTTCTCTTTTTTTAATCTAATTTTTTTTGCTCTCCTATTCTACTGACCTCGTTTTCCCTGTTTTTCTTATTCTTGTCTATTATACCTTCCGTCCTTTCTCTTGTCATCTCTCGCCTTACTTTTGATGTTATTCCCTCCTCGTCTTGTCTTTATTTTCAATATTATTCTCTGGTTTTTCGTCTCCTATTCTCTCTTTCTCTTTCATCCCTTCTCGCCTACTTGTCTATAATTCATCTCTTGTTATCCATTTTAGTTCCTTCTTTTATTCCCAATCTTTTATATCCATTCTTGCTCATCTCTTTCATTATCTTCCTTTCTTCATTATCTCCTCTCTTAATGTCCAGTCATATATTCCTTCTAATTGTTTTTGCTTTTACTCCTTCGCCCTCTTTCTTCTAGTTTCTAAATTTCAACATTCCTTTCTATTTCCTTTCAGTTATTCAATTTATCCTCTGCCTCCTTAATCATTTCTTCTTTTAACCCTAGTTAAGAAGGATATAAATTTTCGGTCATTTATTCCTTCAAATTATTTGTTTTTTTAATTCTGGCTTTTTTCTTCTTCTTCTTCTCTTCCTTATCTCTCTTTCGCTTCTTTCTCCATTTTAATATATCTATTTCCTTTCATTTATTCATTTTATGATGATCTTGCTTCCTAATTCTGTATATTTTTTACCAACTTCAAGGAGGATGAAAAAAATAAGGGTATTTTCCTTTCACGTTTGTGCGTCACGTAGTTGGTTCAAGATTACCTGAAAAGTTATGCATAGATTCTCACCAAAATCTGACCGGAAGTGGTCCTCGATGCTGGCAGCATTTTACCAATTTGAGAGAGATAGGACTGTAACTTTTGGGGGTGGAGGAACGTTTGAGAGGTGGGACAAGGGGGACAACGTTTGGTTTTGGCGGAGGTTTGCAAATTCTTCACTTTCGTTTCGTCTCTTCCTTCCTTTTTCTTATCTATTTATCCTTCATACTTCCTTAATCATCATTCACCTCTTCTCCTATTTCCCTCTCTCCCTCCTTCCTCTTTGTAATCTTCTCCTCTCTCTTCCCCTCCCCCTCATCTAAAGTTTGGTCCGGGACATTTATTTCTTGAGGGAGAGAGCGAGGGTCTGGAGGAAGAAGAAGAAGAAGAAGAAGAAGAAGAAGAAGAGAGAGAGAGAGAGAGAGAGAGAGAGAGAGAGAGAGATGAGACGAGACGACAGAAAGAGAGACAGACAGAGAGCTGATCGAAGGTATTCGTTATCGAGAGTTTTTTTTTAACTGCTAGAGATGAGAGAGAGATAGAGAGAGAGAGAGAGAGAGAGAGAGAGAGAGAGCTGATCGAAAGAGATACCTTATTGAGCGTTCTTTAATTGGTTGGATGGAGACAGATTTCTTACGCATTAAGACGTCGGTCGCTGGAGTTACCTCTCCAAGAAGACAAACGAGAGAGAGAGAGAGAGAGAGAGAGAGAGAGAGAGAGAGATAAAAAGTGTTCCTTGTAGAACTTCACATTTTGCTGTCAGTCTTGGTAAACATATTTTTCAGAAAGAATTAAATAAAATATAGAGCAAAACCGTGTTGTAAGAGAGAGAGAGAGAGAGAGAGAGAGAGAGAGAGAGAGAAAAGGGGGGCGGGTGTGAGTGGGGAGGCTGGAGGGGATAGAATTCGATTTCATTTAATTCGTCTCCACTACATCAGACTTTGCATCGCCACCTTAGAAATCTCTCTCTCTCTCTCTCTCTCTCTCTCTCTCTCTCTCTCTCTCCTGCAGGCATATTTAGCACTTACGTCCCGACACACGTAAATAAAAGGTAAGAAAAACAATCTTAATAAAGGCCCGTACATACAACAACCTCCACCATCACTATCCCCCCCCAACCCCCCCCCCCCCCCCCCCCCCCCCCCCCCCCCCCCCCCCCCCCCCCCCCCACGTGTCTTTCCCCCTATACATCCGCGGAGTCTGTGCTAAGTGCATCCGTCGTCCTTTTCACTCCCGGGGCTCTATAGAAGTTGCCCCCCCCCCCCCCTCTCTCTCTCTCCATTGAGACGCCCTAAGGGTCTCGCCCTTGCCCTTATGGCTGTAGTGTCTGATCTCGTATATACAGCAGCTCATGAAGGGGAGGGATGGCGACGGAGATGAAGGGGGAGGGGTCCTTTTGACTCCCCCAAACCTCTACCCCCATCTGGCTACCTCTTTTGACTGTATTGCTTGTTACAGGTCTTGTAGCTCTCTCTCTCTCTCTCTCTCTCTCTCTCTCTCTCTCTCACACATCCCCACCCCACGAAATTCCAGGCACCCCCTTATGGCAGTAATGATGGTTAGGTCTTGTAATTTCCTCTCTCTCTCTCTCTCTCTCTCTCTCTCTCTCTCTTTCTCTTTTATATCATTTCTCTCTCCCCCTCCCGCTAACTTGTTATGGGCTATTATACGAATTCCGATACAGATGTTGTATCCCCCGCTCTCTCTCTCTC
>NC_087205.1:42259469-42334469 GCF_015104395.2 Macrobrachium nipponense | reverse complement strand
AATAATAATAATAATAATAATAATAATAATAATAATAATAATAATAATAATAATGTGGAAGTTACTAACAGGTATCATCAGTAAAATGCTATACAACTAACTAGAGGATGCAAACATCATCCCCCGCCAACAGGAGGTTGCAGAAGGAAGCGTAGGGGCACAAAAGACCAGCTCCTGATAGACAAAATGGTAAAGCAGAATAGTAAGTGACAGAAAACCAACTTAAGCATGGCATGGATTGACTACAAGCAAGCCTTCGACATGATACCACACACATGGCTGATAGAATGCCTGAAAATATATAGAGCAGAGGACAACACGCTCAGCGTCCTAAAAAATACAATGCACAACTGAAATACAATACTTACAAGCAGAGGTTAACATCCGGAGAGGAATCTTCCAGGGCAACTCACTGTCCTCACGACTCTTTTTATTGTAGCCATGATTCCCATGACAAAAGTATACTGCAGAAGATGGATGTTGAGTACCAACTTAAGAAAGGAGGCAACAGAATTAACCATCTGATGTTCATGGACGACATCAAGCTGTATGGTAAGAGCATCAAGGAAATAGATACCCTAATCCAGACTGAAAGGATTGTATCTGAGGCATTAGGATGGAGTTTGGAATAGAATAATGCTCCTTTGTCAACATACAAAAAGGCACCGTGACAGGGATTGAAGGGATAAAGCTACCAGATGGGAATAGCATCAAACATATTTGAGAAAGGATACAAATACCTGAGAATAATAGGAGAGGATATAAAACACCAAGAGACAAATTTCCGTTCAAACTGCCTTTCTACCACCTTGCCATCCCACTATCTCTGATTTATTTCATCTTGTGACTGCGAGGATTTCCTCCTTGTACATCTTTTAAGAAGAAAAAAACTTAACAAAATAGAAAAAAATGCATATATAAAATTTAGGCATAACATTGGTGTAAGTAGCTGACAGTTACCTCATGCGTCAGAAGAGAGGATTTGGAACCTCTTTAAATAACGCTGGGTAGATGCTTGCAGGTTTCCAAAGACCAGGATTGGAGGGATCCTGGGGCAACAGGGGATGCATGAATGGAGTGGTGCTATTGTGCCCCGTTAAGCTCACTCCTTCGTGTAATGAATGACCATCCCTGCAACCACTACCCTGTGAGTGAGGGCTAAACTGCTAGGAGGTTGCAGAGCTTTTGTGCCTTGTTGGAGTCCCAGCCAACTAAAAACCCCAGACAAGCTTCTGTGCCATTGATTGTGGAACTTCCTACCCGTGGGGCCTGCTGGTGTGGCCATTGTGGCCTTGCCTTGGGGATTTTCGTGGTTGGAGGAGAAGCATTTGGGTTATAAAATTCTGGTTGTTCATGGTTGTTGGAAGTTTAGTAATTTAAGGGATGCTGCTGTTCACTCCTGGCAAAAAAATCATTTGCTTAGGCAAATTATGTTGCTCAGTTGGGAGCTGCAACACGTTTGGGATCATCTAACAACAGAGAGACCGTATGTTAGTGTGGCAGCAATAAAAAGTATCCTGGCGATGAACTATGGAAAACTGTCCTTGGATAAGCAGATGCGGCGACTTTGGGAGTTCTCAGCCACCCCACCCCATTTTTTCCTTTTCAACTAGTCACATTACAAAGAATACTGAATTAAAAGTGCAGATAGAAATACTGAAAACAATACACAAACAGAGATGACCCAAGAAAAGTTAAAATTGAAGCACACATGTGCAAAATGCAGTGTAAATAAGTGGTGCATAGACTACAAAGGCATGCGCATCAAAGTTAGGTAGTCTCAGTATCTGTCTCTCCTGTCAACAAGAACAGGGGATAGCTAAATTGAGGAGGGAAGCAAAAGAATTAGCTAAGGACTAAAGGAGTTGATAAAGAACAAACTCGAAGGCAAGAGAACAGAAGACAGGATGGAAAAGGAAATTGGAGACCTACAAAGAGAAGTTACAAACCTTAAGAGAGAGAAACAGGAATTGAACAACGGCATAGTAGAAAACGGAGAGAGTATAGTGGAGATTAGAAAACAATTGCTAAAGCTCAGAACAACAAATGAAACAGAAACAAGTAGTAGACAAGGCACAAAGAAAGAAGCTTACAATTATAAAAACAATGAATTTAAGAGAGCTGTTGGTAGAAGAGTGATAGCAGCTAGAAAACACGATTGTCCCCCAAAAGGAATCAATACAACAAATAGATTTGCTGTGCTCCCTGAAACAGAAGAGAAAACTATCTTAATTGGAGACTCGTTAGTAATAGATCAGGGGTTAAATTTTGTGGCCAAAAATAGAAGTAAGAGAAAAGTTAATTCCTGCCCAGGTGCAGGAGCAAAGATGATAGCCGAGCCAGTGAAAAAAAAATCAAAGTAAATAATAGAAAAGTGCAATCATAGTGCAGGGAGGAGGAAATGACTTGTTTCTAAAAGATGGAAGAACTTGCCAAACAGAAGGTCTTGTAGCAAAACTGACGAATGTTATACAGAACATCAGTGAGAAAACTGATAATGGCATTCTTATAGGACTACTGCCCAGAACCACTTCTCCCTCACAAGGCAATCGGAATCAACGACAGACTGGAGCTGATATGCCAAGAAAAAGGTGTTTGGTTTGTAAACTTTTGGGACAGATTTATAGGGAATAGGAAAGTATATAAAAGAGATGGAACTCACTTGAATTTCGAAGGAGGAAACTTCATGAAACACCTTAGTGAACTCAACATTCAAGGGAAGAAGTCAGAAAGCACCCAGAATCTGGTTAGTAATAGCACTGCAGGCAGTAAGGGAAACTAATAAAGCCACCGAGGACAAAAGAAAAGATAGAAAAATCCCTCAGAGTGGCGCAGTTTAATGGACAATCTATTCGGAACGAAGTAGATCTCTTCAAAGCATTGGTAGCAAGTGAAGAATTAGACATAATAGGTATCACAGAAACACGGATACAAGAGGCAACAAGAGACTTCGTAGGAGAGTACCAGATAGCTGCATACAAATTGTCCAAAAAAGATGGACTCAATAAAAAAAGGTGGTGTTATGTTATATGTTAGGGACCACCTCAGTCCAATAGAGTGTAAAATTACAACCATGGAAGAAGTGATTGGCATCAATATAAACAGTCTAGGGAAGAAGATAACTAATACTAGTGTATAGACCTCCCCACCAATCACAAATGTCCGATGAGGAGCTGTATGCACTACTAGGACAAGAGATAAACAATAAACTCTGCATAATAATGGGAGATTTCAATGCAGCAGTACATTGGGACACGATGACCTCCGCATCAACTGTAGAAGGAAAAAGACTTTTAGATTTTGTAAAAAATTCATTCCCCCACCAATTGGTTGACAAACCTACCAAAGGAAACAACAGAAGATAATCTAGTGTCTGACCTTTCAGTACGTGCAAATCTAGGTAAAAGCGACCATAAAATGATCTCATTTAATATTAATGTTCAACAAAAAAAAGAGAAGATATTAATGAGATTGGACTACCGTCGACAAGACCTAAAAAAGCTAAAGGTGTACGTTAAAAATCTAGAGTACGACGAGAACTCAGGCATAGATAAACACTGGGAAGCCTTTCATGAGGAATGCACAGAAAAACGTTTTAGCTGTTTACCATTAAGGCAGACACTAACAAATGGCAACCCTCAGCCTAAGTGGTTCAACAGAGAAATTAAAAATACAATAAGGGAAAGAGACAGATTGCACAAATCAATGAAACCACATCCAACACCAGTGGAAGCGAGCAGGCATAAAGAACTCTATAGATTGGTGGACAAATTAGTAAGAAATCAAAGATAAATGAGGATAAGAGAGTTGCATCAGTTTGTAAAGAAAACCCAAATTATTCTTTGCGCATGTTAATAGTAGGATACCAATAAAAAATATCATAGGTCCCCTAAGGGACAATAGAGGTAACCTGGTGAATTCAGACTTGGAAAAAACAGAGTTACTGAATAAGTTTTTTATTGGTGTATTCACAATTGAAGACACTACCTCAATACCAGAACCTGCTATTAAATATGAAGGGGCAGAACCGTTGGACAAAATAATATTTACAGAAGAGGACTTTAAAAACAAAATAGACAAACTCAACAAGTTCAAATCTCCTGGCCCGGATGGGATTCATCCAGGAGAAATTAAAGAGGCCTCAGAGGAGATAGTTCCTCACGCAAATAAACTCTACAGAAAAAGTGCTGAACAAAGAAAGGCACCAAAAGGATAGAAACTAGGTAATGTGCCCCCAGATTACCAAAAAGGTCCAAGAGAAGAGCCGGGAAATTACAAACCAATCTGTCTAACGTCTGTCGTTTGCAACATTTTTGAGTCCATAATTGCAGATCAAATTGTGGATCACATTGATAGAAACAACTTGTTAAACAGCCAGTCAAAACAGATCCTACCTATTAAACCTCTTGGAGTTTTTTCATAATATGCTTGGTATTTACGACAGTAGCAGAGAACTAGATTTACTCTACTTAGATTTCCAAAAGGCCTTTGACAAAGTCCCGCACAAGAAACTGATGACAAAAGTTAGAGCTTTAGGAATTGTAGGAGAAATAGCAGACTGGATCGAAGACTGGCTTAAACTAATAGAAAACAGAGAGTCATAATAAATGGTGAAGAATCAAAGTAGACAGATGTAACGAGAAGAGTTCATCAGGGTTCTGTCCTTGGCCCTCTCTTGTTTTTTATTTATATTAATGACATTGATGTAAGCTTAACTAGCAGGATAGCCAAATTTGCAGATGACACAAAACTAGGTGTAAATGCAGCAGAACCAGATGCAGTGGAAAGTTTAAGAAATGATCTAATGAAAATAGGAGAGTGATAAAAAAAATGACGAATGCCTTGTAACGTAGATAAGTATAAAGTGTTACAAATAGGATCAAACAACCCTCATGCCAGCTTCATGCTGCTCGAGAATTATATAAATAGTGTAGAACAAGCGGAGAACCTTGGAGTCATTATTACCAAGGACTTAAAATCCATAAAACAGTGCATAAAAGCTGAAAAGAAGGCACAGAAACTAGTGGGATACATAAAGAGGCAGTTCAAATACAGAAATAAGGAAAAGGTGCTGCAGCTCTAAACATCAATAGTTAGACCCCACCTTGAACTGGCAGTACAGTTTTGGTCACCAACACTAAGAAACGACATAAATAGGTTAGAAGGAGTAAAAGCAAGAGCCAGAAAGTTAATTCCATCCATCAAGCAAATAGGTTACCGAAGATGACTAGAGAGCCTGAACATGTATGGCTTAGAAACACGACGGTTGCGAGAACAACTAATAGAAACATTCAAAATACTGAAAGGTATAACAAAAGTAGACAGTAACCTATTTACATTAAACGAAAACCAGACAAGAAATAATGGCTGGAAACTAAAACTGAAGAGATACAACACATCCCATTGTGGGAACTTCTTTACATACAAGATATGTGGAACATGGAATAAACTGCCACCAGAAGTTGTAAACAGCAACGGTGTGGAAGAGTTTAAAAGAAAGCTAGACAAAATCATTAGGACACTGTGAATGAACAATAAAACCTGCTTCTACAGATAGTTGAGCATATGATGACTCCCCGAATGGACTTAGAAGTCTTTGAGACACCCTAATACTTATAACTCCTTGTATCTCCTTGTAACTTAGACAATACTTAAGTCAAAACTCAATGCGGGAAACATGACGAAAGCCATAAACACATGGGCACTACCAGTAATCTGATACAGCGTAGGAGTATTGGAGTGGACAAAGGCTGAACTCTGCAGCATAGGCCAGAAAACTGCGAAACATCGCAATACACAAAGCACTACACCCAAGAGCAAATACAAATAGACTGTACACAACACGAAAGGAAGGAGGGAGAGGTCTACTAAGCAAAGAGGACTGCGTCAGCATCGAGAGCAGAGCACTGGGGTAATATCTGAAAATCTGTGAAGATGAGTGGCTAAGAAGTGCATGGGAAGGACTCAAAAGGAGGAAGACCCAGAAATATACAGACAGGAGGGTGAGTGGCACAAGATCAGGCCTTAACAACCAGATATGTCCAAAGAACAATAGATGGAGATAACATCTCACCCATATGCAGGAAGTGCAATATGAAAGATGAGACCATAGATAACATTGCAAGCAAATGTCTAGCACTTGCACTGAGCCAGTACAAAAAGAGACATGATTTAGTAGCAAAAGCCCTCCACTGGAGCTTGTGCAAGAAACATAAGCTAGCTTGCAGTAATAAGTGGTACGAACACCAACCTGAGGGAATGATAGAAAACGATCAGGCAAAGATCCTCTGGGACTATCGTATCAGAAAGATAGGGGGATGTGTGCCAATAGACCAGAATTGATGCTGATTGACAATATCAAGAAGTATCACTCATTGATGTCGCAATAACATGGAACACAAGAGTAGGTAAGAAAGAAAGAAAAAAAATTGATAAGTATCAAGACCTGAAAATAGTGGTAAGAAGGATATAGGAAATTATACCCAAAATAAAATGAACACTAAGAATAATCCCAAGATCCCTGTAAAGGAAGTTGGAAAAACTAGATACCGAAGTAGCTCCAGGACTCATGCAAAAGAGTGTGCTCCTAGAAACAGCGTACATGGAGAGACAAATGATGGACTCCTATGGAGGCAGGATGCAACCAGGAACTCCACACCATAAATACCACCAAGTCGAACAGGATACCTCAGTTAGACAAATAATAATAATAATAACTAACTCGCATGATACAGCCATCATTTTCAACAGGATATGTTAAAGAGAGAGTCTACCTCCTGCTAATAATAATTAAGTTTTCGTCATGTATGATCAGAGATAAATTGCCAATAAATCCAAGGTACAATAATATTGATGAAATAGCTAAATAAATAAATACAAAAAAGAATAAAAGGAGAAAAAGGAAAATGCATTTAAATTCACCAGAGCGTCACAGTGAAAAAGCATAAAAAAGGAATGAATAAATGGCAAAGGTGAGAAGAATGAAAGGAAAAAAGACGACCCAGTCATGTTTAATTTCCCCGAAAATCATGGCGACGTCGCCTATGAAAATGGGAAAAAGAGAGGAAAACCGTAAGATGGGAACAAAGTAAAACTGGGAAAAGATAAAAAAGAGTCAGTAAAAAATGGGAATAAGTAAACAAGGAAAAAAGTAAAAATGGGAAAAAGTAAACACGTCAAAAAGTACAAATGGGAAACAAAGTTTTTACATTTTTCCCATGTGAGAAAAAAGCAAAAATGGAAAAAATTACAATTGGAAAAGTAACAAAGAGAAAAGTAAAATGGTAAAATGTACAATGGGAAAAGTACACAAGGAAAAAAGTACACAGTGGAATAAGTAAAAAAGGAAAAAGTAAAAAAGGGCAAAAAATGAACAAGAAAAAAGTAAACACGGGGAAAGTAAACTTGGGAAAAATGTAAAGACGGGAAAAAATATAAATGGAAAAAATAAAAATTAGAAAAAGAACAATGGGAAAAAGTAACAAGGAAAAATGAACGCAGTGGAATAAGTAAACAAGAAAAAACGCAAAAAATGGAAAATGTAAATAATGGCAAATAGTAATCATGGGAAAAAAGTACACATGGGAAAAATGTAAAAATGGGGGAAAAAGTAAACAACGAAAAAAGTAAAAATGGGAAAGAGTCAACAAGGAAAGAAGTAAAAAATGATAAAAAGTAGACAAGGAAAAATGTTTAAAAATGGTGGAAAGAGTCAACAAGGAAAGAAGTAAAAATCGTAAAAAGTGAACAAGGAAATGGATAAAAAATGGGAAAAAGTCAAATCGGGATAAAAGTAAAAAGGAAAAAGTAAACTGGGAAAAGAGAACAAATGGGGAAATGGTAAAAATAGCTAAAAAAGATGAGAAGCAAAACCAAAAAAGATAAAAGATATAAATGAAAAAATGCGCAAAGAATTGCTGTAGTCAGCACTCCCTAGAAATTTCATTTTGTGCCAAAAACTGTAAAAGGACCGTAGACAAGGGGTGTGGGGTTGGGGGGGGGTGTTACAGAATAGGTCCATTTCAGACAGGACGGTTATTTATTTACTTGGGGGGAGGGGGCAGGGGGAAGGGAAGAGCGGGAGGGGGGAGGGGGACGGGGAGGGGCTAGCTTTCAAATCGGAATTACGGGACCTTTTAGCCTAAATTGGTATTGAATGGTTAGTAGACTCTCTGTCTCTCTGTCTCTCTGTCTCTCTGTCTCTGTCTCTCTTTCTGTCTCTCTGTCTCTCTCTCTCAGCTATTTGATTATTTCATTGCTTGTGAAACCAATGCAGCATTGTATATTACTTTAAAGGGATTTCTCTCTCTCTCTCTCTCTCTCTCTCTCTCTCTCTCTCTCTCTCTTTTAGCAATTGGACTATCCTACTACTCTTGAAGATAATGTAGCATCAATCCTTCTCTCTCTCTCTCTCTCTCTCTCTCTCTCTCTCTCTCTCAATCTTTGTTAGCAAAGCCATTGACCAACAATCCTTCCTACTCTCCTTTCTCTCTCTCTCTCTCTCTCTCTCTCTCTCTCTCTCTTCAGCAAAGCAATTGACCAATAATCCCTCCCCTTCTCCTCTGTTTCATCCACTCTCTCTCTCTCTCTCTCTAACTTCGTTAGCAAAGCCACTGACAAAAATCGGGGAAGGAGGACTTAACAGCTAGGAAGACCAGCAGTCATACTCCCCGCCAACCCCCCTTTCCTACGGGTCGATGCCAGTAACTGTCGCGTGTGGCCTTAACCGAGAGAGAGAGAGAGAGAGAGAGAGAGAGAGAGAGAGAGAGAGAGAATATGTCCTTCCTCCTCACACGAGTTAACAAGTTACAATTTCCCCCAAAAACGTCATTTAAGCTACATTATACATTGGCTGGTGGTAAAAACCGTTGTTTGTTGTCAGCTGTTAGAACTCTTGATGCCTTGCAGATTCAGCAGTGGCTATTTTCATCATTCCAGGAGGAGTTCTTTGCATTATACCAGCAGGGGCTGTTTACATTATTCCAGCAGGGACATTTTGCATCGTTCCAACAGGCGCTGTTTGCATCATTCCAGCAGGGGCATTTTTTCATGATTCCACCAGGGGCATTTTGCATCATTCCAGCAGGGGCATTTTGCATCATTACAGCACAGGCTGTTTGCATCATTCCAGTATAGGCTGTTTGCATCATTCCAGCAGGGGCATTTTTTCATGATTCCACCAAGGGCGTTTTGCATCATTCCAGCAGAGGCGGATTGTCTCATTCCAGCAGGGGCTGTTTGCATAATTCCAGCAGGGGCTGTTTGCATCATTCCAGCAGGGACTGTTTACATCATTCCAGCAGGGGTTGTTTGCATCATTCCAGCAGGGGCATTTTTTCATGATTCTACCAGAGGCATTTTGCATCATTCCTGCAGGGGCTGTTTGCATCATTCCAGCAGTGGCATTTTTGCATTATTCCAGCAAGGGCTGTTTGCATCATTCCAGCAAGGGTTGTTTGCATCATTCCAGCATGGGCAGTTTGCATCATTCCAGCAGGGGCATTTTTTCAAGATTCCACCAGAGGCATTTTGCATCATTCCTGCAGGGGCTGTTTGCATCATTCCAGCAGTGGCATTTTTGCATTATTCCAGGAAAGCCATTTTTGCATCATTCCAGCAGGGGCATTTTTGCATCATTCCAGCAGGGGAATTTTGCATCATTCCAGCATGGGCTTTTTGCATCATTCCAGCAAGGGCTGTTTGCATCATTCCAGCAAGGGTTGTTTGCATCATTCCAGCAGGGGCTGTTTGCATCATTCCAGCAAGGGTTGTTTGCATCATTCCAGCATGGGCAGTTTGCATCATTCCAGCAGGGTTTGTTTGCATCATTCCAGCAAGGGTTGGTTTTTGTTCCAGGCATCATTCCAGCATGGGCAGTTTGCATCATTCCAGCAGGGTTTGTTTGCATCATTCCAGCAGGGGCTTTTTGCATCATTCCAGCAAGGGCTGTTTGCATCATTCCAGCATGGGCTGTTTGCATCATTCTAGCAGAGGTCGTTTGCATCATACCAACAGGGGCTGTTTGCACCATTCCACCAGTAGCTATTTGCATCATTCTGGCAGAGGCTATTTGCATAATTCCAGTTAGGGCTGTTGTATCATTCCAGCAGGGACTATTTGCATCGTTTATGCAGTGCTTTTTACATCTTACCAGCAAGGGCTTTTGTATCATTTCAGCAGGGGTTATTTGCATTGTTCCAGCAGGGATTGTTTGCAACATTCCAGGAGAGGCTGTCTGTATCATACCAGCAGGGGCTGTTTACGTCATATATTATTAAAGGAGTTTTGCTTAATAATAATAATAATAATAATAATAATAATAATAATAATAATAATAATAATAATTATCATCATCATCATCATCATAATGTCATTGTGATGATGATGATGATTATTATTATTATTATTATTATTATTATTATTATTATTATTATTATTATTATTATTATTATTATTATTATTATTAAGCAAAATCTCTGTTAAGCAAAATTCCTTCAATAATCTTAGTCGGTGTTTGTGCGGGTTTATTTTTTCCGCTTGTGCGCCTTGTGTTTGTATGTTTTTGTGCTTCTGTGTTTGTGTCTGGTGTTTGTACGCTTTTGCCTGCGTCTGTTTTAACCATTTGTGTGTCTGTATTTGAACACGTTTGTTTCTGTTTCTGTTTTGTCCGTTTTTGTGTTTGCCTTTTCAGGCATTTGGTTGTGTTTGTACATTTGGTTTGTTCTTTTGTGTCTGAATACTTGGACACTAACTATTCACTAAACCCTAAAGACTCACTAAACATTCACTGAATACTTACACAATAAACATCCCACAACATTCACAAAACATTCACTAAACCCCAAACACTCAGTAAACATTCACGAAACCCTACACTAAACATTCACTACAGAATTGCTCATAAACATTTACTGAACGCTCACTCACTAAACCTTAAAAATTCGCTCAACACTTACTCATTAAACATTAACGATGAAAAAGTTCAAAATCGCACGAATCCCCTGTACAATTTGCGGGTTACCAGACCTTAACAGATGGTAGCAGGTCTTTGCAGTGCCGACCTGGTGGAAGACCACCGAACTACACAGTATTGGTATAGAGATCGCAACTCCAGGTATACACCCTCTATGGTTTCTGCGCACTTCTGGATCCAGAAAGACCAAAGATACATAAACCTCCGGTTACTTTCCGACAGGATATTTGTGGGAGAGGAGACGCGGACCATTGAAGAATGGTCCCTGGAGGTCTCAAACTGAAGGGGGTGGATAAGAAAATGTAAAACTTCCTTTCACGAACTTCCTGTTGTTTATATGCAAATGAAGAAGAAGAAGAAGAGATTTAGCGTTGTCTTAGGCAGGACACGACAGCATGAAGAATAATTTGCAGGATAACTTTTGAATAATTTCTTGCTATTTTGACTCTTAAATTCTGAGAATTTTGTAAGAGGCATCCTAATCGATTTTCTAGGCCAGAGTAGAATGGCAGAAGGAATGGAGAAGGATTTTGTCATAAAAATAACGTGGAAATCTAGAGGCAGGTAGTGAATGCCAAAATTAATTTCCAAATAGTTATTTAAAATTTTTTGTTCTATTTCGACTTCCTAAAGGTCAGTTGTAAAAGTCTGGCTTTCATATCTTTCCTGTGCGTTGTCTTGCACCAATCTCCTCTTATCTGTAGCCTCCATACTTTATCTATTTTTTTTTCTCTGTCAAAATAATAAAAAAAATAACCAGAAGGATAATATTCTTGGTTTCACATCTCCTGATGATACGGAGAGTTCCTTGCAAGAACCATCCACCCGTTAAATTGTATACGCCAAGTCTGTGCCTTTCCATAGCACTACACCTCTCTCCCCACTCCCCATCTCCCTAACCCTTCCCCTCCCTCCCGTTCCCCTTTCCCCTTCCTCCCTAAAAAGAGAAAAATACAAAAGGTAAAGTTAAATTAAGTCAGAATAAAGCTACCATGAAGATAAAGCGTGAGATGCAAGTTCACGGAGTCTGTCGTATTTATGTACAAAGTTTCGAACGGAAAAAAGGGAAGTGTTGGGTAAAGGGGGAGGGGAAAGGGGATGATGGCTGGGTAAGGGGGAAGGGGGAGGATAGAGGTAGCGGGGGCGAGATGGGGGTGAGAGGTTTGGGGGCGGGGCCTAGATGCTTACTTAGACTTTCAAAGTAATCTCAAAGGTTCAGATGCTGATGCCACTTTTAATGGCTTTTGATAGCGCATCGATAGTCTCCGCCCCCGACCCCGCCCCCCCCCCCCCCCCCCCCCCGCCCCCCCCCCCCCCCCCCCCCACCCCCCCCCCCCGCGCCTCTCTCTCTCTCTCTCTCTCTCTCTCTCTCTCTCTCGTTCGTTTTACAAAATTGTTAGTCGTAATAGACATTTTTAATGTATGTGGAAACATTTATCATTCAAGATATAAAAAAAGCTTATGAGAATTTATCAAACTGTTAGTGTAGTAACTTTGGAAATTCTCTTAATAGAAATCTGCCTTATTGTTCCCTTGATAAGTTCTCTCTCTCTCTCTCTCTCTCTCTCTCTCTCTCTCTCTCTAGGGTTGTCCTTCGTGTTACTTCTTAATAGACAGTTTTTTTTTATGTAAAAAATAATTAACAAATTATGAATGCATGAAATATTCACATATATCACACAATACTAACGTGTTCTAAGAGTTTAAACTAGTTTAACATCGGTTTAGATTGGTTTAAGGTCATTAGTGCTGTAGAGGGGTTTAAACTGGTTTAAGATCTTTTTAATTCATTTGGTGGCAGCGTTGTCTCGTTTGCTTCATTACCTTGGACTCAATGAATCAATATTTTGGGTTATGATCATTGAAATTCTTCAGTTCATAACAGCAAGTGAAAGAATTATTTTGACAAAAGTCTGAGGCTGCCATTAGAGCAATGAAAGAGGAGGAGATACCAATAATTGGAGCTGATATGAATGGCAGGGTGGGACAGAGAAGAGATGGCTGTGACGAAGTATGTACAAGGTGGCTGTGGGTATGGAGTTGCAAATGAAGAAGATGGCGATTATATATTGGTGATGGCTCGGATTTTTGAATTAGCATGCATGAACACGTGGTTTCAAAAGTTGGAGAAGCACTTGATAACTTATGAAAGTGGAGGAATGCAAAACCAAATAGATTACATCCCGGGTAGAGGGACTGACAAAATTAATGTGATGAACTGTAAAGTGATCCTGGGAGAAGCAGGTACTAAACTACTTAGGTTGGCGGTGATGGATTTGAAAATGAGAGGTAGGAAACCCAAAAAGAGAAAGAGGAGATCTAGAATTAAGATCTGGGACCTTAAAGGAGAAAAGGAGGATCAATGTAGGAGGACTGTGACAGAGAGATGGCTGGAGAGGGGGAATAGAATTTGGACAGGGTAACAGAGTGAAAAATATCTCCGCAGACATGAGGGAAATATGTGTGGGGGAAACAGAGGAACAGGAGCTGGTGGGAAGAACCAGCGGGCACGGAGCGTCGAGAGGAGAAAAGTGGCGGTGAATGGCGAGGTGCAAGAATCAACTAAAAGAAAATCAAAACCATTTAAGGACTGGAAAGTAAGGTAAGCACGGGGTGCAGAGTAATGGGGCAGAGAAGAGGAGGAGATGCAAGAAGGAGGGTAGGCATGGTTATTGGAAGGGAGGCAGAGCACTTGAATGAGAGACCAGAAGCAAGAGAAGGAGAAAACGATATCTATAAGATTTCAAAATTGAGGAAAAGGCAGAGACAGGATTTGTGTAAACTGGGTGTCATGAAGAATAGAGGTGGAAATATATTGTAAAGGGATGAATATATTAAGAAGAAATGGAGAGAGTATTTTGAACAACTTTTAAATACTGAAAATGAGAGAGAGGAGATGGGGGAAGCACAGAGGGTGGAGGTACCAGTGATGGAGATACAGGATACAGATGTGAACAGAGCATTAAGTAAAGTGAAGACTGGTAAAGCTCCAGGTCACTCGGAGTTCCAAATTGAAATTATCAATTACTAGGTACAGAGGTGGAGAAATGGATGCTGGATTTATTAAAAGCTAAGAGGAAGAAATGCCAAGGGACTGGGAGGAGAGTCTGATGGTATATAGTATACACAAGCAGAAGTGAGATGTCATGGATTGTGGTAACTACAGGAGAATTAAACTAACAGAGCATAGATTGAAAGTTTTAGTGATGGTGCTGGATGAGAGATTAAGAGAGACTGTAAAGATCATGAAACAGCAGTATGGATTCATAAGAGAAAGAGGGACTTTAGGTGCCATCCTCATAGTAGGAAAGCTACAGTAAAAGAGGTTAGAGGGAAAGAAAGCAGGAGCTCTTTGTGTATTTATAGACCTAGAGAAAGCATACGATAGAATCCCAAGAGAAGTGATGTTTCGGTGTTTGAGGAAGAAGAAAGTCCCAGAAAAGTTGGTTAGGCTGGTCGAGATGATATATCAAAGAACGAGCACAAAAGTAATAACAGCGGTTGGGGAAACAGAAAACTTTGAAGTTAGTGTTGGATTACATCAGAGGTCAGCATTAAGCCCATTTTTTTCTGTTGGTCATGGATGTGTTAAGTGTTAAGTGAAGAGATCAGGAATGAAGAGCCGTGGGAATTGTTGTACGCCGATGATCTGGTGATTACTGCTGAAAATGAGGAGGACCTACAGAGAAGGGTTGGAGAAAGGCAGGAGTCTTTAAAGAGGGGTGGCATAAGAGTGAATGTGAATAAAACAGAGGTTTTGGTGAGCAGTAGGGAAGATAAGAGACATAATAGCAATACAAGAAAGAAGAGGCTCGATTATAACACAGATGGAAAAGTTTAGATACTTAGGATCTACTTTAAGCCAAGAGGGAGGATGTGAGGCTGAAGTTGTCAATAGGATAAAAGCTGCGTGGGGGAAATGGAAAGAGATAGCTGGATTACTATGTGATAAGAAAATGCCAATCAAGCTAAAAGTCAAGATCTATAGCACAATGATAAGACCAGTGTTAATGTATGGATCGGAAACTTGGTCTCTATGAAGACACAAGGAAGTAAAGCTTGAGAGAACAGAGATGAGAATACTGAGGTGGACTATGGGAATATCGTTGCTTGAGAGATTGGAAAATGCTGAAATAAGAGAAGGGGAAGGCTTAGTAAAGATTACAGAGGTGACAAGAGAGTCACGATTGAGATGGCATGGGCATGTGTTGAGGATGGATAACGAGGAGGGAGTGAAGAGGGCTTGGGAGGAACATGTTAGAGGAAGAAGATCGAGAGGGAGACAGAGAATCGCCATTGGTAGTACAAAAAGGCTTCTCCGTTGGTTAAAATTTCTACAATGCAGGATATTTAATTGCTGAAATGCAGTTTCTGATAGCTAAAATGCATGGTTTCTAATAGCTACGATGAATTGCTTCTAATAGCTACTCTGTATGGTTTCTAATAGTGACGATGCCAGGGTTCCAGCGCATTCAACATCTGGGTTCACATACCTGCCTTGCATTGGCTCTCATAACTGCAGTACATGGTGATTAATAGCTGCAATGAATGGCAAAAAATAGCTGCATTGCATGGCGTAAAATACCTCCAATGCATGGCGTCCAATAGCTGCTTTGTATAGCGTCTAGCAGTAGCAATGCATAGCAACAAGTAATGCATAGCGATCTACAGTTGCAATGCAGTTTATAACAGATCAAATAAGTTAAAATAATCCTCATAAAATTCGCACTATTTAACACATGCATTACCCGGATGCAAACAACCTCAGCTGGAACGATGCAAACAGCCCAGCTGGAATGATGCAAACAGCCTCTACTGGAATGATGCAAATGGTCCTTGCTAGAATTATGCAAAAAAACCTGCTGGTATGATGCAAAAAACCCTGCTGGAATGATGCAAACAACACCTACTGGAATGAAGCAAATAGCCCTTTATAGAATGATGCAAATGGCCACTGCTGGAATGATGTAAACAGCCCCTGCTGGTATGATGCAAACAGCCCACGCTGGAATTATGCAAATAGCCCCTGGTGGTATGTAAAAAGCCCTGCTTGAATTATCCAAACAGCCCCTGCTGGAATGATGTAAAAAAAAAAACCTGCTAGAATGATTCAAATAGCTACTGATGGAATGATGCTAACCACTCCTGCTGGAATGATGAAACAGCCCCTGCTGGAATGATGCAAAAATGCCCCTGCTGGAATTATGCAAACAGCCCATGCTGGAATGATGCTAACAATTCCTGCTGGAATGATGCAAACACCCTCTGCTGGAATGATGCAAAATGCCCTTGCTGGAATGATGTCTAAATGCCGCTGCTGGAATTATGCATAAAAACCCCTGCTGGAATGATGCAAAAATGCCCCTGCTGGAATGATGCAAAATGCCTGTGCTGGAATCATGCAAAAATGCCCCCTGCTGGAATGATGCAAAATGCCACTGCTGGAATGATGCAAAAACCCTCTGCTTGAATGATGCAAACAGCCTCTGCTGGAATGATGCCAAAATTCCGCTGCTGGAATGATGCAAACAGCCTCTGCTGAAATGATGGAAAATGCCCCTGCTGGAATGATGCAAAAAAGCCCCTGCTAGAAAGATGCAAAAATGCCCCTGTTGGAATTATGCAAACAGCCTCTGCTGGAATGATGCAAAATGCCCCTGCTGGAATGATGTAAAAACCCTCTGCTGGAATAATGCAAACAGCCTGTGCTGGAATAATGCAAAAATGCCTCCGCTGGAATGATGCAAAATGCCCCTGCTGGAATGATGCATAAATGCCCTTGTTGGAATGATGCAAAAACCCTCTGCTGGAATGATGCAAACAGCCTGTGCTGTAATGATGCAAAAATGCCCCTTCTGGAATGATGCAAACAACTCCTGCTGGAATGATGCAAACAACCCCTGCTGGAATGATGCAAACAGTCCCTGCTGGAATGATGCAAACAACTCCTGCTGGAATGATATAAACATCCCCTGCTGGAATAATGCAAAATTCCCATGCTGGAAGGATGCAAACAAACTCTGCTGGAATGATGCAAAAAACCTCTGCTGGAATGATGCAAAATGCCCCTGCTAGAATGATGCAAACAGCCTGTACTGGAATGATGCAAAATGCCCCTGCTGGAATGATGCAAAAAAGCCCCTGCTGGATTGATGCAAACAGCCTGTGCTGGAATAAATGCAAAAATTCATGCGGAAAAGGATGCCAACCAAACTTCTTGCTGGAATGCAATGCAAAAACATCTGCCCTGAAAATGGAAGCAAAAATGCCCCTGCTAGAAAATGGATGCAAACAGCCCTGTAACTGGAAAATGGAATGCAAAAATGCCCCTCCCCGCTGGAATGATGCAAACAGCCTCCTTGCTGGAATGATGCAAAAACAGCTGTGCGGAATTATGCATAAATGCCCTGTGGAATGATGCAAAAAAGCAGGCCTTCCTGCTGGAAAAAAAATGGAATGGCAAACCACCCTGCAAACAGCCCTTTGGCTGGAATGATGCATAAAACAAAACCTGCTGGAATGAAAAAATGCAGCAAAGCCTCTGCTGAATGATGCAAACAAAAAAAACTGATGATGATGGCAAAATTCC
The DNA here is from genome assembly GCF_015104395.2 of Macrobrachium nipponense. Classification (NCBI taxonomy): domain Eukaryota; kingdom Metazoa; phylum Arthropoda; class Malacostraca; order Decapoda; family Palaemonidae; genus Macrobrachium; species Macrobrachium nipponense. The sequence continues at coordinate 42,316,908 of NC_087205.1, read as the reverse complement.
CCTGCTGGAAATATGCATGCATTGCTGGAAATTGATAGTCAAATCTTTGCTGAAAAAAAAAGTTTCTGATGCAAAACGAGCTCCTGAAATGAATGAACAAAACCATACTGGAATGATGCAAAATGCCCCTGCTGGAATGATGCAAACAGCCCCTGCTGGAATTATACAAAATTCCCCTGCTGGAATGATGCAACAACCCCTGCTGGAATAATGCAAACAACCTCTGCTGGAATGATGCAAAATTCCCCTGCTGAAATGATGCAAAATGCCCCTGCTGGAATGATGCAAACAGCCTCTACCCCTATTGGAATGATGCAAACAGCCCCTGTTGGAACGATGCAAAATGTCCCTACTGGAATAATGTGAACAGCCCCTGCTGGTATAATGCAAAGAACTCCTCCTGGAATGATGAAAACAGCCACTGCTGAATCTGCAAGGCATCAAGAGTTCTAACAGCTGACAACAAACAACGGTTTTTACCGCCAGCCAATGTATAATGTAGCTTAATGACGTTTTTGGGGGAAATTATAACTTGTTAACTCGTGTGAGGAGGAAGGACATATTCTCTCTCTCTCTCTCTCTCTCTCTCTCTCTCTCTCTCTCTCTCTCTCTCTCTCTCTCTCTCGGTTAAGGCCACACGCGACAGTTACTGGCATCGACCCATAGGAAAGGGGGGTTGGCGGGGAGTATGACTGCTGGTCTTCCTAGCTGTTAAGTCCTCCTTCCCCGATTTTTGTCAGTGGCTTTGCTAACGAAGTTAGAGAGAGAGAGAGAGAGTGGATGAAACAGAGGAGAAGGGGAGGGATTATTGGTCAATTGCTTTGATGGAGAGAGAGAGAGAGAGAGAGAGAGAGAGAGAGAGAGAGAGAGAGAGAGAGAAATCCCTTTAAAGTAATATACAATGCTGCGTTGGTTTCAGAAGCAATGAAATAATCAAATAGCTGAGAGAGAGACAGACAGAGAGACAGAGACAAAGAGAGACAGAGAGACAGAGAGTCTACTAACCATTCAATACCAATTTAGGCTAAAAGGTCCCGTAATTCCGATTTGAAAGCTAGCCCCTCCCCGTCCCCCTCCCCCCTCCCGCTCTTCCCTTCCCCCTGCCCCCTCCCCCCAAGTAAATAAATAACCTTCCTGTCTGAAATGGACCTATTCTGTAACACCCCCCTAAACCCCCACCCCTTGTCTACGGTCCTTTTACAGTTTTTGGCACAAAATGAAATTTCTAGGGAGTGCTGACTACAGCAATTCTTTGCTCATTTTTTCATTTATATCTTTTATCTTTTTTGGTTTTGCTTCTCATCTTTTTTAGCTATTTTTACCATTTCCCCATTTGTTCTCTTTTCCCAGTCTACTTTTTCCTTTTTACTTTTATCCCGATTTGACTTTTTCCCATTTTTTATCCATTTCCTTGTTCACTTTTTACGATTTTTACTTCTTTCCTTGTTGACTCTTTCCACCATTTTTAAAAAATTTTCCTTGTCTACGTTTTATAATTGTTACTCCTTTCTTTGTTGATTTTTTGCCCCATTTTTACATTTTTCCCATGATTACTTTTTGCCAGTATTTACTTTTACATTTTCTTATTTTCTTCCTCGTCTACTTATTCCAGTGCGTTCATTTTTCCTTGTTACTTTTCCCCATTTTTATTTTTTCCCATTTTTACTTTTTTCCTTGTTTACCTTTTCCCATTGTATTTTCTCCATTTTGTCCACTCTTTACATTTTTCCCAAGTCTACTTTCCCCGTGTTTACTCTTTTCTTGTTCACTTTTTGCCATTTTTTACTTTTTCCTTTTTTACTTATTCCACTTTGTACTTTTTTCCTTGTGTACTTTTCCCATTGTACATTTTACCATTTTTACTTTTCTCTTTGTTGTTTTTCCAATTGTAATTTTTTCCATTCTTGCTTTTTTACCACATGGGAAAAATGTAAAAACTTTATTTCCCATTTGTACGTTTTGACGTGTTTACTTTTTCCCATTTTTACTTTTTTCCTTGTTTACTTATTCCCATTTTTTACTGACTCCTTTTTATCTTTTCCCAGTTTTACTTTGTTCCCATCTTACGGTTTTCCTCTCTTTTTCCCATTTTCATAGGCGACGTCGCCATGATTTTCGGGGAAATTAAACATGACTGGGTCGTCTTTTTTCCTTTCATTCTTCTCACCTTTGCCATTTATTCATTCCTTTTTTATGCTTTTTCACTGTGACGCTCTGGTGAATTTAAATGCATTTTCCTTTTTCTCCTTTTATTCTTTTTTGTATTTATTTATTTAGCTATTTCATCAATATTATTGTACCTTGGATTTATTGGAAATTTATCTCTGATCATACATGACGAAAACTTTATTATTATTAGCAGGAGGTAGACTCTCTCTTTAACATATCCTGTTGAAAATGATGGCTGTATCATGCGAGTTAGTTATTATTATTATTATTTGTCTAACTGAGGTATCCTGTTCGACTTGGTGGTATTTATGGTGTGGAGTTCCTGGTTGCATCCTGCCTCCATAGGAGTCCATCATTTGTCTCTCCATGTACGCTGTTTCTAGGAGCACACTCTTTTGCATGAGTCCTGGAGCTACTTCGGTATCTAGTTTTTCCAACTTCCTTTACAGGGATCTTGGGATTATTCTTAGTGTTCATTTTATTTTGGGTATAATTTCCTATATCCTTCTTACCACTATTTTCAGGTCTTGATACTTATCAATTTTTTTTCTTTCTTTCTTACCTACTCTTGTGTTCCATGTTATTGCGACATCAACGAGTGATACTTCTTGATATTGTCAATCAGCATCAATTCTGGTCTATTGGCACACATCCCCCTATCTTTCTGATACGATAGTCCCAGAGGATCTTTGCCTGATCGTTTTCTATCATTCCCTCAGGTTGGTGTTCGTACCACTTATTACTGCAAGCTAGCTTATGTTTCTTGCACAAGCTCCAGTGGAGGGCTTTTGCTACTAAATCATGTCTCTTTTTGTACTGGCTCAGTGCAAGTGCTAGACATTTGCTTGCAATGTTATCTATGGTCTCATCTTTCATATTGCACTTCCTGCATATGGGTGAGATGTTATCTCCATCTATTGTTCTTTGGACATATCTGGTTGTTAAGGCCTGATCTTGTGCCACTCACCCTCCTGTCTGTATATTTCTGGGTCTTCCTCCTTTTGAGTCCTTCCCATGCACTTCTTAGCCACTCATCTTCACAGATTTTCAGATATTACCCCAGTGCTCTGCTCTCGATGCTGACGCAGCCCTCTTTGCTTAGTAGACCTCTCCCTCCTTCCTTTTGTGTTGCGTTGGCTCACCCAAGAATCTACCTTAAGTGAACCAGCTATAGTCGGTATCTTTTGCCAGCCTAGGCCACGCTCCCTTTACACCAGGGCTGTGCGTTGTTACTGTGTTGACACTCCTAGTGTAAAGGGGGCGTGCAATAGGCGGGCAAGAGATGCCGACTATAGCAAAGACCAGCCAGCTTTGCAGGTAAGCCCCGCCTACTGATTACGTCACGACCATTCCTTGAACCTGATTGGTTGGAAATAATTTCGAAAAGTTGGTTAATCTGTGGTTCTTCTCATCTTCATTTATTTTGCAATGGTTGTTTTACCCAACTAAAATACGTTGTGCTGATTATCAAAGTGAAACTTTGTATTATCCCCTGAAATGAAATCATAATACACATCTCCCTAAAAATGATGAAAAACTGGGAAATATGAATAAAGTGTTCTGCGTTGTTGCAATGTTGTGTCGTAAATGGGAATATCTGCGTTCGAATCGGTGCACTTGAAGCACTAGACACTGGTCATTGCCGTCTGATACTGTCAAGCGTGTTCAGCATTCTAAATTTAAACACAAAGACTTTCTCAAAGCTGTGCAGATTGGTATTTCATATTGATTTCAGGAAATTTTACTGCATTTGCGTAGTCTTAAAATCGACTTCATTGGAATCGTTTATACAGTCGGAGGAATGACAAGCAGTGACTGCACTTTATAAAACCAGAAGATACCTTTTTTTTAAATATAAATGTTACAGTATGATAGGCTGTACAATTCATATTGCTGTGAATTTTCTTAAGGACATTAACTCCTTTCGAAATAACAGGATCATAAAAAATGACGTAGACCTATAAGGTCCTGTCTTTTTGTCGGTTTACGCAGCTTATGACGTTTGGATTATAGGCCTATCTTATATACATCCGTTTTATTGTGGTTCTTGTTGTGGTTATTCTTGTTTTTGTTGCTGCTGTTATGGTGCAAGTAGTGTCTTCGAAAATTTTTTATATGGTATCCTAACATTGCAGAATAAACATAGACCTATTCATTAAGTACTGGTGTTAAGAATTATCTGCCTACTCTTGTTAACTGAAATTTAGTCATTTGTTTTAATTAAAAGTAATCGAGATCTTTACTAATATAGTCTGCTCTAGAATATTCTCCTAACAAGAGAGAGAGAGAGAGAGAGAGAGAGAGAGAGAGAGAGAGAGAGAGAGAGAGAGACTGATTTTACAAGAATACCCCGAAACCAAGTGATTCATGGGCTACTCGTAGACTGGTTTGGATCATCTCATGCATAACTTTTCAGCAATCATATAGTTTTTCTAATTTGTTAAGTATGTTATGATGCCTTTCTAAATTAGCCTTCATTTTCATAGAAATGCTACAGCAGAATTATATTTACTCGTCAGGGTAATATAATTTGTTATCCCTTTAGTAAATATATTTTCAAAATAGTTCATTGAAAGCAGTTTGATAGTTGTGTGTAAGGCTGAGACAGTCCTAAGATTTGGCCATCCATGCAGATATGTGTATGTGCTCTTGCGTATACGTGTACACTCCACTTTAAGCAGATACATTATATATCGTGGCGTTGAAACTACTATATCAATTAAAAGCTACTCTGTTTCCAACAGATACAGATGGAAGACTATTTGAAATAAGAAATTGAAGTGTAGGCTCATGCCATGTCATTGTCTCAGCATATAAGAATTTTATGAGTAGGCATATGTCTTGACATTGGTTCAAAAATATAAGAATTTGACTTGTAGGTCTATGCCCTTTCATTGCCTCAAAATATAAGAATTTGATGTGTGGGCCTATGCCTAGCAATTGCCTCAAAATAGAAATTGACGTGTAGGCCTAATCTCTCAATGATGTTAACATGATGATGAATGTATTTATAAAGAGATGGTTATTAATCGAAATATCTATTAGTGTTAATGTCAAGGCCTAAAGAACACTTTTTTTAACTGGCTTAAATTATTTCCTTGAAAGTCTTTCTGCTCACTTTAGGTGTAGCCTATAAGGTAACCTTAAGTGCAAGAATGTGTAAATAACGTCATATGCTTTCTGGCCAGAAATTGTTAACATAGAAATGTCAATGCTAAGTGCAATGTATTTATAGTAAGTGACGAAATCTAACACACCTAGGCCTAGGAACAAAATCTTGGCTTTAACAAAAGAAAAATTGCATAGGCGAATATTTGCTGGTAAGTTATAATTTTTGAAGTGGTTAAGAAATATAACAAAGGTTATTTTTATGAAAACCAAATATTCCTCTAACAAATATGACGTAAATTATTTCAAGATAATCTAATTTGCGCTACTCATTGTAGACTTATGCTACACCAGGTGGTTCATGTTGCACCGCCGCTCTAATGGTTGCGCCACACAGGTTGTGTTCACCCGTTGATATCAGAGGATGCAGTTTACGTTTGTATTTACTTATTCAATTTTTTTTCATCGATGAGTCATAAACACAATCAAATAGGACTATTTCAAATGTTATAGTTGTATTGGGAGCAATATTAATGTTACGACAATTTTTTTACTTTTTTTAAATAAGATTTTAACTGAGGTTTAATGATGACTTTTTATTTTTTGGTCAAATGCATTGATAACTGTTTTTCCGAAATTTGGCTACACGTGATATTTTCTTACAGTTTTGAAATATGTGACATTTCACTCTTATGAAATATATCATGGTGCTATGTAAGCAACAATCGTACTTTCGCATTGAAACAATATAGAAATATGGAGCATGTTAAGCTGCCAGTTGGTGAATTTTGAACGAAATCCTATGCAGCCATGTAGTATCTGTTATGAGCATAGCTGTACATAGTTTAGTTTTATTTTTATATATACATCAACCGCCTCGATAGTTGGCGTTTAGTAAAGCCCAGCACCCGGAGTACGGAAAAACCGACTTTGGCCCTTTACACACACACCCAACACACACACACACACACACACACACACATATATATATATATATATATATAATATATATATATATATATATGTATATATATTATACTATATACATATACATCATACTATACATATATATAGTTATATATATATATACTATATATATATATATATATATATAATCACGGAGAAAATACATAGGTCTAAGAAAACTATATCTAAAATCTAAATCAACCCCTTTCCTTTCTTGACCATATTTTCTTGAGCTACGGCGTTGCCATTGAAAAAAAAGAACTGAAATCACAGGCAAAAAAAGTGATGAAATCACCAAAGGGGTAGGAAATTTAGCCCGGCCACAAGAGACAGATATGGAAGTCAGGGGAAGCAAAGGAAGGGGTAGGTAGGGAGGGCGGAGGACTTGACTCCCCAACCTGATAAATAATGATGATGAAAGCGAGAAGTAGAAGTAGGAGTCTTTTCTCAGTCAGTATAGAAAGCGAGTGACATTACAATACGCTTATTGAATAGCCTTCGGCTTGGACGAAACACCGCTGATGCTGGAAATGAAATTCGGTAAACTTTCTAATCGTTCCAAAGTTCTACATTTAACGGAAAATTAAATGTAGAATTCTCCCTTGGTGTGGCGTGTAAAGAAATATCTTTTTTCTTTTTTGCGCATTATTTTTCTGATTTGTATTCAAGAAAACAATATAAGTCTTTTGTTTACTTTGGTGATGGTTTCAACTATAGACACTGATTTGATGGTAATAGGGTCATTTACGAATTTGTTTGTTGACTGTTGAACCTGAATAGTTCTTGAAGCTGACTGACTGTTTGACAGTTAAATATGGATTGATACTGCCTTGGAGTTTTTCTATTAGGCAGTCCAGCCCAGTCCAGTACAGAGTCCAGATTCGAGTCCAGAGCGGAGTTTCAACAAACCACTCTAGATTTTGTGGACATTTCATATTTTGGAGAGCTTCGAGAAGAATTCGGCGAAGGCCCAGTGAGGAGCTTTCGAAGACTGAAGAAGGCGACCCATGAAACTTTGGCTTGATCGCCTTGCCTCTGTGGCATTTGGAAGACCAGCAGCATCTTAATCTTACGGAATGTAAGTCAGTACTTGAGAGCGTTTCTGCAGACTCCGTGTGACTGACTGCTCTGTTTCTTTGACTGATTTGTGCCACTGCGGCTTAATTCAATCATGGTCGCCAACACGTCGAGAAGAATTCAAGTCAAAGACTCGATCACTATAATTACCATTTAGCTTGTGCCTGTTGTCCACAAACCATTGATATTTCGTGTTTCTAAGAAATTAAACTCTATTATTTAAATTGATTCTTTGCCTAGTTACTACTTTTCATTTACGAAATTAACGTCATTACACGAAGCAAGTTCTTTGTTAAGGCTTGCTGAATTTCTTATTATTTACGTTAAATTATTTAATATAAATTTTTTCCGCGAAAAATTGGTTATTTCCAGAGTTATTTTTCTAAATTGTAGGTCCTTTATGCATCGTGAAATAAATTTCGATGGAGAGGAAGTGGTGCATACCTACCTACACTCCGACATACCAAGGGTGATTTCCTCTCAGGGCAGAGAAACGAATCTTGTCATTTTAAGTTAGTAAAGTTAATAGTTATCTGTGTCTTTGGATTTACATCCTCACCGTGATTTGCTAGTTTTTCCCACCGGTGATGTGAAAATGATGCAGGAGCACCTGATTCCAGTAACACCCAACACTGACCTGGGCCAGGTTTTTAATAGTGAACTGAACTCAATCATCGGAATGAGTTCGCCCGTTAATATTACTCTCGTCGACAAAGAAGAAAAAACAAAAACAAAAACAGACTGTAATGCTAGAAGTGCCAGTGTTTATCTCTTCAGGTATGGTTATGGTTTGCGTTGTGCGTATTATAATGGCACAGGCTTCTGTAATGATTGAGAAAAAGACTCCTACTTCTACTTCTCGCTTTCATCATCATTATTTATCAGGTTGGGGAGTCAAGTCCTCCGCCCTCCCTACCTACCCCTTCCTTTGCTTCCCCTGACTTCCATATCTGTCTCTTGTGGCCGGGCTAAATTTCCTACCCCTTTGGTGATTTCATCACTTTATTGCCTGTGATTATTATTATTACGATCAGCTAGGCCTGCTGAAACAAAACATCATAACTGCCAAACCGGAAGACATTTACGAATACCAGTTTTCCCTTGCAAGTTCATTACTATACCTCTTAGGCCTACGACTTTGGAGAACTCAAGTGCCGACAGAGGGCGGGGCAAATATATGGGATTTAGTTAAGAAAAGTATATTTGATTAATCTGAGCATCTTGGGAAAAGTAATTTTTCAAATCTTAGTTTTAGCAGAAGGGTTAAAGGTTCGTGTGAATCAAGTATTAAGAAAAATATGAGTATTAGGAATATGGTTTGAATATAGTAATTTTGCATAAGGGAAAATTATCCTTATTAAGCATTCGAAGAAATCAGTGTATATATATATATATATATATATATATATATATATATATATATATATATATATATATATATATTTATTTATTATTATTTATATATACATATTGTAATGGGGTACCTCAATTTACGCAGTTGCCTGTTCAAATTAATGTAATATTAGGAACCCAGAATGAAGCAAAGTCTTCATTTTTAATTCAAAATGAGGATACAGGCGACTTCACCCCTCTCTCTCACACCACTTCCTTTCAATGAATTAATCCTGTAATTGCTTTTTGTTTGGTTGACTGCTGGTAACTTGTGTTTACAGATTTGCCAGCTGAAAGAGAAAGTTCGCCCAAGGGTATGCCTCACCGTTGACAGATGGCATCCAGCTTCCATATTTAAAAGTCCAGACCGCATGGTCACCTAGTACGACCTCGTGGCAGGAAGGCGCCAGGAACAGGCAATGCATCTATCAGGATGCTGGTGAACCCTCTCTGAGGTCACCTAAGGGGTGAACACCAGACAGCCTTAGAACACTTGAGAACTTCTCCCGTGGTCATCTGAGCTACTTCCCTTTGAGAAGGGCTGTTTGCTAGCCTATGTGACCTTTTGGGCTGATTCACATATCCCTCCCTTACTGGCAATCTAAGGAGGAGGACACCAAACTCCAACAGGAGGTAATGTGCAAATCTCAAGGTTACTAGCAGTCAGTCCCATCTCCTGTCTCTGACTTCATTTCCTTTCATACTTTTTAGCAATTCCTGTATTGTGATATACTTGTAGAGTGTTGTGGACCATTAGCCAAGAGTTTCTCAGTGAGATGCACTCAGTCCTTAGTAAAAGATAAGCAACGTAACTCCTTTCTTTGTAAGTGACCAGTAACATAGCTCATTTCTTTGTGAGATCGAGTTGTTAGGTACATTCTGTACATATCCCTTTCGATCATCGACCAAGTGTCTTTTGCAATCTGTTCAACTCCTAATTGGTCTCGTCCCAGTCCCATAATCGAGCGGCTGTGGATCCGTGATTCCCCGTGACCGGAGACCTCCGGTCACCTGTTCATCTACTTCAAGATCCAACTAATTGTTAATCATTATCTGTGTTACAGGGCTCTTACGTCCCCCTTGAACACATAGGGTGCAATCCTTTCACTTATAATGTGATTAAGAGTGTAAATATAATTAATTAAACTAAATTAAGCTACTACCTAATCTGAAGTAGGCCCTCGGCTGTCATTTTGCATATTATTGCCCCTCATTGTTCAGGTCATTGTGAGAGCAATTTCGCGTTATCCTCCATGGTTGTTGCACTCCCAACAATCATATAGATATATATATATATATATATATATATATATATATATATATATATATATATACATACAACACACACACACACACACACACACACATATATATATATATATATATATATATTATATATGTATATATATTTACATATATATATATATTATATATATATATATCTATATATATATGAAGAAAATGGGTGGTGGCGCGAAGGTATGTGTGACATGAATTTGTTGACGACGGGTTAGCTGTTTCGCAGGTGGGGAATATGTTTGACTTACAAGCGGCGCGCGGCTGAGCCCTGTTTGCGCTTGACTGGCGAAATCTCAGGGCAAACTGGCTACGTTTTCAGCTGTTGGCTTCGCCCCATTGGAATCTGAGAAATTCCAATCTCGTGTCATAAGTGAGACTCATCATTTTTCGATGAATGACCTGAACAAGACGTCGGGTGATTAAATATTCTAATCCTGTGGAACTCGGATTTTGCCGGCGGGACCTAGAAACGTATATGCGTATGTGTGTTACGATAACTTCTTAAAAAGATTATAATCAATTCTTCGTTCTGGTGCGGTGAGCCGAGCATAGAGGTCGGTCGCGTCAGACACACAATGAACCCAGTTTTCCTTTTGTTGAGAGTAAGTGTTGAACTGGGAAACTCATTAACTTTGACCAATTTCACCCGTTTGAAGAATTGTTCCACTTCCGATGTTTTTGTTTATCTGTAGTATTCTCTACGTATCTGAAGCGTGATTTTGTTTACATTTTTATTCCATTATATTTCTGCTGTATTAGCTATGTTGGGATTTTCCTTTCGCCACAGGGATGCTTTCTGTCTTGTAGTTGAAATACCCTCAGACTATAAAGACGATGCATAAATAATAAGACATAGTTAGCGATGACGGCTGAAGGGATTTTTGACACGTTTTCTGTTTGGTATTTGGTTTCCCAATTACCCAGTGCCATCTTGAATTTTAAGAAAAACTTCTTTTCTTATAACTCAGAATTTAATTTTGGTCGCGTTTGTTAAAAATAAGGTATATGAGAGAGAGAGAGAGAGAGAGAGAGAGAGAGAGAGAGAGAGGAAAGGCGACTCCCCGTTAGGAAGAAGTAATACCAACATTCTTTGCATCTCTTCCAAGGTAGGCGAAGTATAAGACGCTTCCAACAATAAATTAGAAATAAAACAAAACTTGTAAACCATTTAACTTACGAAAAGACAAAAAGCATAATAATAATAATAAATAATATAATAATAATAATAATAATAATAATAATAATAATAATAATAATAATAATAATAATAATAATAATAATAATAATAATAATAAAAGCATAACAGCCAGATTTCCCAATTACAGGGGGAGCTATCTTCGCCTCACCCCCTCTCCTGTATTACCACAACCACCGAACTCTCAGTAATACGCCAAGGAAAAAAGCAGCCTAAAATTAAACAAAAAGCAAACAAGCAAACATAGTCCAAAGTTAAATTAAAAAGAAAAAAAATTTGAGAATCACTCACCCAAGTCTCGCCAAAGTGTAAATTCGAAGTCAAGAAGTGTCTCTGTCGCCCATGTTACATTTAGCCACAATATACCACCGTCTCGTATATAAGCAATTAAGGGCTCATTAGCAGCCGAGAGTATGATTCCCGGCGGGGTAATTATCATAATTGAGCCCCAAGTACTTAATGGGAATGACATTACGCAGAATGCAAGCAGGGTCAGTCATTGGCAGAACGAGATCTTCGGTGGGAAATTTGTTGTTGTGGCCGTGAATTTGCACCAGCTGCTTCATTACCTAGCGCCATCATTGTGTGTGTGTGTGTGTGTGTATGTAAGCACACACACACACACAAACACACACATACACACACACACACACACACACATATATATATATATATATATATATATATATATATATATATATATATATATATATATGTGTGTTGTGTGTGTGTGTGTGTGTGTGTGTGTGTGTGTTTGTTTGTATATGTAACTGAACCACGAAAATATGAAACATTGTGAATATTAAATAAAGACAAAATTCACGAAGGAAAGATATATATATACTCTATATATATATATATATATATATATATATATATAGAGAGAGAGAGAGAGAGAGAAGAGAGAGAGAGAGAGAGAGAGAGAGAATAAACTTACATTGTGGAATCACCTGATCATATAAACTCAAATTTGCTGAGGAAAAAGTTTTTAAATTAATATTACTTTTAAAGAAATACATTTTAACAAAAAAATACCTCCACTATATTTCCACACAAAACTAAAAAGCAAATCACTCATAATAAATAAGTGCCTTGATTCTATCCTGACCCCTAAATATAAAATATATATATATTACGAAGAGCTTGTTTTTATATAGCCAGCTTTGTAAAAAAAAAAAAAAAAAAAAAAAAAAACTAACCTCCTTAAGTACAAAGTTCCTAAACTTCTATATAGGATCAGCGTCTCAAGCTATGCTTAGGATGCTGCTTAGTCTCTGCGGAGGAGCTGAGAAAGTTATTTGGAAGCAGATGATTCCAGTATTTTTGGATATTTTTAGAACGAGGTTTGACGGAGGCTATGAAATATTTTCTTTTCGTTGAGATAAATCAACAGCGATAGAAAGAGAGGGAGGGAGAGAGAACCACTTACTACTTGGCGTAGACGAAAAAACTTTTTATAATTTTATCTCTTGTTAAAAAATTAAAGAAAAAATCCAGGTTTGCCCTCTTTCTCTCCTATATATATATATATTATATATATATATATATATATATATATATATATATATATATATGATTATATATATACATATATATACATATATATACATATATACCTCATATATAGTATATCCCCCCCCATATATTATTATAATATATATATATATATAGATATACAATATATATTACATATATATATATATATATATTTAATATAATATATTATATAGTTATATATATATATATATATATATTCTTTTTTTTTGTCCAAGATCAATCAATAGAGGGGAAAATCTAGCACCGAAAAGTTTGTGTAAATCCCTTAGAGTTATTCAATACAAATTGATTTCGTTACATATTTGTTTATAGATTTACGTATTTTTTTCTAAAACTAGCTTCGTGTTTTTAACGTATCTATATACATGATGTATGTATACATATACACATTTATAGAAGAAATTACCTTAAAACACCCCGTATATAACAAAAAGCACTACATAGGCCTAGCAGTATCCAGGCCTTCCTTTGAGCGTCGTAGGGGAGAAAACGGGTTTGCTAACTACCCAACTAGGCCTAGGGGGGAGGGGAAGAAAGGAGAGGGGGGAAGGGGGAAATGGTAAGGGGAAGAGAACTCCAGTCATAGCCTCAGCGCATAGCCGATTGGATTGGCGTGAATCTAAACTTGGTTGCAAATGGATCATTTTGTCATTGAGCTTAGATTTTATTATCTTTATTTTACATGAGTTTATACGTATAATATATATACAGATACACACACACATACAAGCACACACACATACACATATATATATAAATATATATATATATATATATATATATATATATAGATATATATATATATATATATATATATATATAAACACACAATAATCCATTTACAACCGAGTTTAGATTCACGCCAATCCAATCGGCTCTGCGCTGAGACTACGATTGGCGTTCTCTTCCCCTTACCATTTCCCCCTTCCCCCTCTCCTTTCTTCCCCTCCCCCTAGGCCTAGTTAGGGTAGTTAGCAAACCCGTTTTCTCCCCTACGACGCTCAAAGGAAGGCCTGGATACTGCTAGACCTATGTAGTGCTTTTTGTTATATACGGGGTGTTTTGAGGTAATTTCTTCTATAAATGTGTAAAATATATGGGTATATGTATACATACGTCATGTACATGAATACGTTAAAAACGGGAAGCCGGTTTTAGACAAAAATACGTAAATATATATAAACAAATGTGAAAGAAAATCAGTTTATATTGAATAACTCTACGGAGTTTACAAACAATATTTCGGTGCTACATTTCCCCATCTTCTTCTATTTCTTCTCTTCTTATTCTTCTTCTTCTTCTTCTTCTTCTTCTTCTTCTTCTTCTAATCGAAATAACGTTTTTCCCGATAACTGTTGTCGGTGTTATACTGTTTTATGTATCGACTTGACAGTCCAGAGAAGCTGTAATACCTCTCTCTCTCTCCTTTGTGGAGAGATGTCCATTGATTTCCATTCTCATTAAAGGCGGAGAGAAGAGAGAGAGAGAGAGAGAGAGAGAAAGGAGGAGGAGATAGAAAGAATGAGTGAAGGGAGAGGGACCCCCTCCCCCTACTGGGCTAGCTCTCCAACTGAGGGGACATGGCCACAACATAAAGAAGGGGGCGGACCCCTTGCGAGGGTAGAGACAGAGAGTGAGAGAAAGAGAAAGTGAGAGAAAGAGAGAGTGACAAATAGAGATGGGCAAAGAGAGAGAGAGAGAGAGAGAGAGAGTGAGACAAATAGAGAGAGAGATAGATAGATAGAGAGAGAGAGAGAGAGAGAGAGAGAGAGAGAGAGGAAATTCGAACCAATCTACTAAAATTTGTTGACACAAAATAACTCCCTGACCCAAGGCTTTTTTAATAAACGTTTTATTTAATTCACCTTAATTATATTTACATTTTTTTTAATTTAATTGATTTTACTTTTCCTAACCTTTAATTACGCCTTTTTTTTATCTCCATCTCGAATCCACAATACCTTTACATCCTACATAATGTCCTACACCGTCCTTTTACCTTAAACTGTCATCAAAGGTTCAATTTTCTGCATATATTATTCTACTGACAATTATTACTCTCTCGTTTTTTTTTCATTCCGCACTGAAACCCATAATCCCTAAATCATACACTAAGTCCTATAAAATCCTACAACATCCTCCTTACATCCTAAAACATCCTACATCATCCTACACTTAATCCTACAATATTCTATACTTCATCCTACAAATCCTGCACTGAATCTTACAACATTCTATATTTTATCCTACACCATCCTAGGCTACATTCTACAACATCCTACCCTTTCTCCTACAACATTCTACATCTAATTGTACAAGATCTTGCATTACATCCAGTATTATCCTACACTTAATCCTACCCTCAAAATAAGAATCTCCTACACGTCATCCTACAACATTCTGCACTTCATCCTACAAAATCCTACACTTCATTCAACATACTACATCCAACTGCGTTCGTCCTACAACATCCCACACATCCTTCAACCTCTTGCATTGCATTTACATCCTACACTTCATTCTACAGCATCTTACACTTCATCCTACTGCATCCTACATTACATCCTACATCAACCTACCCTACGTCCCACACTGTACCCTACATCATCCTACACTACATCCCACACCATCATACACTTCATCCTACAGCATCTTACACTACATCCTACAAAGTCCTACATTTCATCCTACAACACCCTACACTTCAATATTCATCCTAGAACACTACACTACCTCCTATACTACATCCTATACTTCATCTTACAACACCCTGCTACATCCTACACTACATCTTATATTACATCCCAGAACATCCTACATTTCATCCTAGAACAACTTGCACTGCACCTTTTAGCTTCCTAAAATTCACCCAGTAACATCCTAAACTTCATCCTACAACATCCTAAACTTCATCCTACATCATCTGTCATCCTACAACATTATATTCTTCATCCTACATGTCCTACAAAATCTTACAACATCCTGCATCCTAACCAGAACAGCCAATTGCAGGAAAGGAATGTAATAAAGGGGAAGTTGACCTTCGTAGTCTCTGGATGCAAATTCGTTGCGAGAGATCCGACAACAACGAGGACCTCTATTCCAATCTGTCCCTCTCGATTAGGACTTTCGATTAAAGCGACAAGGATCCTCTAACGAAGTCGGGATTACGCAAACACCAAAAAAGGGAACAAAAAGTTTCATTTTCGTCCATTCCGGGATAAAGGTTGGTCCATCTTTTCCTCCATTCTGGATAAAGGTTATCTCTTTCCTTCATTTTGGATAGAGGGATAGAGTAGAGATCATTCTATATTTTCCTTCATGGTGGATAGAGGGATAGAGATGCCTCCATTTTTTCCTTCATTTTGGATAGAGGTTGCTCCATCTTTCCTTCATTTTTGATAAAGGCTGCTCAATCTTTTTCTTTTATTTGGAAGAAAAGGTTGCTCCATTTTGTCCTTTTTTGGGTAGAGGTTGCTCTACCTTTGGCTTCATTTTGGATAAAGGTTGCTCCATCTTTTTCTTTTGCATTGAAAAAGTTTGCTCCATCTTGTCCTTCATTTTGGATAGAGGTTGCTCTACCTTTGCCTTCATATTGGGTAAACATTACTCCATCTTTTTATTTCATTCTGGACAGAGGTTACTCCATGTTTCCATTCATTTTCGATCAAAGTTTCTCCATCTTTCCCTCCATTTTGGATTAAGGTTGCTCCATCTTTATATTCATTTTGGATAAAGATTTCCCCACCTTTCCCTCCATTTTGGATTAAGGTTGCTCCATCTTTATATTCATTTTGGATAAAGATTTCCCCACCTTTCCCTTCATTTTAGATAAAGGTTGCTCCATCTTTTCATTCATGTGGAATAAAGATTGCCCCACCCTTTTCCTCATTTTGGATAGAGGTTGCTCTATCCTTTCCATCATTTTGAATAAAGGTTGCTCCATCTTTTCCTTCATTTGGATAAAGGTTGCTCCATCTTTTCATCCATTTGGATAACGGTTGCTCCATCTTTTCCTTCATTTTGGATAAATGTTGCTCCATCTTTTCCTTCATTTTGGATAAATATTGCTCCATCTTTTCATTCATTTAGGTAATGGTTACTCCTTCTTTCCTGTTCAGTTTGGATAAAGGTTACTTCATCTTTTCCTTCATTTTGGATAAAGGTTGCTCCAACTTTTCCTTTGTTTTGAATAGAGGTTATTCCATCCACCCTTCACTTTGGATAGAAGTTACTTTTTGTCTTTCATTATGAATTGAAGTTCAACCTATTCCTTCATTCTGGATAGCGGTTACTCTCTTATTCCTTCATTTTGGATAACGGTTACTCCATGTTTCCCTTCATTCTGGGGAGAGAGATAAAGGTAACCCCATCATTCCCTTCGTTATGGATAGAGGTTTCTCCATCATTTCTTTCATTTTGGATAAGGTTACCTCCAAGTTGTCCTTCATTCTGGATAAAGGGATACAGCTACCTCTGTCCTTTCCTTCATTTTGGATAAAGGATGTTCCATTTATTGCTCATTTTAGGCACTGTGTACACCATCTTTCCAATTATTTTGGATAAAGGTCACTCCATCCTTTCCTTCATTCCGGATAAAGGTGAAGAAAGAATATCCATAAATGAAAAAGATCACAAAAAATATTCATATGTTTAAAGGTTATAAAGGTTATGAAGCAGAAACCAAAGTGATTTGGGTCCTGCTTGAATAACTGTGCTTGCGTGACACCGGGTTGGTTTGGGGAGAGCTTGCGCGCTCGCAAGCTTTAGGACGAAGTGTTATATTTTCTTCGATCTTTATTGCGTGTTTTTTTTTTACATAAATCTTCAGAGTTTTGATTTGATTTGCATTTAAACTACAACGCAATACACATACGTGTTTAGAGAGAGAGAGAGAGAGAGAGAGAGAGAGAGAGAGAGAGAGAATGCCCCAAATCGGAAACAAATAAAAAATAACTAAAACATTATAAACGTGAAACAATTCCTTTAGTATTTTAAACAAATGTAAAAAAACAAAAGCGTATAAAAGAGAGAGACAGAGAGAGACAGAGAGACAGCGAGACAGAGAGAGAGAAAGAGAGAGAGAGAGAGTGAGGCGCGTGTTGCTCGTTGTTGCCCTTTAATGGGGTCAGTCTTTTAACGGGAGGAGTAATGGGAGTCAAAGCGACCCATCGCCATTAATGCGCGCCACCGGTTCTTCGGATTAGGTATTAAAAAGGGTTAATTGGATACCACCCCGCTCTCTCTCTCTCTCTCTCTCTCTCTTTCTCTTTACGTTTTTTTATTTTACATCTTTAAAAAATTCACCAAACGAATTATTTTATGCTCATAGTGGGGAATTTCTCTCTCTCTCTCTCTCTCAAGCGATTAAGGGCGTTATCGACGCATGAAAAATAATTGTTACGATACTGAAAAGAGTATAACATATATATATATATATATATATATATATATATATATATATATATATATATATAAATATATATACCGGGTGTTTCAAAATTAGAACCCGCCCCCCCTCCACAGAACAAATGGAAAGTTATGAAGTTTTCTGCTTTAGCCTATCTTCAAGTACATTATCCTACGTTTCTATTAAGCTATTTTTCATTTAAACATTTCTTGTATTTTCAGACTGAGTGACGGATTTAGATACAGCCATGGCTAACGACTCAGAGGAAATCAGATGGATTGACTGAATCCGGGCTATAACCTACAGAGCCCAGGGATGTTGGCGCATCCTTCATTTCATGTTCCTGGATAGCTAAATACATTAAAAGAGATGAATCCTTTGTTAAAAGAAACTGGAACAAAAATCCATATGACTCTCATCGCGAAAAGAGTGAGAATCTTGGAAGGCCTGAAGTCCTTTTTCAAGAGTCAAAAGACATCATAGCTGAGGCAAAGGGTAGACCAAGAAAGTCTTTATGTAAACTGGCATTAGAACTAGAAATGAAAAGGGGAAAGAAGAGAAGTTATAGTCTGTATATTGTGAGTTGAAAAAATCTGGTATCAAGCCATTTCATGTTATCAGCAAGCCCAACATCACTCAGCAACAGAGAGAAGACCATGTATGGTTTTGCGGTTCATTTCTTAAAGACTGGGATGAAGCTGACTTTCTCCATGTTGCTGCATCAGATGAATTCTTCATTTACACAGTCAAGAAGCCAAATTATGAAAATGACATCATTTGGGCTGCAAAGTTGGACGATATCAACGATGACGTGTGCTATCGCCAAGTTGTGAAATTTCCTGAATTGGGAATTTTTCTCTGTTTCACAACCAAACGGTTAATGTGGATCATCAAAGAAAAAGCACAGTCATGGAATGGCAAATACTTCAGAGAAACTGTGCTTACTGGTGGAGTATTTCTTTTCCTCAAAGGTCCTGAAAATGTGTCATCTGATGAAGAAGTCACATTTTTGCATGATAAGGCACCATGTTTCAAGGCTCTTCAGACACAGGAGCTGCTTCAAAACAGTGGTATCAATTTCTTTTCGTCAAGTGAATTTCCAGGTAGCTCCCCTTACCTTAATATGTGTGAAAACATTGGTAGTATCTTAAAGCACTGTGTTGAAGTGCGCACAGTGAACTATGATGGTATACTAAGCCTCAACGACCTGTAAAGAGAGGTGACCGAAATGCTCAGGGAAATGGAGTTTGAGTCTCAGCTTTTTGCGATTTGCTGAAATCATACCCTTCAAGAATGTAGGCTGTGGTACAGGCAGATGGAGGCCACACAAAATATTAAATACTCAGAGAGAAACTTAAGTAAATACCTGTTTTGAATTACTTTTGTTTTTGTCCATATCAATTTTAGTTTATGCTGTAGAGGTGGGGGCTCTAATTTCGAAACACCCTGTATATATATAATATTCTTTTCAGCATCGCATCACACACACATATACATATACTATATATATATATATATATATATATATATATATAATATATATATATATATATATACATATATATATATATATATATATATATATATATATATATATATATATTAACTTTATCACTTACACAATTGTTCTGTGCACTAATACATGTACTAACAGGACTTCATTAAGACTAGATGATATCTAACGGGATGACCAGACATGTAGTCCAGCTGTATTTACATGTGTGTTGGGGAGAGCATGAAAGTCGTTATTCTTGTTATTACTCTCCTTCTCCTTTATGACCTTGACCTTTGTCTGCCTGGCGATCATTCCAGGTGTTCATAATCCGTGTGGTGTCTTGTGTTTATGCTTTCTTTTCTATTGTAGAGTGCACGATTTTTCTTGACAGGCTGTCTTCAAGTCCGTTTGCTATGTTGCCTACCATTACATTGCGCTTGTTAAGAAGGCTTTCTCTAATATCAGTCTGGTCGTTTTTTATGTTCCTAGAAAAAAATTCATATTTACTCAATCTATTTTATGGTCTTCTACCCAAGAGTGCTTGGCGACTGCCGGCGTCTGATTTTATATAGTGCCTTATGTTTTGTATATAAGGTTGATTACTTCGTTCTTTGAAGGATTTGCCACTTTCGCTGAAGTAACGCTCTTCAGTCTAGACACGTTGCCATATATAACCCCCCGCCCCCGTTCTTGCCTCTTCCCCCTCCACCAACTTTTTGTTTCTAACTATTTTAATTTTTAATGGTGTTTTTGTAACTGCCTATCAGTTTGATGGGAGTAATGGGGTTGTTGTCTGGGACTGTTATTATTTTCTTGCCTTTCAAATGTTGCTTTCCATTCCTTTCCCTCTCCCCAAAACAGTATGTGTTGCCTTAGTGTGTGCCTCTTCCCACCAGTACTTAGGGTATCCTAATCTCCTAAAGCTCTCCCTCAGGTGTTCCAGCTCTTCATCCAAGAATTCGGGACTGCAAATCCTATAAGCCTCAATGGTCAACCCTTTCATTAGTATCACCTATTCTGGGTACTATTTTAAATTCCAGTTTACACAACTGTTGATTTCTGTGCTAGACTTTCCCATACTGAATTATCCAGTAGTATAAATTAACTAGCTTTGATGTGACATCATTTACTAAAGTTCCTAATGATGACTTACTTCAATATTTATCACAACATTTGGACTTGTACAATCTAGAATTAATTAATAATGTCATTATTGATTTGATATCCCTTTGTATAAAAAATTGTAAATTTCCTTTCAATGGTAATTTTTTTTAACATGTATTTGGTAAGGCTATGGGGAACCCTCTTTTGCCACTTTTATCCAATATTTACATGGGATTCTCGAGTCTAGACTTATTCCAAGAAATCGATTCTCTAAGTGTTTTGGGTTAGATATGTAGACGATTCTTTTTGTATTGTAAAAGAAAATTCAAATATTCCTGATTCCTTGCATACAATTAATAATCTTGTACCGTCCATAAAATTCACAATAGAATATGAAGAAAATCATTTCATACCATTATTGGATGTCTTGGTTATTAGAAATTACATCAATTTGTGTTTTAAAGTATAAACTATATAGGAAGCACACGAATAATTTGTCATATTCTAACCATGCTAAACAAATTTAGGTGTCAACATTTTCCAGTATGTATCTTACAGCTCTTGGAATTTGTAGTCCTGAATTTTTGGAAGACGAGTTTAAAACAATAGGAAATTTATTATGTTACCCTCCATATTTTTGGGAACTTTGTAAAAATAAAGAAAAAAAAAGACATATCATAATCTAACCAATCTTAACAAAGAATTTGAGAATATTCCCTGTTTACCATTTCATCCTAATTTCATTCCTGAAGATCCCATTTTAAAAACTATTGATATTAACTTAGTATTTTTAAATATGAAAATATTTTGAGAAATAAACCAATGAAGAATGCCTGCCAAATTCGAACAATATTGTATACAGTAATCCTTGCAAAGAAAGTAATAGGGTATATATTGGTCAAACATCAAAAGAACTAAATGTGAGATGCGCCCAACGCAAATATGTCATATCAAGATGCTTAACAAGTAATGGCATTGTGGATCATTGGCTTAAGACCGGCCATGCTATTAACTGGGATAAATCTTCAATAATCTACAAGGTCAACGACCATCGGAAGAGGAATCTGCTGGAGATGATATTTACTGAAGCCACACGCACCAGGAATGTTAGTCTCGACCCTGGATTATCGCTTGATCCTTTGTTCTTGTCCTTATTGTTTAAAGAACGTGCTGCCCAGATTAACAAGCTGTAACCCCGCCCCTTCTGTTTTTGTATATAAAGCCCCGTCAACATCATTTGTAATCAGAGCGAACTTAAAAATGTAGAATAAACTACAAAAGTACTTGTTCAAAGTTTCTGTTTTCACTCACCTTCTTACGTGGATTTTGTAGAACAGTTTGAAATATTGGCAACAGCACCAAAATGAGAAGCTATGTTGATAGAAAATCTGACTTCGTTTCTTGTTATTGCATAAAAAAACTTTATCATTCGTGAACCTATGTAATTGATTTAGAAATGTGTAACGGGAAAGATGATATTTGATATCTATAATGGAAGAAATGGTTTTACCTCTCTGTTGTTATAAATTTGGCAGATATGCGGAGATTAAACACACGTGGGAGGAACCAAACAGCCCCGCCAGAGAGCTCTGGTCATTTTGGAAATACTATAGCTAGGCAGAGCCAGTCTCAAGCCCGGATTGAATTAGGGAGGTTGGAATAAGAATGGCGGCCATCTTTTTAACACCTGCCCAAACCCATCTTTAAAACAGCAACCCCTACAAGGGATTAAGCCAAGGAAAAAATAAAAAAGTAAAAGACATAATCTTCGTCATTTAGTTAAATGGACGACCTATATTCGATTCGCAGGTGAGGACAGACAAATAGGTATGCCCCAACCCTGATTTTATCTATCCTACTTTTGTGCTTCAAGCCTCAAGCCAGCGACAAGCACTTGCCCCAGTGTTGTAGATATGAGAGGAAGTGGGAGACCTCATGTAGACCCCTGGACACTTCCAACCCATCACAGACACCTCATCTCAATTCTATAGATGCTTTATTGCATATAAACTCTTTCAAATTGCAAATAATATATTAGATCTCTTGCACATCACAAATTGGTAGCAATAGAGGTTGATTGCAATTTATGCAAATTTCGCCTGAATGGTTCTGTCTGCAAAATGGGCGATTTCGCGGAGTGGTGGGGAGGGGGACGCCTAGGAAGGGGATGGGGGGAAGGAAGGAAGGGAGGAAGATGGGGAAGGGTAGGGGGGTTTGTTAATCTCGAACCTGAATTCGGAACTGCAGTATAGTGTAATTTGTTTTTGATTGACGGGATAGGTAATTCTGTAGTTTTCACAAATAATTAATACCAAATGATCAAATCAAAACCATCTCTTTCTTTAAATATATATATTACCTTTCCATAAAATTCTAAAGTTGATCCAACGTCCTCTAGGCAACACGATGTATAATAGGCAGTCATTTCCTTGTCATTTTGAAATATAATTGCTCTCAGAAAGTTGTCCCAAACTGGGATATATTGATCAAGTTCAGGTCAGTAATTATAAACTCGGGTCAATTTATCCGGCAGGAAATTTATGAACACCAAGGAAAGCCTCGAAACCTTTCGTACTTCGGGATAATGCAAATTGGATATCCGGAAATGCGCGGTTAAACGCGCCTCGATCAGTTTTGAATTATTCTTAAAGGTTCTGAGATATGTATTATTTATATTATATATATATTATAATAATATAATATATTATATATATATATATAAAATATATATATATAGATATTATATATACATACCAAACTTGAGCACTTGTACCATTGTATTGTGCATTTTTACGAATAATAACAGGGGCATCGATTAATATAACGGTATTCATTGGAGATTTTATTTACAGTTACCAGTTGATGAGGACAGATTAGCCTCTGAAAGCTTGTAACTTTTGTATATAGAATTTTGTTGGATACCATCTTGTTTAATTAAGATCCTGTTATATATATATATATATATATATTATATATATATATATATATATAATATATATATATATATATATCAAAAATGTAAATAAATTCTTCTGCTAAAACAGCATAATTATGTCTGAAGTATAAAAGCCCATTAACTGACTCCATCCTTATCAAGCAGTAAACGATGAAAGAAGTTACATTGGCAACAAGATAATAGGATCAACCTTTCCAATGGAGGCTGGGATTCTGACCATATAGACAAGGTCTTCCTTAAGGCAACGAATGAAGAGGATTAAGACAATTAACAGAACCTATGGCGGCTCAGTGACGGCCACAGGCATCACCTAAGGGTATTTCTCCCACTATATTTCATCAATGTAACTTCTTCCGTCATTCACTTGCTTGATAACGTTGGTAGTTAGCCACTGAAATATAGTCTTTAGCTTTAAAACAGTGTTTTGATGGGCCTTTTATTTTTATATATATATATATATATATATATATATATATATATATATATATATATATATATATATGTGTGTGTGTGTGTGTGTGTGTGTGGTGTGTGTGTGTGTGTGTGTGTGTGTACAAGATCTTTAGATCAAATTCTACCATTTTTAACTGTATCTAGACAAACGGCCCAGATTAGAATCCCAACCGAGGCAGATAACCGTATCCATTATAGGTGTGAGTTATTCCCGAGGTTTAGTGATTCTATGTTAAATGATATTTTAATATTTGTTGATTTAGATATATATTATTGTCGTCACAAAGTGTGAGGTCAGTTCAATTTCTTCTCCATAAATATGTGATTACAAAGGAGTAGTTTTATATCATTATAGCTCTTCATTCTACTGCTATAGTAGATTCACATCAGCCGAGCATCTGTTGTCTAGGCCTGTCCCTTACGACGCTCCTGATTGGCTGTTGATAAGCAAATCATAGGGCTGGAAACTCTCAGTCTCGCTTCTTGAGAGTTCACATAGGCAGGATGTATGTTCCTTCTTCCAATTCAAAAATTATAACTTTCATTACACCTGTTTTACTGCAGAAACGGACTGGTTCCGAATTTCTTCGCTGTACATCTTCAAGCCAATAATTTAAGGATTACAATGATAGAAGAATTATGTACGTTAGTAAACTTAATGCTAAAATATCTTTAGTGAAAAAAACCTGAAATTCTTTATATAAAATATATTCTTTCATTCCTTACATGAGATCGCAGTGCATTCATCAGTTATCGTCTTGTGTTTCATATAGTTTCGTAGCTTAAATTTCATGGAAGACAATGCTACCCAAAAAATTATAGGTAGGGCTATCAATAGGAAAATAACAAGCAAGAGATTAAGAATATTAATTAATCTCTCTTATCTTCGTGTAGTCAGGTGTTGCTCACGTGATCACTCAATGACGTCATCATCATGATCACGGCCCCTTGATAGAAGAAGTCTTATGGGGTAAAAAGAATATTAAGACTTCATTATCGTCACCATCATTATCACCATCACCCTTTCATATCTTGTAGTGGAAATCTCTAAATGAAAAAAATCGTGATACCTTATGGAGGAAATTCATTTATCCCATTGATGTTTCTTTTCTCACAATATTCCTTTTATAGTGGGCACAATTTCAGTGTCGAAAATGATAAAACAATGATTGCAGGTCCACAATAATATCGCATGTGAAAGTATATAAAGTGTTTAATGATAATAGCGTTTCGAACCCTGCACCAGGTTCATCCTCAGCAAAGTGAACATTATGAATTTAAAAATCTTTCGAAGTAAACTTCTGAATAGGACAATTATTCCACTATGACGAACGCAAATGAAGGAAGCGCTCAACAGCCCAACTAGGTGATTCCGATGTTGTTCGAATTCCTGCTGGTTATTCTGCTGGAACGTCTTGTTGGCTGTGATGATGCTGCACGGTGTTCCCTTGGCGATGCGGCTGTAATAATGCCTGGACATCACGTCCCCCGTGTTGTAATCTGTCTGAGGGAGGAGAGCAGAAGAGGGGGCAGCATCAGGCGGAGAAAAAAACAGAGCTTGTCTTAAGATTAAAATTTTTAACAAAGTTTTTAAGAATGCAAAAATTGACTAATGGGTCTTCCCAACGAACGACTTGTTACCTAAAAAGCTTGTCCTAAGTTTATGGCGCACCTTCCACTAGTCTTCTTGTTTGGACATTTTTATTTTTAAAAATTATGTTAGATCCATCCCAATTCGGTCTATGGTTGTTCTTAAAAGGCATGGGAGACTATTGCATTGTTTCTGTGCATGAAGTGCATATGCTCGTTTGTGTTCCTTTATCGGGTCGGTAATCCTCTTCCACTTTCTCCAAATATTTTTCCTTGCAGTCATGACAGGGGATTTCGTATACTCCAGGAATGATAGTATTCTTATCGTTATTGTTGTTTCTGATTAGTTTATGGCTAATGGTGTTTTGGGTATTTGAAAACTATTTTGGTATCTTTCTGGCTACTGTTAACGTAATTACATAATTTGTCGAGGTTGGGATTAAATGGGAGGGGTAAGAATCTGTTGGGTTTTTCCTTGGGGTTGTTAACAGGACGATAAAATGCTTTCTTAGCTCGTGAAATGGCTTGTCAATAAAATGATCGGGGTATCTAGTCCTCTAAAAGTTGATCGTATGTGCTGAATTTCTCCATCGACAAACTCCGGTCGCATATTTTAAAAGCACGTAGGGCAAAGTTCATTACTACATTGCTCTTAATGTTATTAGCATGGAATGAATAAAAATGTATGTAACTTTCTGAGTTGGTTGTTTTGCGATACACCGAGAATTGAAATTTATAATTATTGTGATCTCTAATGACTAGTACGTCCAAAAAAGGTAGCTTATAATCTACTTCTCTCTCTATTGTGAATTTTATGGAGGGGAGAATACTGTTGGCTATTTCTAATAATCTGTTTAAGTTCTGATCGTTTCTTCGGATGACAACGAATATGTCGTCTACATACCTAACCCAGAGCAATGGTTTTAATGTATCATCACACCTGTTTAAGATTTCCCTTTCAACAAACTCCATACATAGATTTGCAAAGTACTGGGGGACAAGGGAATGGCCCATAGCTACACCTTCCTTTTGGGCAAATCCTTGGTTATTGAATTGGAACACTGTTGAGGTTACGCATAATTTAATAAGTGCAAAGAATTGGTCTACTGAATAGGAAAAACTAATGTTGCCAAGATCATGTTCTTTTGCTTTTAGATTAGTTTAGTACATAGTCTAAGGGGACATTTGTAAACAAAGCCGTAACATCAAGGCTGGCCATATTGCCGTCAACACTACCTAACTCCCTAACGCCGCGCTGGATGAATGATGTGAATGTTGAAGGTGAGCACTTGAAAATGTTCTAGGAAATTACTGAGTACTTGAGTGAGCCAAACAGCTAGGTTGTTCTGTGGAGATCCACCATGTAGCAACAATTGGTCTCAAAGGGCATCCTGGTTTATATGTATTTTTGGGTACTCCATAAAAATAAGGCACAGTTGGGATTTGGAGGTTTTGTTTTCACAGGAACAGATAAATCCGATATCTTAAATATAATAAGTAGTGTTAACCTTTTCAATTTCAAACATTCTGATTTTACATTGAATTTTTTGAAAGGAGCAGCATTAAATGACAGTATAAAGAACGAAGTGATAAACATTTTTACCCAAAAAGACACCAGTTAGCTTTGATTGCCCTAAAGAACAACAAGAAACATAAGGATTATGAGGAGCAGACAAGGGAGGATCCACAGTAATAATGGATACAAACGTATACATGCAAAAAGCTTACGCCCTTCTTAACGATAGCCACACATACACTCCTCTAGAATCGCCTCCCACCGCTACAAAGATGCAACAGGAGTTCAATAGGAAACTTAGAAAAATTGCCAACCACCCTCTCCGTTACCGCACATAAAGAACTAATCCTTACTAAGATATCCTCCAAATCCCCAACTGTGCCTTATTTTTATGGAGTACCCAAAAATACATAAAACCAGGATGCCCTTTGAGACCAATTGTTGCTACACGTGGATCTCCACAGAACAACCTAGCTGTTTGGCTCACTCAGTACTCAGTAATTTCTAGGAACTTTTCAAGTGCTCACCTTCAACATTCACATCAATTCATCCAGCGCGTTAGGGAGTTAGGTAGTGTTGACGGCAATATGGCCAGCCTTGATGTTACGGCTTTTGTTTACAAATGTCCCCTTAGACTATGTACTAACTAATCTAAAAGAAGAACATGATCTTGGCGGAACATTAGTTTTCCTATTCCAGTAGTACCAACTTCTTTGCACTTATTAAATTATGCGGTAACCTCAACAGTGTTCCAATTCAATAACCAAGGATTTGCCCAAAAGGAAGGTGTAGCTATGGTTCCCCATTGTCCCCCTTACCCCCGTACTTGCAAATCTATGGTATGGAGTTTGTGAAAGGGAAATACTTAAACAGGTGTGATGATACATTAAAACCATTGCTCTGGGTTAGGTATGTAGACGACATATTCGTTGTCATCCGAAGAAACGATCAGAACTTAAACAGATTATTAGAAATAGCCAACAGTATTCTCCCCTCCATAAAAATTCACAATAGAGAGAGAAGTAGATTATAAGCTACCTTTTTTGGACGTACTAGTCATTAGAGATCACAATAATTATAAATTTCAATTCTCGGTGTATCGCAAAACAACCAACTCAGAAAGTTACATACATTTTTATTCATTCCATGCTAATAACATTAAGAGCAATGTAGTAATGAACTTTGCCCTACGTGCTTTTAAAATATGCGACCCGGAGTTTGTCGATGGAGAAATTCAGCACATACGATCAACTTTTAGAGGACTAAGATACCCGATCATTTTATTGACAAAGCCATTTTCACGAGCTAAGAAAGCATTTTATCGTCCTGTTAACACCCAAGGAAAAACCCAACAGATTCTTACCCCTCCCATTTAATCCAACCTCGACAAATTATGTAATTACGTTAACAGTAGCCAAGAAAGATACCAAAATAGTTTTCAAATACCCAAACACCATTAGCATAAACTAATCAGAAACAACAATAACGATAAGAATACTATCATTCTGGAGTATACGAAATCCCCTGTCATGACTGCAAGGAAAAATATTTTGGAGAAAGTGGAAGAGGATACCGACCCCGATTTAAAGGAACACAAACGAGCATATGCACTTCATGCACAGAACAATGCAATAGTCTCCCATGCTTTTAAGAACAACCATAGACCGAATTGGGATGGATCTAACATAATTTTTAAAAATAATGTCCAAACAAGAAGACTAGTGGAAGGTGCCGCCATAAACTTAGGACAAGCTTTTTACGGTAACAAGTCGTTCGTTGGGGAAGACCCATTAGTCAATTTTTGCATTCTTAAAACTTTGTTAAAAATTTTAATCTTAAGACAAGCTCTGTTTTTTCTCCGCCTGATGCTGCCCCCTCTTCTGCTCTCCTCCCTCAGACAGATTACAACACGGGGGACGTGATGTCCAGCATATTACAGCCGCATCGCCAAGGGAACACCCGTGCAGCATCATCACAGCCACAAGACGTTCCAGCAGAATAACCAGCAGGAATTCGAACAACAAACGGAATCACCTAGTTGGGCTGTTGAGCGCTTCCTTCATTTGCGTTCGTCATAGTGGAATAATTGTCCTATTCAGAAGTTTACTTCGAAAGATTTTTAAATTCATAATGTTCACTTTGCTGAGGATGAACCTGGGGTTCAGGGTTCGAAAGCTATTATCATTAAACACTTTATTATACTTCACATGCGATATTATGTGGACCTGCAATCATTCCTTTTTATTTTTATTATTTATATCATCATAATCCTTAAATCACTGGCTTGAAGATGTTCAGTGATGAAATTCGGAAGCAATCCATTCCAGCAGGTAGAACTGAGGTGTAGAAAGTTATCATTTTTGAAAGAGAGGGAGGAACATACATCCTGTCTATGTGAACTCTCGAGCGAGACTGAGAGTTTCTAGCCCTGTGATTGGCTTATCAACAGCCTATCAGGAGCGTCGTAAGGGACAGGCCTAGACATCAGATGCACGGCTGATGTGAATCTATTATAGTATGAAGTTCATATAAGATCATATTACTTATCAGCTTCAGTTATCTGCAGTCGCTTGTACATGAAAGTTATCTTGATTATGTTTATTTTGCAAAATAAAAATACGAAAATTTCTCCTAAAATGCAAAGCATAAAAATAAAAAATAAAAAGAACTAAAAGTTGCCATTCGACATCATCATTTCCTGAGAGCGGGAAATCAGACGTTTTGCCGATCGTAAGTGAAAACGTTTGTTATGGGTAGGGAGGGAGGGAGGAGTTTAGGGCATGGGAAGGGAGGAGGAGCCGTTAATAAGCAAACATCGTTTCTCACCTCAGAGGATAAGGTAGTACCAAAAGGAAGCGATCTCTCTCTCTCTCTCTCTCTTTTCACATATCACATGCTTAAGTCAAAGGTTTCTCTTTAATTCATAGCATTATTCCTCTCTCTCTCTCTCTCTCTCAAAATAACTTCTGCATTCCACAAGTTTATAAGAGGAATAGTTCATGCACTCTGGAAAGTTACATTTGCTGGAAAAAAATAACCTTATCTATTTATCAGAAAACTACAGTAAATGTAAGCACACATGAACTCGGGGCATACAACACCACTTTCCTCGAAAACAAAAGAGCGCATAAAAACATCACATCGACCAAAATCAAGCATTCAAAAAGGGCATACAAAATGACGTACAAGCGCAGGTATACAGAATATGGAGACATACAAAAAGGCATAGAAAAACATACAAAAAACAGGCATACAGTAAGAGGCATACAACAAAGTCATATAAAAACATGTTTACAGAATCAGACATACAAAAAGAGGCATGCAAAATCAGACATACAAAACAGGCATACAAAATCAGACATATTGCAAGGCATACAAATCGACATACAAAAACCGACATGCAGAATCAGACATACAAAAACACACATTCAAAACAGGCATACAAAACCAAGCATAGTAAACACAGCCGTACGGGAAAAACATCTGACTGATCACAAAGACAGATTGATTGACTTATGGTCGCTAAAACTTGGCGTCACAACATCTAAGTTATTGACGTGATCCAGGACATTTGCATCGATAGATTTTGCACAAAACAGGTTGTGATAATTCTCTCTCTCTCTCTCTCAATTTTTCAACCGTTTGCATATCATCACATTTACATATTTTTTATTGATTCCAATTCTTTCTCTCTCTCTCTCTCTCTCTCTCTCTCTCTCTTTTCTGTGCACCATTCCATTTGAATACTAGTTACTGACGCTCTCTCTCTCTCTCTCTCAATTTTACAACCGTATGCATATCATCTCATTTACATATTTGTTATTCATTCATTCTCTCTCTCTCTCTCTCTCTCTCTCTCTCTCTCTCTCTCTCTCTCTCTCTCTTTCTCGTTAACAGTAGATTGTGTATGTTACCACTCACATAAGATATTAATTATAAATACTCATATATATATATATATATATATATATATATATATATATATATATATATATACTATATATATATATATATATATATATATATATATATATATATACTACATATGTTAACATAGGTGTATACATGTGTGTATGTGTACACGGATAAATTGACAAGTGACTGAATACACATTTAAATGAAAAAATAGAAACAATTACACTAATTTATCCAAACTTTTAAATTATTAAAACAAATGCCACGGGTGTTTATGGCATGAAGTACCTTAAAAACATAAACAAAAAACCTTAGTTTAAGAAACAAATTGTT
Source organism: Macrobrachium nipponense (assembly GCF_015104395.2). NCBI lineage: Eukaryota > Metazoa > Arthropoda > Malacostraca > Decapoda > Palaemonidae > Macrobrachium > Macrobrachium nipponense. Next base: position 42,285,373 of record NC_087205.1, on the reverse strand, counting down.
GAATTTTGTACATACTCTTTTTTTCAATTACCCAAACACGTTGACATTGCGTTGATAATCATGTAACACACAACTTTGAGTACATAGGTGAAAATTCCTTAGTTTATACCCATCTCTAACTTAGTTTGTTCAACTGCTTGTGTCTTGTTTGTCTCTGAGTAAGTTACCACTTCTGAGTTCTATCTTAGTCTTTTGTTTGAGCGTGTTTGTTTCTGCTTTTGTTTGTTTCCTACACCAAGCACAAACTCCAAAACGTCCCCAATACCAACTTTGGCTGTCGCTTGATTTATTCACAGGGTCAGAGGCGTTGACAACGCATGATTTGTTAATGCGTCTTTCAAGCACTAGTGCACATGTCTCTCTCTCTCTCCCTATGTGTATATATATATATATATATATATATATATATTATATATATATATATATATATATATATGCTCATAGGATGAGCATATTGGAGTAGGGAGGGGACGCGTGCTGTCCTTAATCCATTTATTTAGCGCCGACGTTTCGTATCAGCTTGATACATTTTCCAGGCTGAAATTGCGATTACACATCATTTGCGTATAAGCAGGAAAAGATATACACATTAAATGTTTAATAAACACCATAATTGAAAACCTATTTAATAAATAAATATATATGCATAAACACACTTACACACACGCATGTATATATATATATATATATATATATATAATATAGATATAATATAAATATATATATATATATATATATATATATACGTATAATCAGATATATGTATATATACATATATATGTATCCATATATAACTAGTATAATATACGTATATATATGTATACATACGTTTGTGTATACACATTAGACATATACATATAATTATACCGTCGATATTACATAAATAGGGGTCAGATATAATGAACACTTAAAAACAACAGGAGAGAGAGAGAGAGAGAGAGAGAGAGAGAGAGACCTCACATGCTACAATTCCATATTCAACACAAGAGTACTGATTATTTATACACTTCTCCGTCGCGTATATTCAAAATACCAAGTAAACAGCAGTCCTCTCTCTCTCTCTCTCTCTCTCTCTCTCTCTCTCTGCAGCTTAATCTGAGTGGACTGCTCTCTTATTTACGTTCGTCATTCAGTCAACAGAGCTTGAGAGTACAAGGTCTACAGCCTGACACTCTTTCACACACACACACACTCTCTCTCTCTCTCTCTAATATCTTTCTCACTCTCTCTCCAGGATTCCAGGACACTTCCAAGCCAGCTACTCACCTCCAGACGCAACGCTCCTTCACGTTCCAGCCGCTGGAAAGCACTTTTATCCGACGTTTCTCTTAAAAAGATCGAGTCTTTCCGGAGAGCTAATCCCTAACCGACAGGTTCCACTAGCAACGGCGGGCACTTGTCACAACTAGACTCTGATACACGCGGCCGTGCGCGCACCAAGTTGCTTTTGGGCTCTCTCGTGCGCATATCTCTCCCTCTCTCTCTCTCTCTCTCTCTCTCTTTCTCTCTCTTCCTCCCTCCTAAACTCTTCCCCTCACTCCTCCTTCTCCTATTCCCCTCCTCTACCACCTCCACCTCCTATAGCTCTTCCAGAGTGGCTCTCTTCCCCCACCCTTCACTCTCCTTCTACCTCTACCCCCTCATCCCCCTCTACCACCACCACCTCCTCCTGTTCACCCTCCCATAGTCCTTCCAGAGAGGCGATTCCCCTCTTCCAGGAATCCCTCAGCGTGAAGGTTGCTCTTTTCGTTGCTTTATTTAAACAACTGTTCCATTTTCCTTTATCATTATTTATCGCCTTTCTCAATGCATATAATATAATTCACGAACCCACAACTCTCTCTCTCTCTCTCTCTCTCTCTCTCTCTCTCTCTCTCTCTCTCTCTCTCTCTCCCTTGGGAGAAAGTTGATGCCGGAGCCAAAGATGAGGCGCCATATTGATTGAACTTGGGAAAATTTTGGCGCCAAATTCGAGTGGCGGACGTACGATACGAACCCCCAATATAATAAACCCCGGGAGGTGGGGGGCAACACTTTCGGCAGTGGTGGTGGTCCCTCGTCTTTTGTGCTGGGTCTTTCATTAATATGCGTCAGCACAAACAAAGAACGCAAGCAGGAAAGAATATAAGTTATTACTTATTATTATTATTATTATTATTATTATTATTATTATTATTATTATAAGAGTTCCGGATTCTCCGTTGTCCCAGCTGAAGAAGCGGTTTAGAATACTCTAATATATACCTACCGATGGCGCTACATCACAGGGACTCAGGATTTGTAGACCTATATCCCTATATCTAGCACAGTTGCTTCTTAACGATACCTCTCTATAAGCGGAAGTTATAGCTATGTTTATTGATTCCAGCTGAGGATAAGGTTTGGAATAATATAATAAAGGCAGAGCGAATTTCAATACAGGAACTTGCGAACTGTAGTTCCATAGGCTTACTGTATCTTTATATCCTTTGCATTATGTACGTAACGAAACATCACTTCATATTGCCATTAAGTTATACAGGCATGTGTTATAGACAGAAGCTTGATTACAGACTCGCAAACTGTAGAACCATAAGCCTTTTGTAGCCATATATCTTGTGCATAACGTCCTTAATGAAACCTCACTATAAACATCCAATAAGCAGAAGTTATACAGGCATATTTTGAATAGAATAGACCAATGGAGCTTCATAGCAATGCAAACTTTAGGCCTACTGTATCCCTATATACTTTTACTTCTTGACGAAATCTCTCTATAAACTGACATTGAAAAATCATATACGCCTGTTTTCTAGAGGTAGAAATAACGAATAATGTTATTCTTCAGTCGCAGCAAAACTGACGAGGGGAAGGTTTAATTAGTATCACTTTTCCAGGAGATCACTCGAACTAGAAACCTACAGGCCTGCTATGATCGAGTGCATTATGGTCCTAACGAAATCTACCTACCTATCTACATCCATTATGGAATCATGTAGACATGTTTTAAAGGGCAGAAATAACGAACATCATTCGTTGGACGAAGCAACAGTGACGGAAGGAAGGTTTAAATAATAGCCTCACTTTTCCTGACACACTGCTTCGTTCGATTCCGGTCAACTTGACTTTGATTGCGCCGTCCGATTCCTGCTTTCCTTCTTCGTCGACGAAGTCTTCCAATATCGGATATTTATCTAAAATTAAGAAGTGACGTCAAGATAACACCTCACTTCCACACCATCCTCCTCCCCTCTTCCAAGGCCACATTCGACTTTTCAAATGTCATGCACATCAAAATTAAGACAGAAGACATTACCTCATTAACTGTACTTTTCCGTTCGATAATTTGTTTTGCGTCGTCAGTCTTCCAACAGGACCGGATACAATTAGCTTTAAAATGAGAGAGAGAGAGAGAGAGGACTCAGTACTGAAAAATATGGGTTTGTTTATTATATAAGAGAGAGGGCGTCTAAATTGAATATATATATATATATATATATATATATATATATATATATATATATATATATATAATATATATATATGGATCTGTTTAGGGAGAGAGAGAAAGGTGACTAAATTCTTAAACAAATTTAGTTGTAAACGAGAGAGAGAGAGAGAGATCCATCCCCTAACCCACCCTGCACCTACCCCCCTCCAATATATAACCCCTCGTTGCAATGAACGAGGCACTTACTTTTGGTAAAACCTTGAAAATCGCAACAAACAAGCACAACGGAATTTTTCGAAGTGACTTTGAAACTTTTGAAGTAATTATTTTTATGAAAATTTTACTTCGTGTTTTGATAGTTACTTGGACGGGGCCAAAGAATTTTTTCTTATCTAGAAGCTAGTTCCTTTTCAGAGAAAATATCAGGTAAGTAGATGCACGAATATCCATGTATGTATATATTACGAGCGAAGTAAATTCTTGCTGGAAACGGGCTCATTTCTGGCAGCTCGACCCTAACGCTATTCAAATGCATATACTATCTCCAAAAGTACAGCTATGCTCAGAACTCATGCTACATGACTGCATAGGATTTCGTTCAAAACTCTTTAACTGGCAACCTAACATGCTCCATATTTATGTATCATTTCAATGCAAAAACATGATTATTGCATACTATAAAGCCATGATATATTGCATAAGAGTAAGAAAATGTCACGTTTGGCCAAATTTCAGAAAAAACACTTACGAAACATTTTCAAAACTCTTGTACACTGATCACTGATGCGTTTGACCAAAACGAAGTCGTCATACCTCAGTTCAATTGTTAAACAAATAAATTTTAAAAATTGTCTTAACATTAATATAGTTTCCAAAGCAACCATGAAATCTGAAATGGTCCTACTTGATTGTTTTTATGCCTCAGCAATGCAAAAAAATGTAAATATGTAATTACAAAAGTAGAATGTAATCACTAATATCAAAATGTGAGTAAAACTTGTGTTAACTCAATCATTAGAGTGACGTTGCAACAAGAACCACCTGATGTCATATGCGTAGATCTACAATGAGTAGTGACAATGAACTTATCTTGAAAACATTTATTTTACATTTTTAGAGGAATATTTGGATTTTGATACAAATAGAATTATTATTGTTTATAATAGATTTCTTAACCACTTCAAAAATAATGGCTTACAAACAAATATTCGCCTATGCAATTATTCTTTTGTCAAAACCAAGTTTTGTTCCTACGCCTAGGTGTGTTAGATTTCTTTGCTTCACACTTAGCATTCACATCACTATATTAACAATTCCTGGCCAGAAAGCAAATGAGGTTATCTACACATTCTTGCACTTTAAGTTACCTTAAGAAAGAATAAATTATACACCAAAAGCGAGCAGAAGCCCTTCTAAGTAAATATTTTAACCCTAGTTAATAAACAAGTGTTCCATATGCCGTGATATTAACACTAATGAATATTTCGATTAAGCCATCTTCTCCATATAATCAAAATTATTGTCGTGAAAACGGATCCCCCTTTTAGCAAGAAACCTGCCGCAACATCAGGTTAACTTGAGTAAGAAGAAGAATCAATGACGAGGGCAGGCAACTATGTGACTTCCGTCATCGATATGTGAGAAACGTAGCTAATGCTTACGAAACTGTGTGGAGGAGGAAAGTGAAATAACCTGCCATAAAATTTATATTTATTATAAAACTATAAGCAAAATTAACTATGTATATAGGGTAAAAACAAAGGAAGCATGCTTAGCAAAAGCTTCGCCTAAGGGGGAATCCTTCGAGTTGACTTGAGTTGTAGCGCATAATGTAAAACTAGTTTGTCATCTACTTTAATACAAATTGCCCAATTTTGTACTAAACGAATAAAGATGAGACGCAATAGAGTAAAACATCGAATGTTCTGGGATTGTTATGCCATGACGTCACAAAGCTGTGCTCGAGGGCAACGCCACACACAGCAGGCATTCGCCAGGGTACCAACTAGAGCAAAAAGTAAGGTGGATCGTCTTCTCCTCTCCACACAGCCAAAGTCGTTACTTTGTTTCTTATTTAACATACTATAGTGTAAGTATATCGTGGGGTATACCATGCATCCTATGAATAACGAAGCCTAATTAGAGTTTATATTAACAAACATAAAGTGAGCAATCCGATTATATGGGCTTTGTATCAGATTTCTTGATATTTTTTTTATCTCTTGGTCCACCTCACAGACATAGAATTGCAATGGCCACGTGCCACTTTAATTAATCAAATTGTCATGTTAAATGTTTCCCGTGACCTTCTCGTGTGTAATTAACTTGTATTTGATATGTGGGAAAATGTTTTGAGTGTAAACCTTGCTTCCTCAATCCCTCCACCGAGTTGTAGAGTCTAGCCCTTCAGACCTTGTTATCGCCCAGACCACCGGGCTAGAACCTAAGTAAGTAAAGAGCTAATAATTCCCAACAATCATCATCTTTTATTATTCAAAGAACAGGTAATCTCTACGAATAACTTTATTAGTACAGATTACATCTCATAAGGCTTAGATTATTTTTTTAGGCCTATAAATCTTTTTGCAACATACAGGCAGCTTAAGCACAACCTAAAACTTCAACATTCAAAGAAAACTTGTTGTAATTCATATGCCTGTTTTGAAAATGTTGTTGTGACTGTTGAGCTTATTAGGTCTACTGTTATAATGCCGCAGACATAGTTAAGTTGATCAGTCCGAGGAGCATGTTAAGTGCACTGTCATTGATGGCACTGTTAACCTTATTACACTATACTTTGAAGAACTTAGCAATGTAAAAGTCATAATTTCAAATCACACGGACTGCAAATTATACCAATGCATAAAAGAGATCATATCTATATAACCATAAGGAAAATAGTGATAGCAGTGAATTCGCAAACTTTTTGACATGTATGACATTAGAAATAATAAAAATTTAACACTACTTGGCAACGTCACATTGAATCAGAATCTGGACAATACAAAAAGAATCATGTTGCATGAGATTTGAGCATCACTGTACTGAAGATAAAAGAAAAATGCTTTTAACAGATAAAATCTTACATCTTTAAATTTCATCCCATATAAGATTGATTTTAAAAATATACATTCACATTAAACAACACTTTAATTATTGCATTATAATTTTTTGCCACAGCCCAGCCCTAACGCTTTTCAAATGACAATATTTCTTACGTCTTTAAATTTCATCCCATATAAGATCTATTTTTAAAATATCAGTCTTACTGGTAGCGAGTTCATTTCTAATGGCGCAGCACAGCTGGATCCTAATGTCTTTCAAATCCTAATATCTCCAACAGTATCAAAGGTAACAGAAAAATTATTTCGGCAGATAACTCCTTACATCTTTCAATTTTATCCCATATAAAATTTATTTAAGACTATTTGAAAATTGCAATTAAAGATAATGATTATGTGGCAGAGATACCTAGTTAACCCTTTGATGGTATAACTTGAAGCTTCACGAATCATCGCCTTTAAGGCATCCTACTCGTATATATATTGTATAGTTGCAATGCGGGGGTTAATGCAAATTTACAAAATCCAAAATTTGGAATTCTCAAAATTATTTCTTTGTGTGCAACCTATGCAATTGCTGACTAAGAGAATGCAGTGTCATAACTGACGGGGCTGGATACCAAATGCACGGGTGCTGTAAATTAACTATAGTTACTGCTCAAGTAATTGTATATCTTCTAATTTCCCATTTAGAAATTATAATAATTTATGGACAGAGTATGTGTTATATTCAGGCCTTTTCTTGGTTAATGATTTTAGATTATTCTAAAAAGGGTGTACTCTCACCTTTTCTGTTCATAGTCTGCATGCTATTCATCAGCAATTGCGTAAAATTGATTCTGGTCAATTTTCAGCCCTTGGCTGGCTCATCACTAGCCATTCAGGACCATTGTAACAGACAGGGCTGGATGCCAAATGCACAGGTACTGTAAATTTAAATTAATAGTAGCTCCATAGCACTGATGACATTTCTTTTATTAATCACAATAACAATAAAATAAAAAAGAATAAGGATCATAAACTAAAATTAACGAAAGCACAGTAACACTATGCAGTAGAGTACTGTAAGAGAGCTTGAGAGTCACTGGCATACAGGGACATGATCCCCCGACATAAGTACTGGCAGAGTTAAGTGAATGGTACTGTTGATCTACAGTGGCAGGCAAACAATGGGGCAGTCTAAATGAATCTGCAAAGTATTTCTGCATGAAATACTGGAAACTGTACAAGCAAAAGTTACACAGCAAAGTGTAAGACTTCTAAGGAAGATTAATTCTTCAATAGTATCCGAAATTGCTTTAATCTTAAGCGTTGTTTTAGAGCAAAATTCTATCAACATTGCAATTATATCATACAAAATACTCACTAGTCTCATAGGGAGACAGGAATCTAGGAATGAGAATGAAGTAGAAAACACAGATGAATATAAGAATGAGTGCTAGGAACAGGGGTGAAGAGCAGACAGAACAAATGTTCAATTTCAGTTAACTTAAATGGCTGAATGACAAAAATCACAAACCAAGCTGGGGGAGTTGGTGGGGATATTCGTCAATCAGACTTGTTGGCAGAATCTCAACCAGTTCTTGATTTTATTAGCCTCTTCAGCATCAAGACGATGTTTCAAGGAAAGCGGTGGGCAGAGACGTCAGGCACTGGACCACTTCTGGGTATCAGGTACTGCGACAGAGCTGGAGCCGAAGAGCAGAGTCAACTGGTGTGAGTACGCTTTCAGTATCAGAATGATACCTCTAGGCCACGGCAATTTTTTATGCCTTACTTGTCATGAATAAATGCGATTTGGTGGGTCTATTCAGCTGGTATTTATACCCAAGCCTTTTGAACCGGTGGCTTCCTGTCCAAACTGGATATTGTTGTTCTGAAAACCCAAGCCTGAGTTCCTCGAGAGGCAATTTCTCTTGGCTCCTTTTATCTTTGCCGCTAGTCACCTACCGTAATCTGAAAAAGACATTTGAACAAAGGCAGGAAAATGTGAAAATAGGGAAAACAATACAAGTGCAGGTGGCTCGAGAGGTCAGAGGGTATGCAAGTGCGAGGAGACAGAGTTAAGAACTCGAGGGTCCGACAACAGGTAAAAACAGGTAAAAACAAAGGCGAGGTCAGGTAGAAAGTTAGGGGGTATGCCAGAGACCCCCTTCTATGTGATTTTTAGTGGCTTGTCGGAAATCTTTTACTTGAATAGCTGTTCGCAAAATTAAACTGAGGCCATCTTACAATAGGAAAAGACAGTTCATTTGTCATCCAGAAACTAATCCCAGGGGGAACCCGTCAAAAGGGTTTTCATCTTTGTTCTTTATAGCAATACAAAGGGGAGAAAACTGCTAAGTTAAAATACTCTCAAGGGAACCCTTATCCGATCCTGATGCGGAAGGGAAATTCTCGACTAGTTCAAAACAGGGAAATAGGTTCCTCTACAGCTCACTTACTTCTTCATATTGTGAATTTTTACTTTACCGGCCCAAAACTATTTGTCAAAATTTACTTGTGGCTCAAGAAAAGAGAGAAAAAAGAAAGACAATCCAAAATGGATACTACTGATACCTCCCCACCATTGAAGATGTTAGACAGTCTTCCAACTGTCAACATCTAAAAATTCTTTTCAAGGACAAACATTCTAATAAAGTCCTTCTCTCTCTCTCTCCATTGCAAAATAAATCCATACATCTGCACAACTTGCAAATCCTATCCAACCAGGCTTTCATGCAGTTTAAATTATACTTCAGAAATGTTTTAAAGTTTATCAATAAGCAGACTTGCCTGTATATTTTTAGTCTAGTAACTCAATTTTTTCATACAAACGACATGGCCTTATTTACAACCATCAATACTTTCACCTGTCAGTTCCAACATCTATCCCACAGTTTGTCAATGCATGACATGCATATTAGGCATGGAATCCATGCGGTAAAGAAACAAAAGCATTGGGATACAAAGGGGTAAGCCAAGGTAATTATACAAGGAGTTACTTATAAAATACAACAAACTACAAAGGAAGTCATTTGCTTTACCTCTGGATAGTGCAGTGAAATGCCCAGGGAAAGTTTGAGAAAAGCTTCTCAAACATATTAGTGTCTGGACAGAACATCAGGAAACTTATTATCTGTTCCTCAAATTCCTGAACTTGTTAAGGAGTCTTACCAGATTATAGAAAGGTTTTGGATAGTCTGGGCTATTGAGGACAGGTTTATCCATCAGGATGGCTTTTAAGATATCATATGCCTTCATACATTCTTTCATCCACTTGAATGTTTTGTTTCCTCTAAATAAGTTTGTGATTGGTGCTTCTGCCTCTGAGAAGTTTGGAATAAATCTTCTAAAATAATGGACCATGCCTATGAAGCACTGGGCTTCTTTCTTGGTTTGGGGGTATGGCACATCCTTGATTGCATGGATATTTGCGTCCTTGGGCATTATCTTACAGCTTCCGACAGTATATCCAAGGTATATAATTTCGGTGACTCCAAATTGACATTTCTTCAAATTCAATTCGAGATTCACCCTCCTAAGGGTATCCAAGACCTTCCTTAGGATTTCCCAATGTTGTTTCTAAGTCAAAGCATATATGACTGTATCATCCAAGTATACAAAATACTTTTCTTTTCCAGCCAGTACCTGATTCATAAGCTTCTGAAAACACCCCAGCACGTTTTTTAGTCTGAACGGCATTACCCTGTACTGGTAAAACCCATCTTGTATTGCAATGGCTGTCAGTGGTCTTGATTCCACAAACAAGGGAAACTGCCAATATCCCTTCTCGAGGTCTATCTTACTGAGATAGGTACCCTGCTGAGGATGCCTACACACATGTCAATAGGCTAGAGCAGGTGCTGCTCTGGCCTTGTAACATCATTCAGCTTGCAATAGTCAATGCACAGTCGATCTCCACCTCCCTCTTTAGGTACTAGTACAACAGGTGATGACCAAGAGCTTTTACTAGGTTCAATTAACCCCAATCGCAACTGCTGGTTTAATTGTTCCTTGGCCTTATCTGCTTTGTGTGAGTTCACCCTATAGTATCCTTGCGCTATAGGCCAAGTGTTTTCCTCAAGGGAAATGTGATGTTCTAATACATCCGTACATACGAGGGTGTCGCTGTCTACCTCTCGGAAGTCAGTAAGCATGCTTCTAACAACCTCCCTCTGATCATCTGTCAGACTGGGAGTGATGTGGGTGATGTTGTCTAGTTCCTGAGAGTTGGTGTATGGGCCGGGGTGATGGTGGCTATCCCCACGATGGCAGAGGTAGATGCTACATCATCAGTTGCTCGTATCTTGTATGGTTTCAGTAAATTAATATAGAGCCACTTGGCCCATCTCTGTTCACAATAGACCAGGCAACTGAGATTTCCACGTTTTGCAATGATCTTGTGGGGGCCCATGAATTGCATTTCCAGGGATCGCTTTGCATCTGTTCTGAGTACAAGGACTTTGTCTCTTACTGCAAGTGTCCGAGTCCATCTATTCTTGTGAAACTGGATTTTGATTCTCTCCTATGTTGCACCCCCAATTGCCTGGGCAATGGCCCACACCGCCCACAAGCAGTTCTGGATCTCAGGCAACTCCTTTATCCAATATGCTTTGTGGATATCCGCCCACGCTTTACACAGAATATCGATAGGCCCCCAAGTGGAATGGGCATAAAGTGGCTCAAATGGGCTATAACATGTGGTTTCTGCTCGAGTATTCCAAAGCACAAACAATGTGCAGGAGAGGCTCTCCTCCCAGTTTCCTCTGTTTTCATGCTGCAACTTTGCCCGGGTGGCTGAAAGGGTTTGATGAAAATACTTCATTATTTTTTGGCTCTCTGGACAATACAGTGTTGAATGCACATGCTGAATTCCATGAGATTTCATACTATTCCGGAACTTGTTTAACATAAAATGCCTTCCCTAGTCACTCTGAATGGTGACTGGGAAATCAAACCTGCGGAAGAACTTAAGCAGGGCTTTGATTGCATTTTTAGATGTCTCACTCCTGACAAGGATAACCTCTGCATACCGTGTGAACTGGTCTATGATCATCAAGCAATGGGAATTTCTGACCTTGAAGCAGGTGTGTCCCTGCAGCATGTAGTAGTCATTGACTACATCCTGAAAGGGAATGCCTGCAGAATGAATGTTCTTCAACTGGGCTTTTGGTAACTGCATTCAAGTTCCAAACTGTTTGGCAAGTCGGGCATGTTGCGATGTATTTGATGTCCTTCCTCAGCCCTTACCAATAAAAGTTCTCAGCAACTGGCTTGGTAGTGCAACTGACACCAAAATGTCCGCTTATTCCATCATATACTAATCGGATAACCTTGAGGTGTAACACCTTGGGAACCACTACAGGCTTTTGAAGAGCATTTGTTGGATCTGCCTTCTCCCGTGAAACTCAGAAAAGTACATTACTCTTTAAAAGGTACTGGGCCTTGGTCCAGCCTGTCTGAAAGCTCTTGATCTGTGGGGCCATTCCAAATAATCTCTTGTAAATCTAGATCCACTGCTTGTGCAGCCATCAGCTGATCATTGATCAGGCTGGGATCAACAGAGTCAGCCCCAGTGATCATACATGTAGGTCAAGCCATGGGAGTAGAGTTGTCAGGTTTCTGTAGCCAGGGAATCTCCCCCAGACACACATCTGGGAGAGGATCCTGTATATTTGTGGCATTTTCTTCAGTGGGGACTGGTAGTACCATCATGCTGCAGAGCAGCACTCTGACTCTCGCAGCTGCCAGTAGTCTTGTCCCAGTAACATGACATGGCCTGTAATAAGTTTCTCTGTTACCACAAAACGATAGGTTCTGGGGGCCTAAAGATCACCTTGGGCAATGGCAAGCCGGACTGTAGGCAACTTCAGTGTATACCCATTTAGCCCACTGTCGGCTTCAGTAGGTACTTCTGTGCATAATATTAGGCTGACCTCTGACCTGTGTTAACAATATCTGAGAGCACTAAGGCCAGTCTGGAGCTGCCAGGTGAGGCTACAGTCAGCTGTGGAAGTGCTATTCATCTTGTAGACCCTGCTGACTGAACGTTCATCTGGACTGTCTTAGGAGCAACATACTTTGGACAGCTATGGTAACGTGCAGAGGCATGGCCCACAGACTTGCAATCACAGCACATTTCCTTGCTAAAGTCTCGCTTGACCCCATTCATGGTAGTCATAACTGGAGGGGCAGAGCCATTAGTGGCAGATCGATCAGGTCCTGGTTTCTATTCATTCAGGCCCTTGGTGGGGCAAGCATCAGCTCGGTGCCCAAGCTTCTTGCATAGGCAGCACAGGGATGGCTTAAGAATTAGTCTATCAGCTGGGAGGTTCTCGTGTGCATAAAATGTACCCTCACTTACTGACTGGGATTTTGAAGTAGACTACTTCCCCTAACAGAAAATCTTGGGTAACATTTTCACAACCTGACAATAAGTGAGATAATGGCTCCATTTTGTGGCTTTGCAGCTGTTTTTCTGAAGTTGATAATTATAAAAGACATACAAAGGCTTATAACTTCACTATTTTTCATATAAAAAGACAAATTTTCCACTCAAATTATTCGTCTTGAACTTTTTCATAGTATATAGGTTCAGTTTTGATAGGGTCGCTTTGGCTCGTCCATCTTCAATGGTGGCACCGTTGAGGGAAAGCACAATTTAAAGAGTAAACCAACACGTGGAGATATAGGGGGAGGGGGGAGCACTCTGCTCAGGTGAAAGAATGTCCTCTAGGATGGGAGCCGACAGTTTAAGGCCTTTCCTTCATTTGCAACCCTTCTTATAATCTCGGTCCTAGCCCTACTTCGGATCTATCTGGTAGGTGGCAGATGTTCCATCTTCTCCTGGCTTTTCCAAATTTCGTGTGCCTCACACATGGTTGGCACAGCTGGCCTAATCCTCGGGTGCTTGTTAATCTGTTGAAGAAAATGGTTGATGGCAGTGTACCCACCTTTAAGAGGGCAAGAAGAAAATTTTTTTTATTATTTTAGAATGTCTAAGAAATCTTTTGATGATCTGTTAGACCTAATAAAGGGAGACATATCAAAGATCAACTCCTCGGTGAGGGATTCCATCTGTCCAGAACAAAAACTTGTCATAACATTAAGGCGAGTCTTCTATCATAATCAGTTTTATTGAAGGAAATGTGTTCTATATATAAATCAAACAACTATTTCCCGGGAAAAATGCCATACATTTATTTATTCTTTTTTTTGCCAGTTACATACCATATGTTGTTGGGCGCTTTTCAATTTCACTTATGAATAAATCAGTATCAAAATTATCCCTCTCCATAATTAACACTTGACATTGATAGCGAAGCAACAGTGTGTGAAGTGACTGTGAGTCACAGAGACCACCTCAGGTGGCCAGGGTTGTAATGGTACGGCACAATCTCTTTTCTCATTGGCTAACACACAGCCAATGATGGCACATGCTGTCCTCAAAATGGCCGGTCCACCGCTGTGTGTCAATGATGCTATTCACTTGTATGTATCTCGACACACCTGGCAATGCCGCAGTGCCAAGGGGAATCTTGCTACTGCTGCATATTGGAAACCGCCGCAATTTGCCGTGGTTACATGTGAACAATTCCATAAGCTAACATTGAACAATCCACCGTGTGTATCTCACCATGCAGTCAAAAACACCATGTTTGAATGTAGTCTTCCAACAATTACGTTTTCTACAGTCCTCTGGCTTAAACGCACTTAAAATGGTCCCTTGCTCTCCTTTACAGATTTCATTTATTCACACTTACACTTTTCTCTATTCTATCCATCATCGCTTTTTATCTCTCTGAGCTAAGGCTGCCTTGCATTTAGGTCTATCACTCAGCCTTTCGGTCTGGTCAAGTTGTCCAGACTGTGTACGACTAGTTAATGGCACTTGTGTCCTTATCACTCGCAGCTTCTACTTCACCTGAGTCTTTTTCATCCTGAGCCTCCATGACCCTTTCATTCCCCCTGGACTCTGCTTCATTGTCGTTTTAGGCCCCGGTCTGCAATCATCCCACTTCTCCGCCGTCGTATCCCATCCATCTCGTCGTGCATCCTACCGTCATTCATGCCAGCTCCTTTGTAGTTGCCCTCATCTTCCTGCTCGTCGTCGTTGGATGATGTATTTTCTAGAGGAACGAGGTGATTGATGGCTCGCAGGGTTTCTGTGCCATCATACAGTACCTTTGCAGACCTGACGATCCCATCCTCATCTGGATATACCACCGTGATCTTGCTGAGTGGCCATGAAGCTTGCTTACTCTGATCCATTTTTACCAGCACTATATCACCCATGTGGAGATTAGTCTTTTTTCCCTGCTGGGAGTCGTGCCTTGATTGCAAAGCTGAGAAATATTTGCGTTGCCAATGCCCACGAAACACTTTCGTAATTTTTGAGTTGTCAGTGTCTGGTTTAAATCCTCGGGAGGGAGCAACAACGCCATCAGGTTAATCATGTAGCCTCGTAGAAGATGGGAGGGGGTGAGGACTTCATCCTTGCGTTCATCCCCTGCATACATGAGAGGCCAATAATTGACTATTGCCTTGATTTCCTTCACCAACATTCATACTTGCTCCTCTGGGAAGGAACTCCTCTGGAAGGTTGTCTCTAGTGTGCGTTTTGTCACTTTAATGAGACGCTACAAGAATCCTCCCTTCCACGGTGCTCGGGGCGTCTGAAAACGCCAGTGTATGCCCATTTTTCTCAGGAACTGCAGGACCTCGTCCTCTTTGTACAGCCCATGTAGAAAGCTGCTGGCTGCTCTAAAGGTTTGATGGTTATCCGATACAACCACCGCTGGGTCCCGTGTGTAGCGCAGAAACATCTAAACATCAGAATAAACGTGACAGCCTCCACATTGCTGCAAAATTCTAAGTACGTAGCCTACTCCATCAGTGGTGTGAATCGGACCCATGTGATCCACTCCGACGTGGTGGAAGGGCTTGGACACTGTCACTCGTTCCTTAGGTAGAGGAGGTGGTGGTGGTCGTATCAGGAGGGGCCTGAAGGCCATGGTACAGGCCCTACAGGTATGTACGACTTTCTTGGTTCTGACCCTCAGTCCAGGCAACCAACATTTCGTAGGAAAATTCCCATTAGTTCATCGACACCACAATGCATGTTAACATCATGCAAGTGTTTGAGGTAACTGAGTACTAATTTGCCATTGGCAAGCAACAAAATCAGTTTATCTTTACAATGGTTACTCTTACTAATCCTACTTTGAGTATATACAACTCCAACTATCATGCAAATTTTAAGTTGTGCCGCAAAGTTAAGAATATCATTTAGCATTTTAACGTTACTTTGAAGATATGCACAGGTACTGGCTAAGTAATATCACAGCTCTAACCTAGCAAGTTTTAAAAATGGATTCCAATTCAATTCCAGAAATTTTAAGACAAGCTTCATAACATTCAACAAAACTTCAAATTCAATATTATTCTCCATGATTTCCCAAATCTCGCTGGGTTCTACCAAAGCAATTTCCTCCCTTAATTCTCAGAGGGCCCCGGCAACAGTCACATCTACTTGCTTTGACACACAGAATTTCTCACTCAGCAGTTTTGGTTCTCCCATACAATGCAGAAAAGGGGGGCCACTCTGCCACATCTGACTTTGCAACAGCTCTTTCAAGGTGGCTCCTCTTGGCAGAACATCAGTGGGGTTCAGGTGCGAAGGCACATATCTTAAGGTCATGGGGGAGTTCTGCAGAGTAAAAACAATCTCTCCTATATGATTATTAATGAAAACATTTTTATGGTCATTTTCATTGTTGACCCAAGCAATGACAACTTTGCTATCTGTCCACAAAGGGACAGTTTCAGGATACATGAGTGACATCAGATGTTTCCCTAG
This sequence comes from Macrobrachium nipponense, assembly GCF_015104395.2. Taxonomy (NCBI): domain Eukaryota; kingdom Metazoa; phylum Arthropoda; class Malacostraca; order Decapoda; family Palaemonidae; genus Macrobrachium; species Macrobrachium nipponense. Next base: position 42,269,040 of record NC_087205.1, on the reverse strand, counting down.
CTTACAACCCAGCATTAACACTAATAGCTCTAATTTAGGAATAGTTAACTTTAACATTTTCCTGGTAGTGACCCTCATTTTACTAGTGACAAGATTAGTTGTCCCATCCCCCCTGCTGTGCGTAAGCAACTGCCCCATAGGCCTTACTAGATGCATCTGAAAAAATGTGTAATTCCTTGATCTTTGATCCCACGTATCTTTTGAACTTTAATTCATGGACTAGTTTGAATTATTTTAGTAATTGACTGGCTTCGTGGGCCCTGGGGGCATTCAGAATATCATCCCAATCCACTTGCTCTTCCTACTATCGCTGTAGGAACAGCTTCCCTTTGACGAATAACGGACTCACTAAACCTACGGGGTCAAAATTGGATACGAGCAGTGACAGAATCCTACGTTTTGTGGGTATCCACCCTTCGCCCAAATCTCTGATCGCTTTACTAGCTTTTAAACTAACTTTGTCACTTTCTTTGTTCCATTCTAGTCCCAATACGTTAATGTATACAAGCTCATCCCAACTCATCTTCATATCTAGCCCTGTTATATTACTCGCCCATCCAGTCAACTGCATATTGGCTCTTTCTAATATGGCCTTGGTGTTCTCATAACCCTGAATTAATGTATATGGCTCATCAAACATTTCAATGTAATTGTTGACATAGAAATTACGAATCAATTCAGCTCGCTCCAACCTGGAAGGCAAAGGCAGCCATGAAATTAGACGCTCCACGCCAGAGAAATCAGGTGTACTTGGCATCATTGTGATCGAGCAAAATACGAAGGAAAGCTTTGCTAATGTCTGCCAACAACACATACTGACCAAGAAGTAACCTTATCAACAAAGTATATTGGGCCTCTACCAAGTTGGGTCCTGAAAATAGGCAATCATTTAAAGACGAGTCATCCTTCGATAAGCTGATGCATTGAACACCATTCACAAGGGGGTGGTTCAACTTTCTTTCTTCACCCCGGAATGAGGCAATAATACCCTTTTATCTTGAGGTTTTCTACTTTCTGTATAAATCCTGCCTCTAGATAGGTTTGCAATACCCTTTCATAGTCTGCACGGTACTGGGATTCAAGATCGAACTTTGGATTAAAAGTTTCCAATTGGGCTACAGCATTGCGATAGTTTACGTTCGGGCATTCATCAGAACGAAAAGGAAGACTTACTTGATAGCTCTGGCTAGTTTTGACTACACTTTGACTTACTCTATCTATGGCCTCGGACTCTTGTATAGTATACTGCTCTGAGGGAGTGATCCCTTTCCTATCTAGCCTCCACCATTCGTCTAAAGACATTGACTCCATCAGTTTTGTCTGCTCCTATGACAAAGTAACTAAAATAATCGGCTCCCACAAGCACATCTACCTCTGTGATTTGATCACTCTTCGCATCGTTATAGGCACTGTTACAGCCCTTGCTATGTAGATGTTTTTTTTTACTTTCGCATAGCCTACGTTTTGGATAGGGACTTTTACATTCTCATGGGCAACTAGTTTAGTTCGAATGACTCTATTCCCCATTTCCAAATGGCACAGCACCATGTCAAACTCTCCCTCGATGACACTGAGTCGAAGGGGGCGAGATTTAGAGCCACCCTACCAATCACAGGGAGATTTAACCTTTTCGTCAATGGTGCTGATATAAAGCCTTGCTGGCTCCCCACATCAAGGAACAATCTGACGCAGTTGTTTCTGTTTCGGACACACAAATTGGAGGTAGCCATTGGTAACATGGAGCAAGGTAAATCGAGCGAAGGATTTCCTTTGGTGACTTTCGCATTTACGCAAGGCTCAGCATCTTTGCCTTTCGTTTTGGTGGTGGTAGCAATTTTGTGGCTAGTTTTTGGGCTTGTGGTTTTCACCGGGCGAGAGGTGACATGCGGATTATTTGAACTATTGGCGACAGTAGTGAAAGACGAAGTTTTAGGTGGATGGCATTATCACATATCAAACTATGGTGCCTATCACCACACAACTTACAAGTTACTTTACTATGACACTGCTCGCTCCTGTGGCCTCCATTCAAACAATTGAAACACCTTCTCGTACAGATCAAGTGGCATCATTTCATGGTGATATCAAGCAATTTGTTACATTCATACACAGAATTACTTTCATTACAGAAGGGAGATCCTTTTACTCTTTGATTTGATTGAACAGTTACTTTAATTTCCCTTTCAGTGGTTAGAGACTCTTCTATTTGCAACGCATCGTCTTTGAGCATGCAGATGATAAAATCTATTGCTTCAAAAAATTATTCAAGGAATCGCATTTACGTAAGTGCTCAACTACCTTGCGATTCTTACTTAGTCTTCTAATCTGTTCAACTAGTATCGTTTATTCAATCCTAAACTTTTTGACATAGAGGGTTCATAGAGGGCACAAAAATATTTGCCAGCCACACCTGCAAGTCCCCAGGCAACCTCCCGATGCTGCTGCTGCACCCAGGGTCCTGCTTTACCCACCCGACGTCGCTGCTGCACATGTGGGCCTGCTCTGCTCCCCGCCCCCCCCCCACGTCGCTGCCTGTGGGCCTCCTCAACCCCCTGATGCTGCCATCGCTCCTGGGGCTCACTTGGCCTGCCCGATGTCACTGCCACACCTTTGGACCTGCTCACCCTTCAGATGCTGCCTGTAGTCCTCCTCAGCCCACCGACACAGCTGCCACACCTGTGGGCCTCCTCTGCCTGCCAACACCACTACCTGTGGGCTCCCTTGACCTGCTGACACTGCTGCCTCACCTGTGTTTCCACTCTGCCTGCCGGACACCTCTGCCAAGCTGGGGACTTCCTCAGCCCAACCTATGCCACCGCTGTACCTGGGGTCCCCATGGCCCGTCCCACACCGCCACCACACACAGTGCAGCTCCCTCTGCAGTCTTGGTCGCCCTCAGTCGACAGTAGAACCCTCCAGGCAACCACCAGGGGAGGCATCCTGTCAGCCAGCAATGCAGAAGGACTCGGCATTCGATGATGCCCCACAAGTGTCACAATGACATGGGGTCGCCTCCTGCCTCCAAGATATTTTTCCTCTTATCATTATTCCATAACAATTGTCGGGGGGCGCGGGAGTATTTGTAAGGACAACGCTTTTCCCGATTTTTATTGTATCTCATCACCAAGCCGCGTTGTTCCTTTAACCATTCTATAGACCGTTCTGCGCCCTTTCCACCGATATATAACTCATGTAATTTCATTATTTGTATATCTTATCTTTAAACGTATGTCCCCAAGAAAACACAAATCTTTCTGGCCCAGACCCAGTTTCTCTCTGTTCAGGTAGGATATTACATATCCGTCTGCAGGCTCTTTTATAGCCTGTTTACCTGTAATAAATTATCAGCACCCAGCTAGCTACCTGTCGTACTCCCTGGTCCTCACACAACCATCTCAGTGAACAACATGAAAGCAACAGGCTTACGGCATCACAACGTCTGTATTTATCAGGAAAGAAAATCGATTTTTTGGATGTCTGTTGTAATTTTCCACACTTCGCATATAGTGTCTCACGTCCGTGAATATGGTGTGATTGTTTCTAGTTAAGTTCCATTACAATATTTAGCCATGTTGACATGTTATCAAGTGAAATGAAGTGTGTCCTTTCCAAGTGGCTGCCATGGCATTGTCGTAAAAAAAAAAAAATGGTGCTAGGGACCACCGACCATAAACATGCAGGGAAACATCAACCCCCAACACAGACATGTGAAATTATGAATATTTTTAAATATTTTTGAAATTCTGAATATTTTGAAAAGTTGAATATTTTCAAAATGCATAACAAAAAAATGGAACAGTGTTTTTGTGTGTGTGTGTAAAGTTGAAGGTGATATTTAGGGAATCATGATACGATATTAGTGTCATTATGCTAAAAACAGGAAATTTTCATTAGGTGGGTTCAACTCTACCTATTCATATGTCTAATGTCATAAAGTCTTTCTGATCTAGCCTACTGCCTTCTTGGAAGATTGATTATTATCAGTGCCGTTATGCTAAAAACAGGATATTTGGTTTTTGGAGGGTTCGCCCACCCCCCGGTCGGTGTTTCCCCGCGTTTCTGGAGTGCTGACCATTTCCCAAAAATTTTTAAAGAGCAAAATATGGCACTTATTCTGAGTTAAGGATTTATGAGTATACCATAGGTAGGCCATGTTGTGAAGTTGTTTTGGGCACAGTGTGCACTCTCTCAGGTACAAAATGGATTTTATAGGCAATTTTTTTCTACTAATAAGGTCGGTATTCACCCACTTCACCCTATATTTTCATTGGCTAAGATTTCTTGTTTCAGTTTTCTTCCGTTTTGTATTGGCATCGGTGATTCTGTAAAATTTAGTACAATTTACTATACACAATGGACATACTAAGAAACTACGAGTATCCCTGCAACCTTGCAGTAACGTTGCAAATACATTCAGTGCTAGCTGGGATTAACGTTGCAGTAACGTTCCCAGTTTATCAAACATCCACCAGCCTACTCGCAACCTGTTTGCAACGTTTCAAATACTTTCGTTGTTAGCTGGGTGTGTGTATATATATATATATATATATATATATATATATATATATATATATATGTGTGTGTGTGTGTGTGTGTGTGTGTGTGTGCGTGCGTGTGTGTAGATATATATATATGTATATATATATATATATATATATATATATATATATATATATATGTATATATATATATATATATATATATATGTAAGACATAGGGTTTTGATTAATAATATATTGTTCGTACGTTCTCTGTGACCTATGGAATGTGGAGGACAGTGCAGAGTAACGACCTGAGGGTAGCTGATCAATGAGTTTCTAGGGGATGGCGTGAGATAAAAGTGCTTAATTCAGGAAGTCAATGTACGACAGTTTATGAACTCTTCCCAAAGTGCCTTTGTGAAACTAGATGCAGCTAGAACCGCGAGGCGTTGTCGAAGTGTGCATTCGTATGTGCGTGTGCGCCTCTTCTATTCATAATGTAGCACTAGCCAAGTTTATGGGAAGACTTGCACAGACATTCGGGGGAGGAAGGCGAAGCCATAATGGCAGATGCCAAAGTGTTTTTATTTATCAGTGAGTGATATTCCGGTTGGGAATGGGTAAGTGTTACCTTTACTTTAGCCAAAGGGATGGCTTGTTTGATATCTTGTAAGATGTTCCATTTTATTAACTTTGTCTTTAAACTTGTGTGTGTACTTACCGAGATGTGTTCTGTATCTTTGAACAGACGGTTCTGGATTTCGGTGGGACAGAGTTCCCAGGGAGAGGTGTGGACTTGCTTTGGTGACTAAGACATTGTACTGTAAGATTGGATTACTTAGTTAATTGATTTAGTTATTCTTGTAAATAAACGTTATGTTATGATGCAACTCTCTCATTTTCATTACCTGTTAGAATGGAGAGAGAGAGAGAGATGGGGTGATTGCCGGGAGAGAGAGAGAGAGAGCCTGTGTATGTAATGGGTGTGGGGGTCTGCCTTCCGTTTCGTGTCCACGCTTACCTTATGAATACATGGGGGTTTTCCCCCATGTTTATAGTGGTGGCAGACGTTTAAAGAGGGGATATGAAAGTTTTCTTGCTTTTCTATGCCTAGGAACGCCAATGTAGAGATGGTTGGCCAGTTAGAAACTAAAAAAGGGGTCGTGACTTAGCGATAGTTTTCGAACGACAAAGCTTTGTGGGATTGTGGAAAATCGTTAAACTGTTAGTTTTCAGTTACTTAGTGAGAAAAAATGAGAAAGTATCTGTCTGTTAACTGTGCTAAAGGGAGGGAAGGATTTTCATGGGACTCAGCATTTTTCCCAGGGAGTCAGCCAGAAGCAGTGAGCGCACCCAGTGTGACTTTTGCTTGTGCAATGACGAGAGTGTTCCGAGATACCCGTGCGGGTGTTGGTTGTGTTTAATACATATATCACTGCCGCGTTTTACGAAGAATTTCGAGTTCTTTTTTCCCATTATGGAGTGGTGAGTGTTAAACTATTGTTTTGAAGGAGAGGGTTTTTGTTTAAATATTTCAGGGTTATGGGATTGGTTCAAGAGGTCAATAATTTTTCTTGTCTTTGCCCCATAGTGACGTGTTTTCTTTATTTGCACGTGTTTATAATAGACGTATACATTCGTCTTTGTTTAAAACATAGGAGTGTATTTTTCTATGCATGGGAACTGTGCTTAGATAAGCATATTTGGCTTAGTGACACAGAGCGGCCACAATTTTATGGGCTCAGCATATTGCAAGGGGAGTATGGCCTGCCTCGGGGGATAGTAGCATGGAAGGTACCACTGGTGTATACCTCAGGCTGTTCTGCCGCTCGACTGAGGGGTTGTTCTCAGGGGGGGAGAATTTTTTTTTTCTCAGTGTGGGTGAACTCCCCCTTTTCCTTTTTTTTTCTTAGTGTTGGGGATGGATTTGGCCTTGACATTGAATGCTAAGATATCAGCTGATTGATTAGTTGATGAAGTGAAATGCCCGTAGAGTCTTTTTTTTAAAAGAAAAGAGATTTTTTTTTTCTCTCTCTCTCTTGGAGGAAGAGAACAGGAAATAAAAAGAGATTTTTCTTTTCCGTGAATGAGGGGAAAAGTAGTTAACATGCACGGGATGTGTTATATGTTTCTTTGTGCCTTGAAAGACACAAATATAAGGGGGATACACAGATTATTTTTTTTTTATTGTGTTGGAGAAATTACTTTGAAATGCCGATGATTGGTGTTGTATCTGTGTTGTGTGGTAATGGTGTTATGTCATGGTGTTGCATGCTGGAGAAATTGTATGTCATAGGATTCAGCAATACTGTTGTATGCTATTTGAATTTCACCCTTACTTGAGATTTTTGCAAGAGAATTATTGCTATGAAGAGTTATTATTATTATTATTAATAATTGTTATACTTGAGATGTGTCACGGGAGGTTTGCCTAAGTATAATTATCATTACGGGAGAATTGTTTTGCGAGAGATTTGAGATATTTCACGGGAGATTATTTGATAATTATTACAGATAATTATTCAAGGAGAATTATTACAATGAATTAATGGGAGAAGTCTAGTGTTAATTATTTGTTGAGTTTTTGTAATTTTGGAGAATGTTTTCAGTGATTCACGGGGATGAGTTTTGCTGAATCTTGATGAATCTGACTGAATCTTGGTGAATTGTGTGAAATTTTGCTGAATTTTGTGCTGCATTTTTGGAGAATGGACAAGCATTAACATTGGTGATATTTTTTTGTACTGATACTGATGATTTTGATGATAGCAATTTTTTTGATGATTTTGTGATAATGATATTTCTGATACTGATTTTTTATGTACTAATACGTGGGTGTCTTAATGCTATCAAGGGAGGTGAAATCTTTTGTGATTATGGGAAGAACTAACAACACATTGTTTTAGTTTTTTTTTTTCTTTTTTTATGTGTTCAGCAGATAATTGCTTGACATCTAGTGAGTTACGGGAGATAGTTAATGGTGCCGATGATTTTTCTTTTCTCCTTTTTTGGAAATTAGCCATCGCTGACACAAGTTTTTTTACCAAGGGTGAATTTGAATTTATTTTTTCTCTCCAGTTGGTGTGGATATTTTTTAATGTCTCAGTTCATGACTTAGAGTCATTGTTCGGGAACGTGTTCGTGTTTTAGCTATTTGATGCTATAGAGTAATATAGGGGAGAATTTCTTGCACGTTTTGAATGCATACGTAATGGCACTACATTTTTTTCTCTGGATATTTGTGTTCCAGAAATTGGGAGTTTTCTTGCACAATACATTAGTTGTATTTGTGACAACTTTGTGAGAGATAGGAAACTTGGTTAAGTTTTCTAGTGGCCTATGTCGTAGTGCATATGGAGAAGTCTTTGCTTAGACACTGTGAATTTGGAGTTCTGTTATAATGACTTGTGGCACATTGGTGGTTTTTTCTAGAATTTTCTAGACAGTTTTAATTGCCGAGTTTTTGCCCTTTTTTAGCAGTTATGCTAAATGGAGTGAGTTTTTATAGTTTTTTACTATAACATTGAGTTATTCTCTGGAGAATTGGAGTTAGAATTGAGATATAATTGAGATATATTATTTTGGAGTTATATTTGAGATATAATATATGGGAGATATATTTTTGGCCATTTTTGATATTTGCCAATAGTGGTATGAGCTATGTTTAGTTCAATTATTTTGCAGCCATCTTTGTTGCAAATGGAGACACATATTTGGAGATTATGGGGCAATATTTGTGAGTATGTGAGTTAGTTGCCTTGAGTGCACATTTTTTGGAGATATATTTATTTGGAGCCTTGTTTTGTTCCACACGGAGTTATTGGGGAAATAGAGGTAAATATTTTGTATTTGCCGAAATAGAGGTGATTATTCTCTATTCCTGGAGTGGTGTCTTTTTTTTTTTTTTTTACTGACATGTGGCTATTAGAGAAATAAGAGAATAATATAAGGGGGTTGGTTATTAACCAAATGGAGGAAATATTTTTATAACCGGAGTGGTGTTATTATTGATATGATGTCTCATAATGGAGTTGGAATTAATCTTGGGCGGGTGACTCTCTTTTTTTTGTGGTTATGGAGTTTTTTTGAGTCAAGAGAAGATTTCTGTGGTTCTTTTTTTTGGTTTCGTGACTATTTAGAGGCGAATGGCATTACTGCATTACGAGTCATTTGGAGATGTGTGTGCATTTTTTATGTTCACAAGTGTGTTATTCTTGGAGAAATATAATTTGGGAAAAGTCATGTTGAGAGAATAAGTCTTCGAGACGAATTTTTGAACACATTAGTCATATCCTGGAGTTAATTCTGTGAAATGTGTCAGTTAGACCTTTTTTTTCTTGAGAATCATGAGTTTCCAAACTTATGTGTCTGACTAGACAATTTTTGCGCTGTTGTTTGAGCATGCGTCCGCAGGCGATTTTTCTGCTGACAGGCGATGTGATGAGCCGTGTGCTGAGCGTGTGCTGATTCTTTTCCTCTGATGGTGACAGATCAGAATTTTTGCAATATCTGGAAATGTTGGCTATAGCATTTCACGAAAGCGCATGTGTAAGAGTTTGCTTTCTGGCAAATTCCGGGGCTTTACATGGAGCATTTCTTGGGGAAAACGCGGGAGTTATGCATATTATACATGTATTATGTATTTTGTGATTGGGGAAATCTGCTTGTGATTATCCTTTTTTTTATTGTTTTTCTTCCTTTTCCTATGAGAGATATGATTTGGGGATTGAGCTTAAGTAGCACTTTTTTTTGGACGGGAGATTTGATTTTACCGGGAGGTGTAATTTTTCGAGGGTTGTTACTTACGTAAAGGGAGTTTGACATTAAGTCTCATTGTGATTAATTATTGAGCAGTAAAGGGGTTTTTGCTGTTAAAAGTTGGAGATTTTTACTGATTTTGTGGGTTGTCAGAACTTAAGAGAAAATTTTTTGGGTCTGGGTGTTACGTGATTCTTTTCTTTCTTGAGCTCGTTACGAATTTTTTCTTTTTTTTTTGTGAGCACATTCGAGTTCGAAATGTGAGTGCAGAATTCCGTGGAGTTGCTGTGATTACTGAGTTGTGTGTGTGCTGATGTGCGAGTTTGGAGAAT
>NC_087205.1:42216969-42254469 GCF_015104395.2 Macrobrachium nipponense | reverse complement strand
GCATCGCTCACACTTTTCCCCCCTTAGTCGTGTTCACAAGCACGTGCTGTTGTGAGTTTGCAACAGTTGGTATTGCTGTAATCTGCGACATGCATTTGTTTTTTCTTTTGTCTACAGGGTCCATATTGCAAACCCCTTTTGTATCCATTAGTCCTGAATAAAGCCTCACCTTAGGAGAAGCTGTGTTTCATCGTCCGGCTCAATCCTTGAAAACCTTATGTCTAATTGATCATTTAGCCCCATATTATCACAGGTTATGGGCCCAGAAGCTAATTGAGAAGAACGGATACTGATTTCGACAAGAGGTTGAAGGTACTATTGAACTCCGTGATTCAAGATGGGTGAACCCGGCTCAGGACCATGCAGCTTCAGAATCACGGAGTTGAAAAGGCGAGAAGACTACAAGAATTGGTGTTTCTCCATGACTAACTATTTAAAAAGACAAGGATTGTGGTTGGCTGTGCAAGGGACTGATACAGCAGATGGGAAGGAATTCCACAAAGAACGAGCTCTTGCCGACATATGCCTCATGGTAGACCCTCAAAATTTCAGTATGTGAACAGCACAGCAAGAGCTAAAGAAGCATGGGAAGCTCTGAAGAAGTTTGTAACCAAAGGAAGTTAAGGACAAGTACCTGATAGCCATGATATTCCAAGGATTGCCTAGTGAGTATGACAGTTTGGTCATGACCTTGTGTGCTGGGTCTGGTGATCTTGCTGCTTTCTTTACCAACAAGAAGTCTTTGGCACAAAGGGTAACGATAACAAGCGGCAGAAGGATACGTCTAATATGCGCTGTTGGCACTGCCACGAAAAGTTTCATCCCATCAAGGAGTGTCCTAAACCGAAGGACTATGAAACACCTGCTAGTAAGAAGTATGATAAGAAAAGTGATGATGGTGGTAAGAAGTTTACTCCAAAGAAAACTTTTCTTTGTGCTTTGTCTGCATGACTGACTGATAGTACGATAGTGATAGATTCTGGTGCTGAAGGGCATATGTCGCCAGACAAGAAATTTATTGTGAAATACAAAGACTGTGTATTTGATCAGGGTGTTGTTGTTGGTGATAATGGAAGATTAAGAGTTGCAGGTACAAGTGACATAAAGTTGTCATCAAATAATTCAGTTGATAAAATGGTATTAATGTCCTGTTTACATCGAAAGGTTGTCAATTTGTTGATGCTGATGTCTACGTTGTCAATGGCTCAGTTTTGGGTACTGGAAGCAGAGAGAATTGTTTGTATCTTCTTGATGGAAAACCAGACACCAAGTCAGTTTTTGTAAGTAATGTTCAAGATTATGATCTGTGGCATCAAAGATTAGGTCATGTTGCTCAACAAAAATTGAAGCTTTTGTGTTCTCATTCAGGTGATGTGAAATTTACAAATGTAAAATATGACATGCGTGTTGCTTGCACTTTAGGTAAACAATCAAGGCAAAGTTTTCCACGTTCAATCTCACCCAAAGTTTCAGAAGTCTTAGATCTCGTACATGCAGATCTGTGTGGAGCACTTCCCGAGAGTTTTGGTGGAGCCAAGTATGTACTCACGATTGTTGATATTACTAAGTTCGTCAGTGTTTATTTTTTAGTGAATAAAAAAACCCAAGGACAGAATTATGGAATATATTGCTCAATGTGAAACTCAGAAAGGATTTTTAAAAGTATGAAGGTTTTCAGATCTGATAATGGAGGTGAATTTATTAGTAATGATTTGCGTTCTTTTTTTAAGAGTAAGGGAATTGTACAACAGAGATTTCTTGGGTATACCCCTGAGCAGAATGGTGTCGCCGAAAGGCAAAATAGGTCAACATCTGAAGCAGCTGGAAGTATGATGTTAAATGCTCAATGTTCAAAGGCACTGTGGGCAGAAGCTGTCAATACTGCTGTGTATGTACCCCATACTGGTGCTAATAATTGTATTCCTGAGGAGAGATTCACTGCTGCCTGTGAAATATTCTAATTTGAGAGTTTTTGGCTGTAATGCATATGTGCATGTACCTAAGCAGGTAAGAGGTGACAAATTGGATGCAAGAAGCAAGTGTTTGGTTTTTGTTGGGTATGACAGAGAGAGCAAAGGGTATCACTTGTTTAATCCTGATAAACCAAAGGGTATTTCTGTTGAGCATAGTGTTAAGTTTGATGAAGGAAAGTTTACTGCTTTCTCCGAGGGTGTGACAGATGTAAGTGATGCTTATTCTCCAGTGGCTAATTTGGTCGAGGGAAATGATGTAGAGGAATTTCCTGCTGATGAAGAAGAAGATGAGTTGCGTGATATTGAACATGGTGACTTTGAGGGGAAAATGTAAGTAAAAGAATGAGTTGGGAAATCAATGAAAATGTGCAAGATAGGAGGTACCCACTAGAAGACAGAAAAAGGAGAGAGTTTCCTGATTTTGAGATGTATAGTGCATTTTTGTATTGTGATGTTGTGTTTGAAGATCACTTTGAACCAAATACTGTTAGTCAGGCCCTGGAAGGCAAAGATAGTATTCACTGGAAAAAAAGCTATGAACGAAGAGATTCACTCTTACATAGAAAATAATGTGTTGGATCTTGTTGAGAAGCCTGTTGCTAAAAATGCTGTAAAATGTAAATGGGGATTTTGCTAAGTTCAAAGCTAGACTAGTAGCTGTGGGATGCTCACAAAAATATGGTATTGATTTTTTAGATACCTATACCCCAGTTGTAAGATACAGTACACTGAGACTTTTCTTTTCTCTGTCTGTTAAACTTGATTTACAAATTCACCATGTTGACATTTCTACAGCCTTTTTAAATGGTGACTTAAAGGAGGAAATATATATGTGCCAACCTGAGGGTTTTGTAAAGGATAATGGTAGAGTGTGCAAACTGAATAAGGCAGTATGTGGGCTCAAACAAGCAAGTAGACATTGGTACGAGAAAGTACATATCATTCTTGTTGGAGTTGGTTTCTAACAGTCTATGTATGAACCATGCATCTATGTGTGGAAGAAATGAGCCAAACTTGTCATTGCTGCACTTTATGTTGACGATTTTTTTTATATTTTTTAATGATACATGCCATGTTGAAAAATTGAAGACTGCGCTATTTAGAAATTTTCCTACCAAAGATTTGGGAGAAGTTTCAGAATGTCTTAGTATGAGAGTAACGACGACTATGGTAAGCGTCAAGTTGGACCAAAGAACCTATTGTGAAAAATTGTTATCCAAATTTGAAATGCTAGATTGTGTTAGTGCTAAGACTCCATTGAAAGTGGTCTATTGATACATAAAAGTAAAGACTGTCCTAAAGATGTACAGTATCAACAAGTGATTGGTGGATTGTTGTAGTTGTCATTATGTACTAGAGCTGATATTACTTATGCCATGAATTATTTGAGTCAATTCAATGATAGTTATGATAAGGAGCACTGGCATGCTGTTCTGAGGATTTTCCGATATCTGAAAGGAACTATGGAGTTTGGAGGTAATTATTCAAAATCTGAAAATGACGTACCATAAGTATTACCCATGCATGTAAAGAGGCTGTGTTCTTGAGAGGTTTTCTTTTTGAGTTTTGTAGTAGATCTGGAAGTGTTTTGATGTATAATGATAATATGAGTGCAATGAAGTTGACTGAGCATGATGGCTTTCATGCCAGAACCAAACATATTGATGCGAGGTATCATTATGTGAGAGAGTTGCAGAGACTTAAGAAAGTGTACCTGTGCCATATGTCAACCAAGGATATGTTGGCTGATGTACTGATTAAGGGCCTAAGTGTACAAAGTCATGACAAATGTGTAAGGGAAATGGGAATTGGGTAACATGAATGTCTTGATTAAGGGAGTGTGTTGTGAGTTTGCAACAGTTGGTATTGCTGTAATCTGCAATATGCATTTGTTTTCATTTGTCTACTGGGTCCATATTGCAAAGCCCTTTTGTATCTGTTAGTCCTGACTAAAGCCTCACCTTAGGAAGATGTGTTTCATCATTCTGGCTCAGTCCTTGAAAACTCGATGTCTAATTGGTCAATTAGCCCCATATTATCACACATGCAGCCCCTACTCTACCCGTAAGAGATCTGGATTTTGTTAGGTCTGATAGAGGAAAAAGGGCGAGCAGTGGCTGCAGGCGCTTTTTATGCCTGGACGGGCTGGTGAATTTCAAGCAATTTTAGTTCTTTAAAAAGGACGCATTTTCTACTCTCACATGTAATTTACGTTATCACAACAAATGTGTCATCATTCCATGGGGGGGCGAAACAAGGAACGATTAAATCAAAGATATCATAAAATGACATTCTGCTTGTACCACCATATCGTCGAATACGTGGCAATTTGCCTACCAACAAAAGGCGGGGAAGTGTAAGTGAATGAGCGGGATTACATCACAATTGCGACATTCTCCACCCTCAAAAAGGGAAGGAAGAAAAGCAGGCAACAAGGCAATCAGGTGGAGCAGGCAGATATAATCAAATGGGGTCGTCGAAGCCTAGGCTCGTGTGCAGCGCTACAGCACGGGTCTAGCTTTAGACAGCAAACAGGTACCGCACAGAGTGATCACTCAACAAATGCAATGACATGAATCAACGATCAAAAGAGAATCAAAAGCAATGTATAAATTGTAACTCTATCAAGGCAATAATTGCAACAAAAGGTTCAAGCATAATTCAAGCAAATTTAAGCAATGGCAAATCCATTATAACATGCTACACAGCATCACAGACCATCTAATGACAACAGGATCATATTAAAAATGCAATTTGAATAATATCATGGCATCAATGCAACAGACAGTGTAGGGCACATCATGGCAACTGCAATCACATGAAAAGCAATGCAAGCATATAGTTAGGTCATCAACACTAATGTATCTCAAAGCATCAATATCATGATCAAATCAACAGTAATGCTCAAGCATAGCCCAATCAATGGTAAATGCAATATCGTGAAATAAACACAGTCAAGATTCCTCTTCAAGGAACTTGCAACTCAATCAGTGCTCATCACAGAGCTTACTCATACCAAGGCTATCATCAATTGCAGAAAATTAAATAACACACTGATACAGTTGTGCATAGGTTATGTAGCAATCATAAAAGGTGGAAAAATATGTCATGAAACCAGCCAATTAAGGCAAGAATAGCAACAGAAGATCACTTACATAGAGAGATCGTCATGACCTACAAGTTAAAATATTTCATTTGTCTCGAATACAGATGCCAAAAATACTGTACAAGAGTTTCGCATGGTGGAAGCTCCTCCCATGGAATGCAAGAGTTACAAAATGTACAAAGTTCATAAATCAACACATACAACTCTATGCTGAGCCCGTTCATGGACTGCTGGATCGGCTCTCATGCAATGTCTCAAAAGAAAACAGAATCTCAGCCCTAACTCCTTCAAAGCTCTTTCCAATGTGCACACTTTCAGAGTTCACTTCTTTAAAATCAATAAACACACATTACACTATATTAGACCGTCTCTTACCCACTCCGACATCTTTTTCCTCTGTTCCTTTGCAGCCTTCCTTCTCGGTTGGATACCTGCATCACATACTGTCTCACTCATTTCACTCTTAACATTATTTACATCATGTCACCTTCGTTGAGTTCATCAGTTTGTCGATTCACTTCATCACTAATGTCTATCTCTGCCTCACCATTACCTGTGTTTTCTTCACTCTCGTCATCCTGGACATCTTCCCATCGCTCATTGTCATGGGTGTTTACCTCCAGCGGGACGATATGTTGTACTGCACGCAGATGTTCCTCTCCCTCAAACAGTACTTTCAGTGACCTGAAAACGCCTTTATCATCAGGGTAAAGGTCCAGGATTCTACCGAGGGGCCATTGACTGCGTTTGCACTGGTCTGCTTTCACCAGTTTGATGTCACCTACATGCAGTGCAGTCGGGGAGGCCTCTCCCAGGTTGTGACGTTCTTGCATGGATTTCAGGTAGCCTTCCCTCCAGTACTTCTTGAAGCGACTGAGAGTCTCGGTCAACCAGAAATACTGGTGAAGGAGTTGATCTGTCGTGAGCGTCGGATGCATTTCCTTGTGAGGAACCACAGGTGGCAGTAACCGAACAACATCTTGACGGATGAGGTGCAATGGTATGAGGGCTTTGTCCTCACGCATATCCCCGGTGTACATCAAGGGGTGGTTATTAGCCACAGCTTTGGCTTCTTTAATCAGGGTCTGGAATTGTTCCTCGTTGAACAAGTTCCACCGTAACGTGGTAGCGAGCATTTTCTTTGACAACCCCAATCAACCTTCTTTTGAAAAATCCCCCCTTCCAGGGAGATCTGGGTGTCTGAAAGATCCATTTGATCCTGGTTCTGCTCAGGAATTCTCTTGTGACATCCTCGTCGTATACCTCATGCGGAAAGATGCTTGTGGCCCTGAAGGTCATTGCATTATTGCTGAAGACGGTCATAGGAGTACCATAGGTAGCTGCAAAGCATCTAAGCAGCAAAACAAAGGTATCGGCATCCAAGCCGCTACATTAATCGAGATACACTGCACGGCTGGCCAAACAGGTGATTATGAGAATGTACCCCACTCCTCCTTCTATGGGTATGGGGCATGGGGCCCATGTGGTCTACTCCTACCTTGTCGAAGGGATGGATCATGAGTGCTCTATCGGTCGGGAGGGGTGGAGGTGGTGGCTGTTGGAGAAGAGGTCTGAAGGCTAACACACATGCCCTACATCTCCCCACTACTCTCTTGGCAGTAGCCCTCAATCCTGGGCTCCAACATTCCTGCTGGAAAAGAGTTATTAGAATATTAACCCCACAATGCATGTGAGTTACATGGAGATGGGTGAGATATGATACTAAAGTACCCTTGGAGGGCAAAAACACTAACTCATTCTTAGTATTGGTAACATTAACTAATCTATTCTGGGTAAAAATTACACCATTGCGCATGACTAGGCTAAGCTGATGGATAAAATTGCTAATGTGAGAGGGTACTGGCACACCACTCTCTAACTTACTACACACCGTAGGAAGGTGATGTCTCTGTTCTAGATAAACTAGTTTTAAGGAAGGGTCTGCCTGGCAGTTCCCAAATTTCAAAATGTAGGACATGACTCATAAGTTGTGTGAAATCTACATTACTCCCTTGTAACTTCCATAGTTCAGCGGGCGGAATCAGAGTTCCTTCTTCCCTGAGTTCTCTCAAGGTGGCAGTGATCATACTTTGTCGGATTGGAGATTCTCCTTCTTCAACATATGGTTCAGGGGTCCCCTCACTGTGCAGCAAGGGCGGTCCCTAATGCCACAGGCAGTTGGCTTTTAAGTCATGCAACGTTGAACCTCGGGTCAAGATTTCAGCTGGATTCTGCTTGGCTGGGACGTACTTCAACTCAATGTCACACTCCTGTTGTATCAAAACAATCTCCCCCACCTCTATTAGAAATGAACGTGTTTTTGTTTCCCATGCAGCTTCCTACCCAAACAATAGCTACTTTGCCATCAGTCCAGTGCCCTATGGTTGTAATGCTAAGCAACTTACAAAGACATTTTCCCAATCTGAAGCCTATCAACAAAGCTAGTAACTCTAGTTTTGGAATAATTAGTTTTGCTTGCTTGTGAGGCCTGACTCATTTTAGAAGTTAAGAGACTTTCATGTTTGGATCCCTGTCTGACATAGGGTACAGCGCAGTAAGCTTTGCTTGACACATCAGTAAACAGATGTAATTCACTGTCTTTTTGCACAATTCCTCTTTTAAATTTACTTGTGTGGGCATCATTAAATTCAGTGAGCAGTGTGCTAGCTTCTAGTTGATGATCATCTGACAATACATCGTCCCAGCCCACCCCAGCTTCCCACAATTCCTGAAGGAAAATTTTTCCTTGTACGAAAAGGGGACTGACTAGCCCTAAGGGGTCAAAGTTGGCTACTAAAAGGGACAGTAGCTTTCGTTTGGTAAGATGATTAGAACTAATCCTACAGCTCTGGACATTCTTAGGCCTTAAACTTAACTCATCTTCCTGTCTATTCCAATTCATTCCCAAAACACTCAATTCTATGAGTTCATTGCAACCAATCTGCTGATCACTCCCTACAATTACTCAGCCACCCTGTCAATGGCATGTGGACCTCATCTAGCAAGGCTTTGACGTGGTAATAATCTCTTTTCCATCAGTTGCCCAGCCACGTATGTCTACAGATAATTATCCACTTAGAACGATTTGATGATATCTTCCCGTCCCCGCTCTTGGAGATGGGTATGGAGCACTTGTTGCGAAAGATAAGGATTACTGGTTATGCTAAAAACTACAACATTAAAGTTGTACGTTGCCATTCATTTCGGCTCTCATCGCCACAAAAAGCGTCGGGATGCAGCAATACTCAGTGGAAAACTTTCGATATGTCTGACACCAATGCATAGGAATCGAATCAGAACTTAAGGAGCCAATCATATAGCACTTCTACTAAGTTGGGACCTGGATAAAGGCAATCATTTATGGGGAAAGTTCTCCCTTGATCTTAGAGGATGCATTGAAAATGATACGTAAAAGAGTCATGAGACTGCTTCTTGATCCCAAAGTGGGACAAGTAATATCCCTCAATCTTTGAGTCATGACCGTGAAGTGGAAAGGGTGGTTTTTTCCCAGAGTTGGGAAACATTTACTTTGAAAATATTTATGTGCTGGGGATTGGTACATTTTTTGTTGTTGTTGGTGATTTGTGAGGGAAACTTGGGAAACATTATTGAGGTCAGGTCGAATCCTGAATACTAAGGGTGTCTCTAAGAGAGACAAAATGGTGGAAGCAGACAATAAGGATCACACTTAGTTGCATAAAGTTACTAAGGTTGCAGCACGGGTGTCCTTTCAGGGGTATTGATGGCATTCTTTCTCAGCCAGTATAGATTTTTATTGAAGGAGTTAATAATTTTTTAAATGCCAAGGGAATTAAAAATGATGCAAAGGGGTTCACAGAGGCAAAAGCCTTGTTGGATTTCGATAATGGAGACTTAGCACAAAGTTGCTGTAGTTTTCAGTATACAAAATGCCGGTCATGGACCGAACTATGAGCATTTCTGAGGACAGCTTATGAAACATAGGAACACAGGGATATAGTGAGAGGCCTGAGAGGTTTCTACAAGATTAGTCAAGGTCAGAAGACCATGGTTGAGCATAGCCCTCAGTTCTTTGACACAACAGGAAATTGGATACAGAATTTGAAAAATTCCCCATGGGTAAGTGGTAATAAGATCTAACTTGATAACTTGCACAGACTGTTGTATTTTTCTGGTTTCTACACGATGTCCCAGACATTACTGTAGATAGCTTTGATAAAAAAATTGAATTTACAAAGGATGAGGAACTGATTTATTCTCAGGTTCAGAAACACATGTCCAAATGTCCTACAGTGGATAGCACATTTTTTAATGGGACCGGTCCAAGGAACTCAACACAAAGGGATGTAAGTTTCCCTTCTCCCCAACTGTGTGCAAAAGTGGAATATAATAGGGGATCTATGGATACAGGGCAACAGTTGTGTTATTTCAATTGTTATAAGCAAGGGCACACAAAGAAACTATGTAGTCAAATATTATGGAGTATGGAAAAGTGCAGATCACTTTTGACGGTCTTGTCCGTCTGGGAGTTCTAATGCGAGAACTTCCTAAGCAGGTCACTCAAAGGGACAATGAGATCAACAAAATTTTTGGCAAGCTGATCAACAAAAAGGGTATAGATGATTTGTACGTACCATTGTGGTCTCGTTGGGGACGCCCCAGAACCCAGGCACAAAGAACAGTGGTGGGGGATGTGAAGATCCTATTTTTTGTTGATAGAGGAGCGTCAGTTAATTTAATGGACTAAGATCTATATCAGTTCATATTTTCCCAATACCCTTTGAAACCTGGGTCATTAGCACAGCGAAAAAAAATGGGAGAGAAAGAGAGAGAGACAAACATTCTGTTCCATTGCTAATCGGGTATTATTGCTGATCTATCCCTTCCCAGATGCTAGACTAGGCATAGCCAACAAGACCCAACTCCCTGTATGCACCAACACACACACACATAAAAAAAGTGAAACACTCAAAGCAGCCCATTCCCCTCAATAAACTTATTCTTGAGGGAGTAAAAACAAAAATCAAACAACTTCAAAAATCAAACCACTACATCCCATATATCCACACTTCAGTTGGAAAGCCTCGCCTAGTAAAAAGGAAAAAAAGGAGAGAGAGAAAACGAAATCTTAAAAAAGTTAACAATCACCAAAATTCCTATTATCCCACAGCATATTTGCTTAATGTCTCTGTAAGGTAAATGTCCTTCCACTATTTTTTTCCCACTGTAACACCTTGCTAAATTCTATTTTACATCATCATGTGTAGAACTTTCTGACCCTTCTGCCAATATATAATTCACGTATGAACAACAATTGATCCATAGATATCCATGTATATATGTCTGCAAGAAAACACAAATCCTTCTGGCCCAGACCCAGTTTCTCTCTGTTCTGGTAGGATACTCTATATCCATCCGCAGCCTCCTTTATAGCCTGTGTTTGCCTGTAATGAATTATCAGTACCCAGTTACTTGTCTTACTCTCTGGTCCTCACAACTGATGACCCCAGAGTGACGGTGACACAGCGGTTTAAGCCCAGCCTTTAACAGACTAATTACAGCTGCTCACCTTCAGAGAACCTTTAGCGGATTCAATATGGTGCCACAGTTTAGGCTTCTGAAAGCCCCATTTTGAGGACGACACCGACGCCATTAACGGACCCATCACAGCACATTTTCCGGGTGTGTTTTGGCCTTTTTCGAGCTGTTTCGTCCATACTGTGAGCGAGACAAGACACGAGGACGGGTAGCTGGGTGCTGGTCAGCCAAAACAAAATCAGGCAGTGGTCCAGAAACATCCATTCAACATCGCAGCCTCCTTTGCCTCAACCGGGGGATACCAGATGCCTTCTCAACCAGCCAAACCTGCAGGCCTCCTCGGTTTTTCCCCTGGCGCCATTGCTGCACCTGTGAGTCCCCAGGCAACCTCCCAATGCTGCTGCTGCACCCAGGGTCCTGCTTTACCCGCCCGACATCACTACCACACATGTGGGCTTGCTCAGCCCCCTTGACATCGCTGTCTGTGGACCTCCTCAACACCCCTGATGCTGCCGTCGCTCCTGGGGCTCACTCGGCTTGCCTGACGTCGTTGCCACACCTGTGGACCTGCTCACCCTTCTGATGCCGCCGCCTGTAGTCCTCCTCAGCCCACCGACACCGCTGCTGCACCTGTGGGTTTCCTCTGCCTGCCAACGCTGCTACCTGTGGGCCTCCTCAACCTGCTGATGCCGCTGCCTCACTTGTGGTTCCACTCTGCCCGCCAGACGCCACTGCCGCACTGGGAACTTCCTCAGCCCAACCTATGCTGCTGCCACACCTGGGGGTCCCCATGGCCTGTCCCACACCGCCACTGCACACAATGCAGCTCCCTCCACAGTCTTGGTCCCCCTCAGTCGACAGTAGAACCCTCCAGGCAACTGCCAGGGGAGGCATCCTGTCAGCCAGCAACGCAAGAGGACTCGACATTCAATGACGCCCCACAACAAGTGTCACAAGGATACGGGGCCACCTCCTGCCTCCAAGATATTTCTCATCCAATCATTATTCCATAATAATTGTCTTCGGGGGGAGTATTTGTAAGGACAACATCCTTCCGCTATTTTCGTTCCACTGTAACACCTTGCTAAATTCATTGTACATTATCATGTGTAGAACTCTCAGGCCTTTCCACTGATATATAATTCATGTATGAACAACAATTGTTCCCATAGATATCCATGAATATATGTCTGCAAGAAAACACAAATCCTTCTGACCCAGACCCAGTTCATACTCCTTTATAGCCTGTGTTCACCTGTAATAAATTATCAGCACCCATTTACCTGTCTTTCTCTCTGGTCCTCACATTTCCATGACCCATGGGCCCAATACATCGATAGGCCCACCATAAATATTACACTAACAACCACTGTATCAAAATAGCCACACTGCATTTATTACACACGTCATATGAGGCCATCACTTAAACACCCGTCCATCTGCACAAAACAGAAATCAGAGAAAAACGCGATTGAAGTTGTGCAATGTTTACATTATCATATTTCCGTTAATATTTATGCTATGACATCATTCTTTTTTTCAAAATGAAGCTAAAAGCATGTACTTTACAAATATGTGTGTAAATATTATCTGTCTATCCAAACTGTACCTCAAACAACACCATAACTGCAAAAAACCGTAGTCTGAGAAAGTGCAATAATAGTTTGTCAACATTGGAATGAAAAATATTGCGCATTTACCATCCTACTTACTCTCACTCTCCATAGATTATGAACACGAAAAATATATTTTTTCTTTACAATTTCTAAATACTAGTATATAGAAGAAGAGTTGCTGAATTCGAAAGCATGTATAACTCAAAATCCGAAAATTTGCAGGTAGACGGTTGTTCGAGTGACAGCCTCATATTAACACACTCTTAGAAATGCCACTGCCTTAGAAGGCTGAGTTCTCAATGAACCAATTTTGCTGACTCTAACCTAAAACACTTCATCAGTGATGGAGCGACATTTACCATAAGTCCTAACTATAATCTTTGTTCCTAACATCTACATGATTTCCTAACTCCTATGTAGCCCCCAGTCGCTCCGGAAGGTAATCCTGACTGCCTTTCCCGACTATCACCAATCTGTTACAAGGGTCTCTTTGACCCTGTTTAAACAAAAGGAGAGAAATCACTAATTGGTAATGTAACCTACCTTGGCATCTTCTGGCAACTCTGCAGTTAAATAAAGCTATTAGATCTAGGCTAAAAACCAAACTCTGAGATACAAAAATAGAGTCTTTGTTTCCCCAAAAGAACTGACATGGAAAACAAGGAAAATTAATTGAAAATTCCAAAACCATGAAACACAATTACCTCTTGAATAGTCATCTTGATTTAGAAATTCTCACACACTATCTTATTGTCAAAAACCCCATCAGTATTTTCCCAAACAAAATTGTCAATTACAGAAATAATTTTCTGTGGTGACAAACCAAATCCATCTGTAAAAGAAACCACAATTAGAAGAAATAACATTTTTAAAAAGTAGATAAATATCCAACAAAAATACCACTGCACTTCAGCTCCCTTCAGAGTATCTGTAAAAATTCAAAGGTTTCTCAAAGTTCCTTTTTTCACTTTTTACCCTTTTGATGGGTCTTCTATGGGCCTTCCCTCGTGCTTTCCTCACTGGTAATCACTCTGCCTTCTAATGGCCCATTTTCCCATCACTATCGGAATATATTACATTTTTACCCGCCCTGATGGGCCTACGTACACACGCTTGCTAGTCTTCTCATGGTTCTAGAACCTTCCTTGAACACACCCTGCTTTACGCACATGCAGACATAATAACTGCATTTTTCTGACATCATGATCACATGACAGCAGCTGTTTCAAAGGCACACCCGTGCTCTCGTCTCTGAAGTCTGACAGTGTTTTGCTTTTCCGTTCGACAGCCCAAAGCATTCGCTGATATCTTAAAGCTTCCCAAAACTCTCGCAACTGTGCTGCTGCACATTCCAATCTGTTGGTGACAATTGTTGCGCCCTATTGTTATTTTGTGTGCAGCTAACATACAAATTATGAAAAGATTTCAAATGCCTATGGTTGAAAAGCTTTCAGTGTCTGACATATGTTAGTGATTACAGTTCTAACAATGCATAAAATTCTGAAAAATGCATAAGAGATTGCTTTTGTCAAGCTCCAAGGTGTCAAGAAGGTTTCTGTTATGAAGCTAGGATAACTGTAGGGTCACAGAGACTGGTCAGGACCTCACATGTGCATGTCACCAACATAAATTATATTCATACCACCAACATAAATACATTTATGCCACCAATTTAAAGTATATTCATGCCACACACATAAATCATGTTCACGCCCCAACATAAATTATTGCCATACCACCAATTTAAACCATATGCATGCCACCTACATAAATTATTTTAATTCCACTAATATTAATCATATTCATATGCCACCACCTTGAATTGTAGCAGAAATTATTTGCATTGATAAAAATTTTTTAACCATTTTGCTCTGTCTTTAGAATTAACTGTACATATATACCATCAAAGTTATTTGTTTTTCTGAAAATATAAACCTTATTATAGGATATAGTTATTTAAAAACTTAGAAGTAACGTTAGTTTTATACAGGAGTTTACAGTCATTAGCAACTGTACCTGTGTAGTAAATGCATTAACATTAAAAGCTAATAAGATTATCATAACTTCATTCATTCTTTGTGACTGTAAATAAATGAAATAGGAAATATGTTACGTAATGTACACTCGGCAAGGAAAGTCAGGATACATTTTTCATTAGCTTTTGTTCAGCGAATTTCCCATTTGTTTTTACTTAAAAGACTTAATCTCGTTAAATTTACTCTAGAATATGAAAATACATTGCAAATTGTATCATATAAGGAAAACTGCAAAGCAAAACTGTTCAGATACTTAAAAACACGATATATGTCCAAAGTAATTGGAATTTCTCAGATGGATTCGTTCATAGAGATCTGGTAGATAGAATGTGAATTTCTGCTTGTGGTACTATATGTATCACGACGACAATATTTACTTGTTTTCCTTCATGAACGGGAATGTAATTATTTTAGTTTCTACAAATTTATGTTGTATTCCAAAGTGTTTAAAGTTAGCCATCGCAACATTACTGCCATTGACGTCGGCCAACTTTAAACATTTTGGAATATAAACGTAAATTTGCAGAAACTAAAATAATTACATTCACCACTTACGATGATGCAATAATATTCCCGTTCATGAAGGAAAACAAGTAAAAATTGTCGTCGTGATACATAGTACTACAATCAGAAATTCACATTCTATCTACCAGATCTCTATGAACGAATCCATCTGAGAAATTCCAGCTACTGTTTTTAAGTACCTGAACGGTTTTGTTTTGCAGTTTTAACTAATATGATATAATTTGCAGTGTATTTTCATATTCTAGATTAAATTTAGCGATATTATGTCTTTTCAGTAAAAACAAATGGGAAATTCGATGAACGAAAGCTAATGAAAACTATATCTTCAGTTTTCTTGTCGAGTGTACGTAACATATTTCCTATTTCATTTCTTTACGGAGGTCACACAGAATGAATGAAGTTATGTTAATCTTATTAGCTTTTAATGTTATTGTATTTACTAGTATCATCCGCAAGAGCGTTTTCTATGATGTGGGGATGAGCCCTAGAACTTCGAGCGGGAAAGCACAAGTCACTGGATACTGGCTTTCGTAAAGGATTTCACACTTTGATTACTTTGACGTTGACATGGATCGAATGCTAGTTGCTGTTTACAAAGCTGTTGTCTTTAGAAATAAATCTTTATTAAGGTTAAAGTAGCATGTCAGCTCAAAGATTTTCTGGCTATGCTCCCATTACAAAGCAGTTCGTAGTTAGCCTACACGACTGCATTACTTTGCCACGAGGCTCAAAGATCTCCCAACACATCAGCATTTTTTGCACGATATAACACTTTAATTGTCTGTGCAATACATATTGAGTTGTTCGCTGAAATAAATATTTTTACTTAACAGCTTTTTCGTGAATTATTTGTGGATGATGGTCTTGATGAAACCCAATTTTAAAGCGCCTCGGTGGCGTGGTTGGTATGGTGTTTGCGTTCCACCTTGGTGGTCGCTGGTTCGATTCTCGGCCATTCCATTGAGGAGTGAGAGATGTGTATTTCTGGTGATAGAAGTTCACTCTCGACGTGGTTCGGAAGTCACGGTCCCGTTGCTGAATAACCACTGGTTCCATGCAACGCAAAAACACCGTACAAATAAATAAAAACCCAATTTTCAAAAGTACACACTTTATCAAGAGAGCAAGAATGGCCGCAGCCTGTATTTAAAATTTTCCACGTCTTTTTACAATCATTAAATGTTACGGTAACTGTCGAATGAAATCAAGATCAGGGTATGAATTTCTTAGCGAATTAACTTGAATGTTATGATCCCTCAAATTTTATCTAGCATAGTGCATACCTGTTTCCCAGGTATCTGTGCACTGACTCGCCGCTCTCTCTTCTGCCTTTCCCCATCGCAAGTCCGTCACCAATACTATAATTCTCTCTCTCTCTCTCTCTCTCTCTCTCTCTCTCTCTCTCTCTCTCTCTCTCTCTCTCTCTCTCTCCACTTCTAAAAGATGCTTTAAAAATATATATGTCCCAAAGAACATAATGAAATTAAGTAGTTATAAATAGGCCTATGCTTTCACGTAAGCAGATTTTGCTCTCTCTCTCTCTCTCTCTCTCTCTCTCTCTCTCTCCATTTTTAAAACCCATTTGAAATAATATTATCACTCAATCTCTCTAAGTAAATATAATGAATTAAGTATCTCTATAGATAGGCCTATGCTTGCGCTCTCTGTCCCTCTCCCCACTTTTGAAACATTAATTTGAAAAAATATTCACTCAATCTCTCAAAGTAAATATAATGAAGTAAGTATCTCAATCGATAGGCCTATGCTTGCGCACGCTCTCTCGTCATATTGCATTCTTTACTGTATTGTTCCTCACGATTTCCACAAGTACTGCCCAAATTTTAAAACATTTCCTCTCATTTTTTAAGACCCGTCTTCAATTACGCATGAATTTTCGTCAGTTTAGTGTCAAACATTGCTTATAAGTAGGGTTTCACGGCAGGTTTTAAAAAATGATGATGGATATTTTACCCTGAACTGACGTTACCGAACCAACATTAACGAATATATGGCCTGTTTCTACATTTAAAAAAAAAAAAAAACTGTATCCTGACTCTATTTGCAGAGTGTACCTATTCTTTCCGACGACCAAAGTATATGTTAAGAGTCAGAGCATGCGAGAGGGTTGAGAGTGGTAACTTTCCTTGGTACACTTTCAATGTTTACAGTGTGGGTGTCTACTGTGTGCGTGTGGTGGTGTTTCTTTCGTCGCCTAGCATTGAGAAGGGGCCAAAATTTCATCTATTTTTGTGTTGGTGTTTTGTAATGGAATTATAAATTTTGAGAAGTTGAGTTTTAGTTATTTTTATTTATTCATTTATTTATTTATTTATTTTTTAATTATTTATTTATTTATTTTGTGAACCCTCTATATTTTCACTTGGGGTTATCTATACTTCATTCTTGCTCTGGATAAGCCCCAGCAATGTCCTCAAGTATATGCATAAGAATGGCTGTATATCACCCACCCTAAATGTATGAGGGCTCCATTTCCTTTCAGACAGAAGGCATTTGTTAGATGAAGATGTTTAATATATATACTTATATATATATATATATATATATATATATATATATATATATATATATATATTCGTATATCCGTAGATGCAAAAGCTACATAAATTTCACATATTTGCTGAGTCAGATTCACATATTTGCAAATGCCAGATATATGATTATGTTACTTTATTTTAATAGATAAACCAACATTTACCATTTTCTAAATATTCACGTTGGTTAGATATTATCTTTAAAAACCATTTCTTGCAAGATTCTCTGAACTGGTTTGTTGCAAATGGTTTTCAGTACAATCAAATATATTCCTTTGATGTGTTGGTCTTCTTTGTGGTAATTTCGAACAGTTAGGCCTCATTTACCCCTAATTTAGAGCCTTCACTTATGACTTAATGTCACGATAATTTTCCCATTGATGAGTAAGTAAAACCATCAACACCGTGTAAATGAACTGCATCAAAGTTCATCTGTGATGACCATTTTTCATTTTATCCAAATGATGGAATGCGCCATAGGTGAATATTTATAGTTTTCCTTTAAGTAGAAAAGAATAAATGTTTGATCCGAAATGATCCTATTTGCATCTTGTTTTTATCATCATCAATCAATTTACATATTGTTTTTGCCTTAATACACAATCTTATTGTAAAAATGCATTTACTGTTAAAAAAAAGTCCTTTTCCAACTAGAAATTTCCTTTCAATAAAAAATAATTCAAATGAGCATTCGATCCAATATACCCTATTTACACCTTATTTCTAATCACAGTTACCCTATTTACGATCTTTCATTGCATAATCAAACAAAATAGCCACAAATTATCAAAATATTGATATATTAAACAAAGTCCTTCATTCCTAGCAGAAAGTTAAGAAGAAGAAGGTAGATGGATCCGGTGTTGTTATGGTGGACGTGCACCAAATTCGAAGGTTGCCCTATTTACTTTGGTGAATTTATCCATATTTAGTAAGTATTTTTTAACTATTTGTCATTTATTACAAAATATTGGTCTGGTCTTATTGGAATCATGGGTTAATTAAGGAAATGTCTTTGTAAATAGGGAGATATGGGCCTAGTAGTAGTACCATGCTGTGTAGTTGAAGTGTCCTTTAGTCTGATTTAGTCCATCGCAAATCACACTAACAGCCACTACCTAGGCCTAGCTATATCAGAGAAGTTTGTCGTAGCCAGGCAGAGCTGCATCCAAGGCTGACCAGCTAGAGAGGGAGAACAAGGAACTCTGGGGGGAGAATCCCAGGGTAAACGACCTGGCGGCTACTACCTAGCCTAGACCTACTAGGGTAAAACACGGCATGGCCTGCAGCAGGCCAACGACTATCAATTGCATGCCACCCTCCGAAAAAGTACATTATAGGGTAAAATATCACAGCAGGCCACCTACAATCAACGCTAGCCACCCTCCGAAAAAGTACATTATAACGCGTCCTGACACCGGAGATGGGCATCAGTCGCGACTTCTTGTTGGTGAAAAACGGAGCTAAAGACCTCTACTCTCCTTTCGAAGTAAGTATTTTCTCCAAAGTTAGAAATTAAGGCCAAATTTTAAGATTTAAACAGAGGGTACTGAAAAGGGTGGCTACGGCAGTGGAAATCTCACCTAAACGCTTTAGAAATTTTTACTTACAACTAAAAATGTTTCGAAGATTGACGCTATCTTGATGTTTACGGAGTCGTTTGTGTCAACAAACTTCCCATTTCATGTGCTAAATCTGCACACCACTTGTACCCATAGACGCTGGGGCACTTTCATCACAACAATCGTAAACCCACCTCTTACCAGCACTTATTCGTACTTATTCAAGGGGACTACGGCATTCTTTGCGGCGTTTTGCGCTCTTCAATTGTTTATCAGTGTTGTCAATTGGTATGGGTTTACCCTCCAAACTAGGTAACCTATAAGACTTACACAAAACCGGGGAAATAAGTGAAATTAGCGTATCTATTTGTAGTATATATACATATTAGAGCAATTTTATCATTACTGCATTACTATGACAACTAGAATTCATCGAAACAGTTTGTAAATGCATCGGCGTATGTGTGACGCTCCACTAGATTGGCAACGATGAGCCATTTTCCTCACGTCGTCTGCTCGTAAGTTACATCCGAAACATTTGTAATTTTTGGGGTTAATTTGGTTGCAAAAAAACAAAAAAAAAAGGGATAATGGACATGAATTAAATAAACATTTTGAAGTAGAGTTAAACTAAATATTGAGTAAAGTAAACAATTAAGGGAATAAAGCTTTGCATCTCATAATCAGTGTTGTCGTCTGCTGCTCGTAACTTTGTTTACGGAGTGAGTGCTTAGGAAACACGAACAGCAATGTGGTTCGAGTGCACTGTGGAGTGAATTAAGACCAAAATGTGTATAATTACAATCAAATAAGCACTGTGGAGTTTCAGTTGTGATGGCAGTAAGGATAAAACAACTGATTACAAGGTAAGAATGAATTCAGTTCCAACCATAACCCCGGGAATAACAAGTTTCATACTTTCACTAATATAGGCAACAAAATGTTGTTTTATTGTGCTGATTACAACTGCAATCTTGAGTAAGATCAGTAAACGTTACATACATACGCTAACATTGTTCAAATGAGTGCTGGGAAGGCTGGGGAAAGATGGTGGCCGTCACTGATGAGAACCGTCCATGCAAAACATAGTCGCCATATTGGATTTCAAAACTGCCTTGAAAACATATTTTACGAAGAGCTCACATGCTTATTTTAGTTCGTATGGGGCTTTCATATATCACAATATGTTGACGAAACTTCAGTCTTTTAAATGGTATGCTTAGAGTTGCAATTGTATTCATGTTTCACCAATTAAATATCGAGTGAATAAGACCCGTCCACCGTGATGAGGGTTGGCCTGTCGTGATATTCTACCCTAATGCGTCCTGACACCGGAGATCAGGATTGCCATTTTGAGGAATTTCGTCTATTAGTGTGGCTTTCTGGTGACATCTGGCAACCCTCCGTGGCTTTTCCGCCCACAGGCCACGCACTGAAGAAAAAAATTCTTCACTTTGCCTTTTTATGTTTTATTATGAAAATAAAGCTATAAAACAAATCCTGCTTATTTATACAAATGAATTTTATTGAAATCCTTTATTTTTCATCGTCAAAAATACTTTATAGGGTAAAACACCACATGGCCTGCAGCAGGCCATGTACGATCAATGCATGCAACCCTCCGAAAAAGTACTTGTTCCGATACGTAATACAAACCATCGGTCCTTTAACAATAGGAAGTAGCTAGCGGCAGCTGGAACGGTCGTAAGCTTCGAACAAGGGGAGAACGGTAGTTAACTGCTTGTCCGACAGTCGCGCGCCGCGCGACTGGGAGGTAAACAAATCACTTTTGCTTTCGGCCGCGGGTGTGAAGGACGTGTTCGTCATCGCTCTCTGCCCGCTTCATCGTCGTATGCTTTGTTTATATTGTGTTTTCTACTAATGGTTTGTTTGACTTGAAAATGAAACTGTAAGTACACTGTTTTCATTTTCATTACTTAATTATGAACCAACATGGAGTTATCGCCGTAGATGCGGCGATTTCCTCTCTTTTCATGAATTGAACCCTTGAATTATGTCTCGGTGCCGAGGGCGGGCGCGCTCGCGCCGAGTCATGTATTTTGGGCGAAAGTGTGTAATTGAAAAATGTAAGTACTCTTTTCATTATATTTTTGCCCGGTGCGTTCGTTACCGAGAGTGTGATTGCGCTCGGCACGAGCCTTTTAATTTTGTATAATAGAATGCAATGAAAGTGGATTCGCAATTGCAATATTCTTTTCATTTTCATTTATTTATTTGCATGAATTTAATTTGGATCAATTTTCGTTCTTACCCGGGAATTGATCCTTACGATTTTTTTATGTGAAAATGAAATCGCAAGTGCAGTATGCTGTTTCATTTTCATATATATTTTTTGATAGCATCATATTATTGGATCAAGTTTCCGTTCTTACCCGGGAATTGATCTTTTCCCCTTTAAGTTCTATGAAGTGAATCGCAAGGGCAGTATTCTGTTTTCATTTTCATATTACTTTTCACTGCTGTGCGGGGGTAGGGGAAGCGAAGGTCTGCCAGGAAGTCGTCGGAAAGCTCTCCCGCGACTCCCTTGGTATCCGATTCTTCGTCTTCCATTTCCTGCCCCCCGCTCAGCTTCTTCGTTGTATTTTGTATTTGGGGTTTTCCTTGCGTTCGGGTGGGGCATGTCTTCCCCCCGTGCGTGAGGGAACCCCTCTTACTAATCTATCTATGTTACCGCAGGTGCTACATCCGTGGGAGACGACCTTGGACAGGTATGGACCACGCGGAGGCAGGGCGTGCCTAGCATCCACGGGCTGCTGCAGCGTCTAGCGAGGTCTGGGGCGGTCTCCACTACTACCACGGGCCGCTTATGCTGCTCCCCCCCTCCTGGTCTACACTCCCCATGCGTGTGGTCGATGACGCCGTCTTGCCGCTACTAGGGCCGCAGCCGTACCGAGGTGGGGTTGCCGCCGCCGCCTGTTTTCTTCGTGTTGCCTGCCCCAGACTTCCGCTGTTCCAGCAGCTCGCCCCTGAACCGGCCGCCAGGACCCAGGTTCCGCTGGCTGCCGATGATTCTACGAGGCGATCGCTGGGCCTGCCGTACCTGCCGCTGATGTGATTCCCGCTGTTGGCTTGGCTGTCCCTTCTGGGTCTACCGCTGCCGCTGTTCCTGCCGCTCTCCTGAGCTGGTTGCTGTTCCTGTCGCTCCTGGTTCCTGTGCCGGTCCATGCTGGTCCTGCCCACGGTGTGTCTTCCCAGTCCCAGGTCCTTCCGGACAGGTGCAGTCGGGCCGTGTTGCTTCGGCAATAGCCCCGGCTCCGGCCTGGATGGAGGACCTGACGACAATGGTCCTAGCGTGAGCTGACGAGGAAGAGGAGAAAGGACAAAGCTGTCATCTTCGTCTTCATCGTCTGCTGCTGCCTCTTCCCCTTCGACTTCTAAGGCCCATAAGCCGAAGAAGAAGAAGGCTGCTTCCCCCCTAAGAAGTCTCCTTCGGGAACTTCTAAGGGCCCGTCCCACCCCGGTGGGACGGGGGGTCCTTCTGCTGGTGGTCCTTCCTGCTCCGTTCGGGAGGCGGGGCCGGGGCCCGTCCTCCCTTGCCGTAGAGGGAAGAGAGTAGAACGGGGACCTAGAGGAGTATCGGTTAGCTCTGGTACTTCCTCGCCTGGTGCTAGCGGCGATGCCGCTACGTCAGGTTCCGGCTCGGTCTCTCGTTCGCGAGAGATCCCGAGTGTACGTTCTCCCTCGGGAGACCGTGCAGCCAAGTTTCGGCGCCAGAGTTCGCTCGGCGCCAAGACGCGGCACGGAGCAGAAGGCTGGTGAGAGACGCTCAGGTGACTCTTGCCAGGCCAGCGGCCGCTCTTGCAGCGACCAGCTGGTAACCCGGGTTTTCCCCCCCTAAGAAGGCTCCTTCGGGACCTTCTAAGGGCCCGTCTCGCTCCGGCGATTCGGGGAGCTCTTCTGCTGGTCCTCCTGCTCCCTCGGGAACAGGGCCGTCTTTTCTTCTACCAAGGAGAAGAAGACGGGGACCCAGAGGAGTACAGCTTTCGGCTGGCACTTCCTCGCCTGGTTCTAGCGGTTCTGCCGCTAAACCAGGATCCGCCTCGGCTTCTCGTTAGCGAGAAGTACCGAGTGGACGGTCTCCCGCGGGGGAGACCGTCCAGCCAAAGTCTTGACACTCGAGCTCGCTCGCCGCCAAGACCGAAGCGCGGAGCAGAAGACTGGCGAGTGTCGTGCAGACGACTCTCGCTAGGCCAGTGGACGCTCTCGCAGCGACCAGCTGGCTGCTCGGCGGTTGACGTGACGGTCGCTGACCAGCCACGGGTTGAGGCGAGGAAGGGGTTCCCCGCGGTCGTCGGTACCAGCCACGGCTGGTACCAGCGGCTCGACGCGCCGAGAGGACGCTCGCCGGTCTCACCGCGACAACGAGCCTAGCAGGTCACCTAACGCCGCTCCCATACGGCCGACCGGGCGGAGACGGTAACCAGCAACAGCTCGCTTGACGCTAGAGATCAGCGTCGACGTTCTCAGCCGAGCCTCTCGCCCCAGGCGAGCGGCAAGGCTAGGCCTGCTGCTCGATCGCCACCGCGGGTTGACGATCAGCAGCAGCCCTCCAAGCATGCTGGTCCTGCCAGCGAGCTAGGGGGGAGCGTCAGGTCTGCCTCTCCTGTACCTTCAACCTCCTCGGGCTGCACCGGGAGGAGCGAGGTACCTATGAGTGATCGCGAGAGGTGCGCCGCTCGCGATCCCGCTATGACGCCGTATGGACCAGGCACGGTTCTAGGACGACCAGACATACGCGCAAGTAGCTGGAGGCGACCGTCAGGGGTCTGCCGCTGTTCCTCCTTCTGAAGGAGGAGTATCTCGGGATCTGTTCTTGCTGGAGGGACTGGACGGTCCTACTCCGCAAGACGCGATACAGATACAGAGGAATTTGCAGAAGTCATTAAGCTGATTCGTCAGCATAATGACCTTGCGGAAGGATTGCCGCTCCCACCAGCAGAGCCCACGTCTCTGCTCGAGTCGTTTTGGGGCCCGAGAGGGAACCCAAACCGACGGTGGGTCTGCCGCGATCGGAGCTTGCCGATTCTGTCTCCGAACCAGAGTCTCTCGTCTCCGGACAAGAAGGCTCTCTCAGTTCTGGCCGGTAGATCAAGCTACTTCCACCTCCTCTACTGCGACAGCGGCGTTTCTACGTGTCTTCGGACACCGTATTTAAATACTCCTTCGGTCCTCCTGAGAGGTTTCGACCTCGACGAGGACTGGAATGAGTCGGAGGACGGTATCGGCTCTCTCCTGTCAGGTGTCGATCAGCCCCACCCAGACGACGTTCACAGTGGCGGCAGACCCTTACCTACAGTGAGAGTTCGTAACCCTCCGAGGGAAAACGTTTTCTCCTGACGATACGTTTTCCAGACTCTGAGAGGACATCGCCGCAAGGCGATGGCTGCTGCTCCTCTTCTCCTACTGCTAGTTCCACTGGGAAGGCGAGCGAGTATCCAATTCCTCCCCCATTCCCTCTCTCCTTACGGCTACGAGGGAAAGGGGAGGGATCCTACAGAGATTTCTCTGTAGGATCCCACGTTCGGGACTGCGCTACCGGGGGACCTCGGGTCCTACCTGACGTAAGCCCCGGTCATTGAGGAGGAATCCTGCCCCATTCTCGATTTCTACGGGAATCGAGAGGACCACCAGCCGATATCGTTTGACGAATTCGGTGGGGGTTTCGCAGACTGCTTAGAATTCTACGGAATTTCTAGCGCATTCAGTGTTCGAGTTTTTTTACGATCTCCAAACACTTACGCAAGACCACGGTCCGAAGTGAGCGAGACGAGAATCCCGATATACACGATAATTGGGAACCTCGCCTATGCTCGAATTCCTGGAATTTCTAGCATTGGGAAGAAGACTGCTGCTGAAGAACTATCTCGCAGTAGGCGACCAACCTGGAATAGAGAAGATCGGACGGGAATATCCAGTTTGGCTTGAACTATCGTCTTAGATTCTGTTCACCATTGAAGCTTTCCTTCGAGAAGACTTCTCCTTCACTCTCTTTGATAGAGATCGAAGGTGGTCGATCTCCAATCCTTATTTTGTTTCTTGAAGGAAAGAATTTAGGATGGAGATCGTTGTTCAGAAATCCTACAAATATACTACGTATATTAACCTCGCGACATGATTCTACTAAGCAGTTTGAATTGTCCGAGGGGTAGGCGCATATCCTAGTTAATCTACGGATTGCGACTTATAAGAAGAAGTATTCTAATTGAACTGCAACTCGGGGTTGCCTGCAACCTCCCAGGAGTTTTTCAGTTTCAATTTTATATACTTATGGTTTTGTCACGACAACACCATTTCAACTTTTATATACTTATGGTTTTGTCACGACAACACCATTTCAACTTTTATATTTACCGAAATTCGTTTCGCCTAAATATAATGCTCGAGCATATCTTTTATGCTCGGGTGAGTTCTAGCCGAACGCATTCCTTCGTGAAATAATGGATTACCTGGCAACTCAGGATGACGAGTCAGCGAGAGCTCAGGCTCAACTACTGCGTATTGAACTGCCTGATAGCAGCTCAGTATCAGCTGGGCCTCCGAGATGCACGGTCATGTATGTCTCTCTCTCCCCTGCTTTGATTGACTACCGAACCGTATCTCTGCCCAACAATCATGGACTTAGGTCTCTGATTAACGGGGATTCTCGCAATAATGAAGGACCATCTACTGCTGTGACGCTAGATTCCATCGCCTTCGACATTGCGAGAATTTTCAACAGAGATATCTCTTGGACTCTTTCATCTTTCTGTTTACCGCACGGTAACAGAAGTCTGTACAAGTCTCCCGCTGCATCGCACTGCGATAATGCGAATGATTTTGCAGGCATCTGAGTTTGTCTTCAAAATATCTCGTATTCGTAGGTGTACAATTGTTCATTGTTCAACCCGAATTACGAGATGTGTCAGAAGACATCGCCTACTCTCCGACCTGACAGCTCTATTTCCAAATGTTCAGCCCATGAGAAGCAGTTCTTCAGGCGGCTTTCCCCTGTGTTTTCATTACTGAAGAACGCCCCGCTTTCATTGCAACTACGACTTCTCACCGGACAGCAATGAAATAGCGGTTAGCGTTTTTCAGTCATTTGTAATAAGCACAGGTTTATGAATCTTGAGAATCCTTCTCTCGATTCATCTGTGAAGACGTAGGTTGCATTCAATATCTACCTTCGTCGTCAACGTACTATAGTGTTTCTCCTTAGCTGAGATTCAAAACAACCATGAGATGTTTACCTTCAGGGACCTCGTCTCTAGAAGGCAATTGACTTTCGCCTGTTGGGCACATGCCTTAAGAGAATCATCACCTCGGCTGTCCGGCATTGGTGACAAACAAATACATTATTTGTTCGGTCTCTCGGCATAACCCTTTAAAGGCGAGGTCACGTGACTTACTCGGATGCTTTGACAACTTGCCTCCTACCGAACGCAGTCAGTCGGCAGCTGTCAGAGCGCCCGAGTCAGTTACGAACTACGCTGTTGACTTAGTTCGGTTGTTACAGAGCAATCATTACTTCGTTTTAATAGCTTGTCACAGTACCCATACCATTGACACCCACCATGGAGTGTCGGTGTCCTATCCACTACCGAGAACTTCGCTGCATGGGGATAGGAGGATGCGAGAGACTTCGTGGCAAATGGACAGACCAGTATGGGTACTGGACATCACCGAAGTAGAGAAGAGGGATAGGTCATGCGACTATTTCCTTCTTTTCCTCTGAGGAACTGCATGACTTCTCCTGCGAAGTCAAGCATCCAGGGGATGGGGATCCGTGACGCTCGATTTCGTACCGAACTTCGTAGCGAAGACTCAGAACCCTTCGGTCCCTGACGATTGGTTCGAGTCGTTCACAATCCCCTCCCTCATGGACTTCACCGCCTTCGATGCGAAGGAGATGCTGCCTTGTCCGCAAGAACTTCTCCGTGGCGCAGGTACTGAAGGCAGGGGTCTGGTCCAACCAGACCACATGCCCTTCCTTCTACCTTCGGGATATTGCCCACAGGTCCTTGGATCTTTTTCCTTGGGACCCGTGG
The DNA here is from genome assembly GCF_015104395.2 of Macrobrachium nipponense. Lineage (NCBI taxonomy): Eukaryota > Metazoa > Arthropoda > Malacostraca > Decapoda > Palaemonidae > Macrobrachium > Macrobrachium nipponense. The sequence continues at coordinate 42,227,534 of NC_087205.1, read as the reverse complement.
TGGCTGCTCAACACGTTGTGTAGCGAACCCAGACCCTCGCAGGCTGAACAGCATCGAGTCCTGGTGTGACCGTAAGAATGGATGAGTGAATGAGAGTGTGACTGGCTCCTCTTCCCATCTTTTTCTTCCCCTCTACCTGTGGTTAGAGGGACACGGTCGTCACCCTGCTGGATAAGGACAAGATGCAGGTGAGCTACTCAACAGAGCCCCATCCTATCCCTTTCACTAGGGATAGGAGCGTATATCCACCACTTCCTCCAACAAGGGGGAGGAAGTGGATGCCAGCTTGAGACAACCATACTTTATGTTGCCTCTTGCAAACAGGAACAAAAGTTCTTGCTTGCTGGTACGAAGAGATACGCTTGCCTCTCTCTTAGTACTCGGCCCAGAGGTCTGACCATTGATCCTGCGGTGCACACCCCGATCAATCGGACAGAGGCTTGGATCCCTCCCTCGCTCTTACGACCAGGGAGGCATTCCAGGGATGGACGAACACCAGTCTGTTCATCAAAAGACTCAGATTCCTCCCACCAAGAAGTGAGTCTTCCTATTGTTAAAGGACCGATGGTTTGTATTACGTATCGGAACAAATGACAATTTGTCGAAAATTGCATTTTTCCCAACTATACAAACCTGAGGTCCTTTACATATAGTCCCTCCTCAATGCCACCCCTCACTCCCTGCGTATTTTGCATGGGCCAAAAGCAAAAGTGATTTGTTTGCCGCGCGACTGTCGGACAAGCAGTTAACTACGTTCTCCCTTGTTCGAAGCTTACGACCGTTCCAGCTGCCGCTAGCTACTTCCTATTGTTAAAGGACCTCAGGTTTGTATAGTTAGGAAAAATGCAATTTTCGACAAATTGTCATATTATAACATGTCCTGACACTGGAGATGGGCATTAGTCGCGACTTCTTGTTGGTGAGAAACGGAGCTAAAGACCTCTACTCTCCTTTCGAAGTAAGTATTTTCTCCTAAGTTAGAAATTTAGGTCAAATTTAAAGATTGTTCATGAAACTTACCTGACGATATATATATACAGGCGGTCCCCGGGTTACGACGGTTGCCGGCTTACGACGTTCCGAGGTTACGACGCTTTTTTCTTAAATATTCAATGGAAAAATCCGTCCTGGGTTACGACGCTTGTTCCGAGGTTACGACGCTGACGCTTCCGACGCTCCGAGTTAACGACGCTTTTAAAAAACGCATACTATGATAAAAATCCTTTATAGTTTAGCACAGTATATTAATAAAAATAAGTTTCTGGTTAGATACAACAAAAATTTTGAGATTATGATGATTTTCGACACTTTTTATGTTGTATTTTTCTATGTTTTTTAGTGACGCCTCATATGCGGAACTAGTTTCCGAGCGAATGAATACATACTAGTTTACATATAACAGTCCTAAAAGCGCAAATAATGAAAAATCATTGCTTGTTTCCAGTAATAATAACAAAACGAAGTTTCTGGTTAGATTACAACGCAAATTCCTAGTATCCAAAGAGAGACATTATCCAGTAATTTGATCAGAGAGAGAGAGAGAGAGAGAGAGAGAGAGAGAGAGAGAGGAGAGAGAGAGAGAGAGAGAGAGAGGCGTCTTCCGACGCTCCGAGTTAAGGACAGAGAAGTGTTCGTTTCGTTAACGGCCTCTGACTCATGCCAGTAAATGTTTTGTTGATACTAATAATATAAGCCTATTTAAAGATACGTTTACTTTAATTAGTCTATATGATACGTAAATAGTAATCAACTGTTCTTGTAGCCCTCAATATATGGCAAAATAGAAGTATCCAAAGAGAGACATTATCCAGTACGTAATTTGATCAGAGAGAGAGAGAGAGAGAGAGAGAGAGAGAGAGAGAGAGAGAGAGAGAGAGAGAGAGAGAGAGACTTTGGCAACAATGGTCTCGGGGGTTTTTATAGCTTCCTTCTGCTTGATGATCGTGGATATTGTAGAAGATTTCGACCATACTCGTTTGCCAAATCGACGATACGAACGCCACGTTCATGCTTTGCTATAATTTCATGTTTTGCTTCCATCGAAATAATTTTCTTGGGTTTTTTCTTATCACCTGCTTTGTCTTTAGCTTTGAGACCCATGGTTAATAATAAAATAGACAAAATAACACGAAAAAAAAATAGGCGCAAATACAACGAACTAAACAACGACGTGTTAACATGCAGCACCAACAAACAAACAGACTGAACGCCATTTATCGGTCGCCTATACAACTAACACTCATCGCAAAATCGTATCTCAAATATTTCGTTGTATATCAAAGCTTGTATTTTCGCAAATTTTCTGTTATATCTCAAAACATTCGTATATTAGGCAATCGTATGTCAAGTTTCCAATGTAATTTGATAAGATGAGAGAGAGAGAGAGAGAGAGAGAGAGAGAGAGAGAGAGAGAGAGAGAGAGAGAGAGAGAGAGAGCGCTTTGGCAACAATGGTCTCGGGGATGACGTAACGTTTATTTTTCTGAACAGATAGGACAGAGAAGTGTCGTTTCATTAAACGGCCTCTGACTCATGGCAGGAAATGTTTTGTTGATACTAATATATAAGCCTATTTTAAAGATACATTTACTTTAATTAGTCTATATGATACGTAAATAGTAATCAGCTGTTCTTGTAGCCCTCAAGATTTTGCAAAATCACTCCAGGTTGTACATAAAAAACTTCAAGAATGTAGTGTCACCAGAGGATTACAATAGTTTTACCTTCAAGAACCAGCATTCTTTTATGAAATAACTCCAGGTTGTACATAAAACTACACAGAAACAACATGTAGTGTAACCAAAGGATTACAAGTAAGGTTTTTATAACTTTTTATTAGTTTAAGACATATTTCCAAGCGTCGTTCCGGCTTACGACGATTTTCGGCTTACGACGAGTCTCAAGAACGGAACCCCCGTCGTAACCGGGGACTGCCTGTAGCTGTATTTCTGAAGTCCGACAGAATTTAAAAATTCGCGGCACACGCAGTGGGCGGCCAGGTGGTAGTACCCATTCCCGCCGCGTGGGAGGCGGATATCAGGAACTATTCCCATTTTCTATTCATATTTTTTTCTGTCGCCGGTCGGTAAACAACTGTTTACAGACCTCCGCCTAGGATTTTGAAACTTCATTAGCCACTTAAGTATCCTAATTATTCTTTCGATTATTAACTTGGATTTGTGGCTAGGCATACGCTATCGTAAATTTTTTTTCATTGCATTTGATGTCTGAAGCTAGTTAGCCTAGTTTCAGACTTTGTTGTCTGCATGGTAAGGTGAGGCTACCGTAACTTTCGGTAGACACTCGCTTAGTATATAGACGTTTTACATGTTTCTTTGCATAAGTAATTAGTGTAATGTGTGACTGATTACGAAGAAGGAGGATTCATTTACGCATTTTAGAGCGTGTTAGAATCAGGAGTTTTCCTCCACAGTAAACAGAAGTTAGAAATAATGAACCTTCTAACCTCCTGTAGATTTTGATTTTGCTAACCCTGTGGTATGCTTACGAGCCTAGAATAAGTGTCTGCTAAAGGATTACATCAAGTATCTTAGACTAAAGTGCTCGCTCTCCAATCAGTGTTGTGAAGTGTAGTGCCCCTTGTTGTTGTGGAGGGGGCGTCATATCGGCCCCCATAATGCCTCTAGGCCGGACCTCTGTCGACTCCCAGGACTCACCGAGAGGGCATGTCGAAAGCCGCAAGAGGGTGGGTTACGGGGGCTCCCCACCGATCTGGCGTCCCTTCGCAGAACCTGTGACTCTTCATGCTGCTAAAGATCGTGCACGTGCACGAATCTTGAAGGATTGCTTCTCGTCCTCCGAGGCGTCCTCCCCACACAGGGGTTGGAGTTCTCGGAAGGACTCGCGCCCCCTAAAGAAGCTTTAGAGAAGAGGACGCTTCACGTCCTCTCTCTCGTCACGAGAGGATGAAAGAGTAAAGAGACCACATTTTCCCTTTTAGAAGAATGCACTGGCTCTTTTCCTAAGGGACATTTAAGGAGGCTCATTCATCTTGCCAGAAGAGTGATTTGAGCCTCCTGCGAGAACGCTCATGTATATATCATTTATACATTATTAAGGAGGCTCATTCATCTTGCCAGAAGAGTGATGAGCCTCCTGCGAGTGACCGCTCATGTATACATCATGTATACATTATTAAGGAGGCTCATTCATCTTGCCAGAAGAGTGATGAGCCTCCTGCGAGTGAACGCTCATGTATATGAACGCTCATGTATATATCACTATACATTATTAAGGAGGTTCATTTCATCTTGCCAGAAGAGTGATTTGAGCCTCCTGCGAGTGAACGCTCATGAAGTTAGAGCTGTTTCACCTCGCTAGCATTCCAAAAGAATTTGGTAATCAAGGACATTCTTGATTCCACCTTTTGGAGGAGCAACTCAGTATTCGTCTCCTCTCCTCATTGCGCTCCGTATACGTTATGTAACGTTCGCTTTACTTCGATAAAGCAAGCTGATAAGTTTGACGGCCGGCAAGCTGCTTTGCACAGTCAAACCACTTTTGTCTCTGGTCGGCATAAGAAGGGCAATTTAGACGTGAGGAAGCTTTTGGAGGTGCTCGACGTCCTATAAGTAGAGACATCTCAGGACGCTCGGCAAGCACCTTGCGGAAGACGAAAGCCATACGTCTTCCTTTAGTGTTCACACTCTTCAGGAGCAGCGTGCGGCTCTCCATGGAGACTCGCATGAGACGTCCCTTAAAAATATTCAATGTCATACGCAAAACGCGGTTCGTCATAAAATTGAGATGTTTTGGCAAGGTCGCTCGCCAGGACGCCTCTTGGCGGGCCTTGCATGCATCAAGGCGCTCAACGAGTTTCCTCTCTGAAACGTCGTTAGAAGACTTGGTGTTCTCTGCTCAGACACGCTCGTAGCTAAGCAGGACGTTTTTTTAGGACGCTCAGCAGGACGTTTCCAGGACGCTTTGAGGACGCTCGGCAGGACGCTCAGCAGGACGCTTTTTGAGGACGCTCAGCAGGACGCTTTTGTGGACATTCGCCAGGACGCTTCGGTGGAAGCTCGCAGGACGCTTTGCGAGAGAAAAGACTTGTTGAAGGCGTCTTATTGCTGTTGAGGACATTTCTTTACAGAAATTTTTAAAAGGATTCGGAGTTAGCGGAGAGACATACCCAGAATTTTTTTTCTTCGATCCCTCTTTCCTCTTCATCGATTTCTTTGAGAATCGGGAAGATTATATACTCGGATTCCTGGGTGACTTTCGGTCATGTTAAAGGGTTTTCCCCTATTAGCAAAGTGCTAATAGTTTTGTCAAGTCAGGACGTTTTCCCCATTGTCATTTAAGTGGGGGACCCCTCATAAATGGGGTAGTTCTCATTGACATAGATTTTAACGTTTTTATCGTTTAAGCGGATAAACTCATTAACAAATTTCGGAAGAGCTCTCATTCATTTTCAGAGGCTCATCCGGGGTTAAGAGAAAGACTTGTAGACTATCCAGGAAGTCTTTTGTCCAATATCATAAGAACATTGAACGGTCTTTTCGATCCACGGTTCTCTCTTGATGATCTTTATTCGAATGTTACTCCCTTTTCTTGGAAAAGAGTCTTGGCAAAGAGTCAAGGAGTTCTTTTAAAAGTCTCGTTCATTAGAAGTGGACAGTCGTTTTCCTTTCTTTCTCTCTTCCTCGTCCAGGAAAGATGTAGTAGAGAATTCGATGTTCAAATTACTACAATACTTACGTAGTTTTATCTTTGCATCATTTTGCTAACGCATGGGTCGAGTCATATACGCATATCGTATTTACCTCTGCGGATAGAAGCCGAAAGAACTGTTGTTCTAATGTATTTATTTGACACTCCCTTCAACCTTCCAAGAGTTTTTGGAGTAAGAACAACTCTTCAGGTATTGTTACGACAACAACAACTCAGCTTCTGTATTTAGCGAATTCTGTTTCGTTTAAATAGGCCTGCTTGAGAGTTTCCTTTTGCTCGATAATATCATACCTATTCCTTCGTAAAGGGAGTAGCTGGCAACTCAGGCAGATAGTATTCTGTTCACCATTGAAGCTTTCCTTCGAGGAAGACTTCTCCTTCACTCTTTTTTGATAGAGATCGAAGGTGGTCGATCTCCATCCTTATTTTGTTTTCTTGAAGGAAAGAATTTAGGATGGAGATCGTTGTTCAGAATACTATAAATATACTACGTATATTAACCTCGCGACATGATTCTACTAAGCAGTTGAATTGTCCGAGGGGTAGGCGCATATCCTAGTTATTCTACGGATTGCGACTTAGACGAGAAGTATTCTAATTGAACTGCAACACAACTCAGCTTCTGTATTTAGCGAATTTTGTTTCGTTTAAATATGCCTGCTTGAGAGTTTCCTTTGGCTCGATAATTTCATACCTATCCCTTCGTAAAAGGAGTAGCTGGCAACTCAGGCACATAGTGCGAGACGATGATCAAGGCTGCTGTTACTGTGATCTACGCAGTACCGGCTAGCTCTGGTGTCATGCACGGTTGGTTACGTCTCTCTCCCTTCCGGGAATGGCTGAATAAACCGTCTCTCTGCCCTACAATCATGGATTTTAGCCTCGGGTGTTGAGGAAATTTCTAGTAATCTTGAATGATCATACCTGCCGTTTACTTAGAAAATTTCAACAAGATATCTCTTATACTTGTTAGGTGCGGGTTTACCGCATGGTAACATTCTGTACGAATCTACCGCGGCATAGCACTATAATAATGCTCTCATGCTTATGCAAAGCGCAGCCTTATTTAGGGAAGGAAGCAGGCTGAGTGAGGGAATGGATGAGTTTGCTGGGGACCATTTCCTCGCTGGAGAAGCTTGTTTTTCCCTGAATAAACAGCAATTCAGACCTCTACAAATTTCCTCACGAAGAAATTGGAATCTAACATCAAAGATCTTGTAATTCTAATTTTCTCTCAACGGCTTGAGGATCACCTCGGGTGATAGCGAGAGGGTGCCAGACATCCGAACAGAGAACAGATGTTCTGGCACATTGTCTGAAAGAAATTGGAAGCCAAATTGGTCGGCTCTCCAGTTCCTCGAAGGGTGAGTTTGGATCGAGTGGCCCAAATCATCTCGGATAATTTCTCAGCTCTCTCATAGCTCGAGAAGAGAGAATTGGTTATGGGCTTGGGCACGGAACGTAACGATCCTCAAGAGGTTCGTTAAACTAGTGCACGTCCGTGCGGGTCTTCTCGATCGAAGGCAACAACTACTGACGTCTGAATAATCCTCACTTAGAAGTATGTCGAAAGTGAGGAGAGACTGAGGGCGTCTTTTCGTTAAGTTTTTCGTAATATTGAAGACGAAGGAGCTTCCTCTTAAGTTGTTCCCTTATTCATGATCCTAGAGGATTAGCTTTAGTCGCCACATGTTGGCCTCTAAGAGGTTGGATTCACAGAGGTCAGGTAATTCAGAGAATTGTCCAAAGACTTCCCGAGAGAATCTGTGTATCTAACATCGTCACTTAGTGAAGTATCTAATATCTCTCCGCTCTGACTCTGAAGGCGTTCAGACTATCGAGAACGATAAGAGCTTCAAGATTAATGGCAGTCTCTTGGCCAGGCCAAGGCAAAGCAGTGCTGCCTATTTTCAGTTTTCAATCGGAGGGGACCGTTTCTGGAGATAGTGAAGGGAAATGACTGTTCTCCACCTCGACCTCTGTGAATTTCGTTATGGTTCTATCTTTCCGTATGAAAGTATGAGATAAGATAGAAGTCCTAACTGTTGTAGAATATGCAAATATGTTGTTGACGGCCTCTAGGCTCAGAGATTCGGTTCTGTCAAACAACAAAGCTTCACGATCTTTGAGGTCTGTGGAAATCTTGAAATTCTCTGATCAAAGGTTCCGGCATGGAACTTAGACGTAGTCCTGAGTTTCTGATGCCAAAGCATTTCGAACCTATCCTTTCTGCGAACTTAATACACGTGACCAGCAAGGCTAATATTCTAACCGCTCTAGCCACGGCAAGGAGGGTTAGTGAGGTTTTAGCCATCATCAGAGGTTTTGGCTTTAAAGGACATAATGCGGTCTGTCCGCTAAGCCTTCCGTTCTTGATAAGAACGAAAACCTGTCTAACCATTGACCCGAAGGCTTGGAGACCAAGGGTATGGCACAAATTATTGGGCAAGGGCATTAGAGAGTCCTGTGCCCTGTAGGGTCTCTCAAGTTTTATCTTGATAAAACTATAGAAAGTCAAGGTCAACAGACAATCTGCGGTGTTCCGTAAAAAGACCAGACTAGTTCATGTCCAAGAACACCCTGGCATGATAGCCAAGGAAGTTCTTTTAAGAGGTCTCATTCATTATGTTTGCATAAAGATTTGAGATTTTTTCTTAATATGAATGCTCAAGAGGTGAGGGCGCGGCCTCGGAAGCATTTCAACAGAGCATGACACTCAGTAACATCCTGAGTGCCACACTGTTGCGAAGCAACTCTGGGTTCGCTTCACACTCCCGACAATCTGCGGTGTTCCGTAAAAAGACAGACTGGTTCATGTCCAAGAACACCCGTGGCATTATAGCCAAGGAGTTCTTTTAAGAGGTCTCATTCATTATGTTTGCATAAAGATTTGAGATTTTTTCATTAATATGAATGCTCAAGAGGTGAGGGCGCGGCCTCGGAAGCATTTCAACAGAGCATGACACTCAGTAACATCCTGAGTTGCCACGCTTTAGCGAAGCAACTCTGTGTTCGCTTCACACTCCGACGGGATGTGAAGACGACATTTCAGATCCGTAAGTCGCTAGGACCATACATATCCGTAGATATATTATTGGGGGCAAGAAGCAACATGAATCCTATCCTATAGAAAAGGGATAGGTGTGCTTTTAACTTTGAAGGGTTGGTCGCTTGAGGCGCGTTCCTTTTCTTTAGCCTAGAAGTTATGGAACTAACTTTGATAGGTTAGGTCAGGTGGTGGTTTTAGCTTCGGTGCCCTCAGAAGTATGGTCATATGGTCTAGTCACATTGTGGGTCACGCCCCGTTGACAGTCATCTAGAGCGCACCAGCATTACAGGTCTCTACCTCGCTGGCAACTCTAGTAACGCAGAAGCAGACTTTGTGACAGTAATCACGAAGTCGGCTATGCTAACAGGTCAGGAACCAAGATGTATATCATCTACTTAATTTAGTTTCCCAAAAATCCTATTCTGTCTCTTCCCACCATCCGAAGGTGGGATTCAGCTATATATATATCTGTCAGGTAAGTTTCATGAACAAAATGTTATTGTTATAATACAATTAAGTTTGTTCATACTTACCTGGCAGATATATATAATTAAAGTGCCCACCCACCTCCCCTCAGGAGACCAGTGGCACTGATAAAATATGAATAGAAAATGGGAATAGTTCCTGATATCCGCCTCCCAGCGGCGGGAATGGGTACTACCACCTGGCCGCCCACTGCGTGTCCGCCGCGAATTTTTAAATTCTGTCGGACTTCAGAAAATACAGCTATATATATATCTGCCAGGTAAGTATGAACAAACTTAATTGTATTATAACAATAACATTTTAAACAGAGGGTAGTGAAAAGCGTGGCTACGGCAGTGGAAATCTCACCAAAACTCTTTTGAAATTTTTACTTACGCTTCAATATTTTAGAGATTGACGCCATCTCGATGTTTACGGAGTCGCTTGTGTCAACAAACTTCCATTTCCTGTGATAAATCTGCACACCACTTGTACCCACAGACGCTGGGGCACTTTCACCACAACAATCGGAACACGGTCCCTTACCAGGACGTTTTTAAGTAAACAACTGTTTTGGTAGAAGACGACGACGAAGCGTGCACTATAGATAATTTTTTAAATAAATAGTACATCATATTTTACATATTTATGATGATTAATTTGAAAATATTCGTTATTGAAAAAGTAACTCGGTTCTGACTCAAATTTAAGTAATTATTTTTCGGAATTAGAATGTTCTGTTAAGTCCTGTATGTTGACGTCACGACATCTTGACTTTCGTACCTACTGTAAATACATAATTGCTATACTCAACTTTCTTGCAGAACAGTTTACCAGTTATTCATGCAGATTATCAGCTATGCCTGTAATTGTTATAAATGTAATGCGCATATAGTATATCTTTATTATTTACTTTTTGGATATATGAAGATGTTTTACTGCAGATTACCGCCGTAGTGTGACGCATTCACTTTCGATCCCTGGGCCTCGTCTGTTTTCGCACCATAAGAAATTAATGGGCCCGAATTTGCAATGACCAGAAAGTCGTTAGTAAGAAAGGAAAGGCATGAGGGGCATATGTTTTGATTGAGACAAAATACAATTTCACTTATATAACTTACCCGTGGTTACATCTAGCTGTCGTCTCCTGACGTCACGGCAGAATTTGAAATTCGCGGTAGCGCTAATGGTTGACAGGTGATCCCTCTACTCCCGCCCTCTACCGGTACCAGGAACCATTCCAGCAATAAATCAGAAGTTTCCTGCCGTCGGAACCGATAACACGGTTCCTATGCTGGTTGGAATTTGGATTTGATCATCTTGGTTTTCTCCTTTTGGTAATGTACCTTGAGTTTTCTGAT
>NC_087205.1:42206583-42216469 GCF_015104395.2 Macrobrachium nipponense | reverse complement strand
TTGTGATTTATGGGGAAAAAAATTTTGAAAAAAATATTTTTCTTCCCTCCGCGCGCCGCTTCGCGGCCGAAAATCTCCGAAATGTGTACATCGCGTTATCCTAATATTTGCTCCTTTTCATATTAGCCGTTTTATAAAGTTTTATATATCAAAATGTGCGCAAATTTATGAAAAATACAATAAAAAATAATTGAATGTTGTAGCTTTTCTCATCTCCGAAATATGTGCATATAAAAAAATATATATATAAAAATTTCGACATTCGGTCAACTTTAACTCGTCCGAAATGGTCAAAATCTGCAATTCTAATCTAAAACTCTTACATTATCGTAATATTCAATCATTTTTATTCATTTTGAAACAAATTGGAAGTCTCTAGAACAATATTCAAATTAACGGTGAATTATTGAAAAATATATTTTTTTACGTCCGCGCGTTACGAATTCGTACATCATTTTGTGACAATATTTTTCCGGTGTTGCTTTTATTGTTTTACAATGTATTATATATCAAAATGATTGCAATTTAGTGTACAATACAACGAAAAAAAATAAACTCGTTAGCTTTTACCGTTTTTTGCACAGCGTGATTTTAATACAATTATGTATGAATTTTTTTTCTTTGCTACCATATATCGCATTATTTACATATGATAATGATATTATTTTTCATTTCTGATGATTGCATACTAAACTTCAGGCAATGACAAAAGAAGGAGCCAAAGATGAACTCTTAATCTTCAAAACTAAGCGCGCTGTGATTTTTTGAAAAAAATATTTTTCCCGCTTCCGCGCTCACTCAAAACCGGCTCCGGCATTCGGGGGAGTTTTTGATTTTTACCGCTTCGGTGTTTAAGGGTTAGTTTCCTGATTTTGCGCCATACCACTCTCAATGGAGTTCTGGAATTTATTCCATTGATATAGTAAAGCCAACTTTCTCTTTTGGCTTTCTTATAAAAGCGCCGCTGCTTGGCTAACGCACGATTATAGATTAATTTAGACTGAGGGGAGCCACTAGTTTTATATCGTCGGTAGTATTTCCTAGTGACTTTCCTTAGAATACCACGTCTTATTCCACCAGGGAACTGCAGGTCTACGAGGTTTACCTTTTGTCTTGGGAATCGAGCTCTCAGCACTCTTCAGAGTGGATTCAATGAAATAGTCATAGGCATCCAGGTGAGAATGAAATGACTCAAACTCCCTATCTAGATTGACTCCTTTACTGAACTTGACCCAGTCAGCATCCTCTACCTTCCACTTAGGTAATGTTTCAGATGGAGCATTTACAACATATTTCAGATGGATCGGGTAATGATCACTTCCATTCAAATCTTCATTAACTGACCAGTTAAAGTCAAGGTGGATATTTGTTGAGGAAACACTAAGGTCCAGTGCAGAGAGATGATTATTATGAATGCTGTGGAAGGTCATTGACCCATAATTATATAGGGCGACATCATTCGTGTCAATAAGGTCCTCGATTATTTTCCCTTTGCTATCTAAACACCGAATTCCCCAAAGGGGGTTGTGGGCATTAAAATCTCCTAATAAGAGAAAAGGAGTGGGAAGTTGGTTAATCAAGGACTGAATATCTCCAATGTTAAAAGAAAGGTCTGGTGGGAGGTATAATGAACAAACCGTTATCCTTTTGTCTAATATGACTGAGACAGCAACAGCTTGTAGAGTTGTATTTATTTGTATTGTAGAGTGCTGCAGAGATTTATTAACAATAATTGCAGCACCTCCATGGGCACTATCACCAATTGGGGGAAAAGAGTTAAAAATAGCATAATCAAGTCCAGGATTATAAGGAAAGTTACCTAACATAGTCTCCTGCAGGCATACAATCCCTGGATTGAATTCATGCATTAAAACTTTAAAGTCTTCTGTCTGGGCTCTGAGACCCTTACAGTTCCACTGAAGGACATCGAACTTGAATGTTAAGATGGTAATGTACTACTTCCCACTCTTTGGAGGGAAAGTACTGATCCTAGGGTGGAGAGTAAAATTCTCCTTAATAAGAGATTGTTTTCTTGATCCCTTTTCATCTCTATCAGAGATCAGGGATCTTGGCTGACAAACAGATTTCTGAATTCAAGGCTGAGGCTCAGGATTTTTACTGTGATTCTGTGCATCACTACTGCTATTAGTCTTGGGGTGGCAAGACTGATGAGAACTCGCATGTCTTTGAACTGGATCTGCTTTTGGAACTATCTTCCTTGGCGGAGAGATCTCTTCCAGAACACTGTACCCATTTGAAGTTTTTATGATAAAACTTTCATTATTCGGGGACGTGTTTCTTATACGCTTTCTGGTGGGCGCAGCTTTAGTTTTATCATGTTTCTTAGCGACTGTGATAATTGATGGATCTGAGCTAGATCTCTCTAGTTTGGACCACTCCTTTGGTTGCTTCTTGGTGATATTATTATTTAAGGACGTTTGCAAACTTTGCTTAGGGGATTACAGAAGCATAGGTAGAGTTGGCACTCTTGTTAGCCCCCATTACCACATGCTTTGCTGCACTGATACTGAGATGTTCATTATCAGCCACTGCCAGAACACCTTGCTCAAACCTGTGTCTGAGGCAAGTCCTCGTGTTTGGAGAGTGATCACCCTTGCACTGGAAACAATAACGGGCTGCTTCACACTTGTCCAAATTGTCATGCTCAGCTGAGCACACAGAACATCTCTTATTGTTTCCACCGGGTCTTAATGTGGCCATATTCGAAACATTTGCGCATTGGTAGGGTTTCTTTAATTGTTTGAACTTGCATCGTCTCATGGCCAACATTGATGGTATCAGGCAAGTAATTGGAGGAGAAAGTTAAAAGCATAGCTGCATCCCCTCCCAATTTTTTTTTACATGAGATACACAAAGAGGGCACCTTAGGAGAATAATCTCCTCATTAAAAACATGGAAGTCTCTGGAATAAACTACCCCTTTCAGCATGTTAAAGAATCTGCGCGATGTTATAGCCTCAATATTTCCACTTTTTGGGGGTTTAAACTTTGATAATAAAATAGCTTGCGTCTCATTGCCTGCTTTTATGAGTAAGTTCTTTCCATATCGTTTCAGATTACCGATAGGAATAGAGCCCACTTTGTTCTCAATACATTCTGTAGCTTTAATGAAATTTTCCCTTCCCTTTTTATAACTGGCAATATGCCATATAGGGGGAGGAAGCGTCCTGGTATATGTTGCTGGTCCATTCTTCGTTCTTAGGAACAAAATCGAATGGCTCATCATTCAAATTCCTCACTGAAAACACCTTGGTGCTTAAAACAGAGTCATTTAGAATGTGGCCATTTAATTTCATTTGTGCTTCAGTAGCTTCTTGGGGAGAGGAAAATCTGATGTATGCAGAAAAAGACTGCTTGTCTTTTTCTAGAAGCATTTTAATCCTCTCCACCTTACCAAACTGTTTTGTGACACTATGCAAGCACTCGTAGTTCAATGAAAGGCTTGCATTAGTGCAATAAAGCACTCTATTATTCATGTCAAACCCACCAGTTTTAATAGCACCCTGGTGTCTCAGTGCATGGTTCTGTGTGATAGCCGAGCTCATATCCGTGTCCATGCCTGAAGTTGTTGCCAGTGCCGTTAAGTCGTCAGATCCAGGGGAAGGCAAACATTGGTCGATATCCATAAATTCAAATATATTTGTAGACTGCTTGGTTATATCAAGAAGGTATCGTGGGTCAGTCAGGTATTCAAATTCTCCACCAATGGCACAAGTGAGAGTCGACTCCCAATGGTCTACCCCATACCCTACCCTCACGGAATTGCACCAATATGCTTGCAATGGCCTAGGTATAAGCCTATCCGCCTGCTGGGAGTTCTGCCCCCACTAATGAGGACCGACTCCCCACTCCAAACGTATTGGTGGGCTTCCGGACAAAAGCCAGAAGTCCCATCCCAAACACCAGCACCCCCTGGATTCCGATGGGCTGATGTTTGGAGATGGTTCCGCCCTCAAGATAGCAATGGGAGGGTCCCATCACTACCTCTTGGGTCCAAACCATATCAGGTGGCGACTCAACCACCACAACTCCCTCAATTAGCTTCAAATGCAAAACCCTTCCAAAGCACGATCCCTTCTCAGACTCACCTAAGCAGTAAAATTTAACAAGAGTGGAAAATTCCACATAATTAATCCAAAATGCTAGTAAAAAATATTATGTGAAGGAGAAGGATGTAGTAAGAATGAAAAAATTGCAGAAAGAAGGAAAAATTCTGACTAATTTAGTTGGGTCAGCAGCTGGGCCCCAAGGACCAGTGAGAAAGCAACCTCACCAGGCATCAGGGCTCAGCTGCTGGTCCCTAAGCTCCCTACCCACGCCAAGGGGTCAACATCTAGGGGGAATGGTTAGTTTAGATTGCTTTATCGGTGTGACTCTCATCTTTGAAGTTAGAATGTTCGTTTGACCCTCATGTTGCCTGACATATGCTACGGCTCCTTAAGCCTTACTAGAACTCAACGATTCCCAACATAATTCCCCTTGAAAATTCTAAGGAATGAATGTCTACCAATTCAGTTAAGATTTTATGCACTTCCCTCTCTCGTTCCTCAGACAGAACATCATCCCATTCTATCCCTTCCTCCCAAAGTTCTAGTAAGAAAAGTTTTCCCTGACAAAGATGGGACTAACTAATCCTAAAGGATCAAAATTGGCCACTAAAGATGATAGCAGTTTGCGCTTCGTTATTCTGAGGGGGATATTGGATTCATCAATTTTCTTGCAAGGTTTCAAGCTTAAGCAATCAATGTCTCTATTCCAAGTTATCCCTAACACGGTGACTTCGTTAGGTTTGCTACACTATTCATATGTTGAAATTCTGACAGTTACTGGCCCACCCAGTTAAAGGCATGTGGGCTTCATCTAACAATGATTTGGTTTCTACATATGCATTTTCTAGCTGGTTGTAAGACTCAAAGGTTTCGATATATTTATCTACATAGAAAGATTCCATTAATCTTCCCTCCCTTTCTATTGGAGGTGAGTCCTAAGTGCTTGCTGTTGTGTATAGGGACTGGTGGTGCCAAAAAATACCATACGTGGCCGCTGATAAAGGCCCTTGTCGCCACAAGAAACGGGCATATTTAGTGTCCTCCAGGTTCAACAAAACACAATGAAATGCTTTTGAGATGTCTGATATAGATCTACCAATACGGAAAATCCCCAGCCTGTGCACAAGGACAAAAGAATTATGGTGACAATTTTACAAATTTTATTAGAAAAATAAACCTATTCTCATTGCTACACAATTATTTACATATTTACAACGATTAGGCTTCTCAGGCCAAAAAGGAAAAACGTGACCACGTGGTCACACTTGAAACTTTAAATAATCACTCAAAATCTGGGTCATCATGAGCAATAGCACAAAAAATTTCCTTGATACGGAGATCACTGATATATGAATTTTGCTTCAAACAACGGCCCTAACTAAGAAAAAGATGCATTCAATGATTACTCACAGTTACGGTCGCATGGTGGAGACTGATATTTAGTTTGGCGGTCCTCAGAAATAGCTTACTAACGCGTCTTGCTAGAACTATGGTCTTTAGTGAAGAGAGAGCAATCGAGTTGTTGGTTGAGATTAAGCTGGCCTTATGCCAGCATGGGTTCTTGCTCCTAGAGCAGCCCATACGAAAATGCAATTGAGCGCATGCTCCGTCTTTTATAGCCCAGCCAATTAGGGAATTTTACAGTTCATTTTCAACTTTTCCACCATGCGACTAACTCAATAAACTAATAAACAAAAAAGATAACTTCAGTGAAACAGTTTTCGATGCAGAAAAATGAGTGAAATAATAAATTGACCCAAAACATTTTTGTGAAAGTTAGAACCATTGCATTTCTGCCGTCACTGGGTGAGAAATGGAGGGAAAGCTAAGGCCTCGAGGTAAAGTTCTTTATCATGGAAAACTTGTGCACCCCTTTTTTTTATTCGAGACATAAGAGTTGAAAATTCTTACTCAGAAACCTATAAATCTGAAGAAGGAAACCCTCAAGATAGTGTCTTGAGATGTACATTGTTTGCTTTAGCAATTAATGACATTACTATAAATTTACCAAGTGGTGTAAAAAACAGTTTATATGTTGATGACTTTGCTATCTACTATACGAGTAGATATTTGAGACATGCTCAAAGAGTTCTCAATACTACCATTTCAAATATATGTAGTTGTACAAATTCAGCTGGATTTTAATTTTCAACTGATAAAACAAAAGCTATCATCTTCTACAAAGACAAAAGATGGCTGAAGAACCAAACAATCAAACTTCACCTTTATAGCACTGAAATACAATTTCGTACAAAAATCAAATATCTAGGAGTGGTATTTGATCAATATTTAAATTGGAAAGAGCACATCAAATACATTAAAGCTAAAGGCATCTGTCGCAAAAAACTAGGGCATGAGTTTTCCGTGACATAGTCCTGGCCGTCCATCCATTTCCTGCTTTTCAATGTAAGGAAAATTGCTACATATTAGGCGATCTAGCAGCTAAAGCAGAATGGTTCTTTCTTGTTAGTTCGCATTTATCAGTCCTCGCCCCTTCCCTCCCATGGATTAATAACAGAATTCTTGTGGTCATGAAAATTATATAAAAAATAGAGGAATGCTTTCTTTTTGAAGAGAAAGAATATTCAGTAAAATTGACTAACCTGATCCTCCTGGGTATAAAAGGAGAGTGTGCCAACTGCACAGCCTCATCATTCTAATTAATGCAGATCAGTTAGCAGTTCTTCCGGGTCGTGTACGTGGTGTATGGGTGTGAACTTAGCCATGAGGGGAAGGTGTGAATGACATGAACATTATGTACAGTAAGTAATCGTTCTTTCCTGTAGCCATTGTTGGGCTAATTGATGTAAACCTTGCTCACATTGTTTAATCAACTCTCACGAATGTGTCTCTCATCTGCTTTAATGCAAGTGCCATTCAACTTAAGTGATTTTTCTGTGCATTTTGAGTGGGCGCCTGGCCATGTTAAATTCATCTAAATTTGGGGTACTGTGCTACCCAAATTCACGCATCACTGCCTTGTTTCACTGTTAATATTAGTTAGTAAATTCTAGTTTTGTAATAAAATTGTTAAAATCCTCCGTGTTTACCATTCGAGTTGTCCTTGTGCACTGGGTAGAGCCTGTCCCCTTAGGTAGGGCTAATGTAATGAATACATTTTTAAACAGGTATTTTCCATATCTGTAAATAAGCCCATGATTCAAGGGGTCACAGGCGAGATAGGAGCGTGATAGGTATTCAATAACAGGACGTAAACTAGACCATGCCGTGCTATGCTTGCAACGCCCAGGTTTGCATTTGCCTGTGTCAACATTATCATATCTTGTAAACAGGTCACAGCGCCTTCCTATGAGAAAGCTGGTGACTTATCACCTGCAGAGGAAACATGTGACTTCCGAGTCATATGTCCATGTGTCTGTATATTGTATATGCTGAGATAGCTATTGTCAGCTATAGATGTGAAAGACTTTGTATTGGCAGTTCACTACTTCTCTTCAAACGGAGCAGTCATTTGACTAACTCTTCCTATACTCCTGTGATGGAGTTTGTAATAAAGCTGTTAAGTTTACATCAAGAAGTTTGAGTCATCTCCCCTATCCTGAAGAAGAAACCAAATGGGAAACTAAAATCTCTACATTGATGTCACTCAGACGAGAATGGGAAGTGGAACATTATGCTTGCGTATAACAGTCGCAAGAAATAACATTCAATGGGATGCCTGCCTATACATAGGAGGCACAACCCTTATAAATGGTGGCAGATGGACGTCTCTAAGTCAACCGAAGCAAACGGAATCATCAAGAATGTAACAAATCAGAAGTAAACAGAGGAAACAGGATCTTCAATCAACATAGGCAACCGTAAACTTCCTACGAACACTAAGAAATGTCCTTCATCGAGACGCATTCAAGCAGCTAAATCAACGTTTAGAGAACGACTTTCATCACATATCTTTGAGAATCAAACCGGACGTGTTTGCAGCATCGGATCTTCAATGGGAAGCGAATCATTCAACAAATAAACAATGCACGAGCAGAAGTCGAGGCGAAAATATTGGTCAACCGCAGAGCAAGACGAGCGAGAGATGCTGTGACGTCATGAAAACACTACATCTTCCTTCATATATACTGAAGCTAAGTACACTCTTAATTCATTCAAGTGTGTGTCAGTGAAGTGCTATCCATACACGAGTCGATCGTCCATTATTCCTGGGGTGAGTTATACGTAATCTTAATCTTCCTTCATTGCAGGAATATCTTCAACTACGAATTCTCGCCTGCAGAATTTTTTTTTATCTTTGTTGCTAATTTCTCTTTCTTCCAGAAGTTCTACGGAAATATCTTTATCATATTATCTGTCTTTAATCTTATCATTTTGGGGGACTCTGTTATTATCTGCAACACATTTTTTATTTTATATTGCATATGCGTTTATGCAGTGGACGAGTGTATTCATATAGATATTTTGATAGGATCGCTAGGAATCGTAGTGATAAGAAAAAAAACTAAAGTCATTATGGCTACCACAGCTACTGTTGGCTCGACCGCACCCAGTAACCCCAATCCCGTTATGACATTAGTGAGTGCGCGCTCTGCAATTGTTCCTTTTCAAGGTCGGATCAATGGGTTCTTGCCTCAGAATGTCGAGTCTTGGATCTCGTCAGTAGATGCTCATTTAAACGCAAAATGCATCACTGACCCATCTGTACAATTACAGGAAGCTAAAAGTTTCATAGACTTCGCTAAAGGAGATGCAGGTTCATTACCTTAGAGGAGTCTCTTTCCTAGAGGCGGTTACATGGGATGATTTCAAAATTAGGTTACATGCTATATATGGCAGTGAAGAAGCTTTAGATGTGGTCTTAGCTTTGAGGAACATCCTTAATCAAGCCTCTATGACTCAGCTTAATGTTGTAGAACGGGCGGCAGTAATTGCTGACTGGCTAAATGAATATCAAGATAGTTTACGTAACTCCACTTGGGTTACAAGGGTCAATATCGCCGTGAAAGATTTCATACAGCTTATGTACTTAATATGCATGACAGTTATGTTGCCCAAAGCTTTAGTACGGTGTTTTGACAAGAAGCTAACGCCCAACAGTACGGAACTAGATGTGTATAAACAGATCAAAAAGCACGTCTAAGTGCACTGACCTCGATCCCTTGCTTACTCAAGTTTTTGCAAAAAATGAAAGTAAGCCACAACAAGTAAACATAGTTAATAATAATCAATAATCAGCAGGGATGACTTGTTACAATTGTAAGAGGCCAGGACACATAATTTCAGACTGTAGGATGCGTTATTGTTCAATTCATAACAGCTCCACTCATTCATATAATCGTTGCTTCTCACGTATTCAACAGCAGAATCCTAGAAACACGCAAACCGTTGCCAATGATAATAAGAAGAATCCTCAGTACTATAAGAAGTAGACAAACAGCAACGCTGTTCAACATCATAAACAAACAAATCATGCTTCAAGTAACTCTGTTCCTGGGCCGTCTAACCAGAACTCACAAGGTCAGGCGAATTTTCCGAGTGTGCAAAGCAAAGCAAATACCACGTAATCAACTCCAGCGGGGGAGAGAATGATGTTGGGTCATTTGTATCACCATCTTTTGTATCAAATAACCAATTTAATCATTTACAAGATCATTGTGAGACAATCGATTTTCCTATGAACCACACGACTGAATCCAAAAAATCAGTGTAGGTCCCCGTAGATTTTCAACAAATTCACGCTATCATTAGCCAAAAAGAATTACGTCCCACATTACATGCAGTAAATTTAGAGCACCGATCCTTCACACTGTTTTTTGATTCTGGTAGTCCACGTAATATCATGGATCTGCGGAC
>NC_087205.1:42194083-42201583 GCF_015104395.2 Macrobrachium nipponense | reverse complement strand
TTTGTGCCCTTGGATTGACTAAGAACCCCTTCTTATGAATGTCCGGATAGTGCTGAGGCAGATGATTTAACAAGAAGTCCCTCCCCTCCTTGACAAGAACATAATACAACCATCCGAAATGTTAGTCTGGTATGCAATCCCCCTTGAAACCAAAGTGAAGAGGTTGTCAACATTCCAGGATCTGAGAAACACCCATCAACTCTCACCACATCCACACAAAGTGGGACAAGGTCTCCCTCTGGCTGTGAAAGGTGTCTTCCAAATACAAGCGACATGAACCGTAACCCCTACCTTACGAATCAATGAAGGAACCCAATAGAGAAAAACCTCAACCGACTCATAAACCAGAACTTGGACTCTGGCAAAAGTTACCTGCTACCTCATAAAGTGATGCTAGCCTAGAGTTGTCTTCCCCAAAAACTGCCCGACTTGCTGAAACCAGATCAGCCTACTTGCTCTTTGAAAGACTACTGGTTTAGTTTAATAGAAAGTATCAAACATTACTTGAATTAACTGTGAGATTCCTCCAGAGCCTTGAATGCGGAAAGAGAGAATGGACAAAGTCCACCAATCCGTTTATATTTGCTTCCATCGCTGGAGAAACAAAAACCCACAAATAGCAACCGATTCTCTCTTCAAACTTATCTATCTTCTGTCACACCTGTCTGGCCAGACCAGAACAGGAAAAGGAGAAAGGCCAAACCCCCACAAGAGCAGCATCCAAGAACCCGGAACTTACTACGGCTGGCTGCTCGATACCAAAAGACATACAAGATCCCATCATATCTGAGCCAACCGATCCGATTCGCAATGATATACCAACAAGATGATAAACTCGAGCCAACCGTAACCAGTTCTGCAAAAGCTGTAAGAGCTAGACTTGCTCGACTGCACATACCCTCGCTACCCAGTGACGATCATGTTACACCTGTGCCAAATATACCTTGGCGAGGAATGCCCACCCCTACGATTCAACCCCACACTGTTGCGCCAAACGTGTACCAACCAAGACGATGGCATAACCTTGAACCAGTTTCACTCGACTGACTGCGAAACTCCGCACTCGCCAGTGACTATGACACGACACCTGGCCGACTACAATGAGCGAGCAACACCCCTTAAAGGTTCTTTTCCTTCTGAGGATAAATTTCGTTCGTCTTGCGATGGTGGTAAACTTGATAAGGTTTTCAATTTGACTCTACATATACGGTATGGTTATTGTTAATATCAACTAATTCTCGGTTCAATGCATATTGACTTACGATAATTCAGTATGTAGAGAAATTGAAAAACTATTAACTACGGCTAGCCTAGTGTTCACGATGATATATCGTATGCATATACAGTAGCCTAGCCTAAAGTATTCAATGTACTACATATCGGTATAGTAATTTTTTATAGTGGCTAATGCTGTAGGTTCAAGGCATTCTGACTTCGGATAATTCAGTACAGGTGTAAATTGAACATGAAATGAGAATCCGATCTTAGGATAATTCAGTATGAAATGTAATTGAACAGAAATGAAGATCAGATTCTGTCCAACTTCAGCATTATAAGTGTATTATATTTATCATCATATTAGCATAGTATAAATACTAACTCGGTAGTCAGTTTCTCGTTCTGGAATCAGCTGATGGCGAATACGAGTTTGCGTTGCCATATTTAACTCATTCTTGTCCTGATTGGCTAGCATGATTAATGTAACAACTCTTCCTCACTTATGCCATGTTTATCGTCTTCAGGGAAGACGTGTTTTCAACTATGTTGACATTTAACATAGCCAATAATGGTATCTTGTGCCATATAATCAGATATCATAAGGAATGTGTACATTTCATTGCTTTCCAAGAAATTCCCTCCAGTGACGTAATTCGATTGTATGACATCTTCATCTGTTTAGCAGACAAAATGCCGTCAGTAATTACATTATGCTTCTGTCAATTACAGTTACAAATATAATTACCAGTCGTATTATCAAATTACAGTGACAACTGAAATTAATATTAGGGTAGAGTTACATTTAAATTACCATAAAATATGTAATTGATTACTTTTCAATTAAATTACAATTAACAAGCTTGTCGTCAACACACAGACAATGATGCCGACTAGTCAATTTCCTTCGCTACAGATTCAACCATATCACTTGGTCTTGGCTAATGTTTTTGTTCCTAGTTAGCATAAATGAATATCTGGATACTTAACCTATACGTCTTACAGCGTAATTCAAGTCCAAAATTTGATGGTCTCATTGGAAGCTAGTTTTTCCCTCCGTTTAGATTGCGTAAAATTGAGCAATTCTGTTTGTTTTCTCTCGTTTTCATAGGTATTACGAGCCTTACGTTTTTAATCTTTTGTCAGTGTGAAAATAACAGTAAATGAGCTCTTTCATGCTATTAGTTTTCTTTTACCACGGCTGCGTTTCAATTCATACAAAAGCTTGGGAGTTTTATCCTTGTTGCTGATGCATGTAATATTGCCTTATCAGCTTCAGCTACATTTATAACTGAACACAGTAATAACTGTCACATGCAGATGAACACAATAAACGGTTGTTGCTATCGGATTTGATTGTATTAGCAACAAAGTAGTTCTTGTTCGGTTGTTCATAGCTGCATGCAGTTATACGAATACTTTTTAACTAAAGGTAGGTTTACACTTACACACTTTCGTGTTGCGGGCTGTTACAGGGTGGGACCGCAAGAAACCATTACAAAATTGACGTGGTTGGGAGAAAAAATGACCGTTATTTGGCGTCATGGGGCGGACCCGGGCGGTGGGTTACGGGCACCTCACGGCATGTTCCTGCGGTGCCTAGCGGAGTGTTACGGAGTTGGCGTGGTGTTATGGTCATTGTTGCTATGCCAGGCCACACGCACTTGCGGCTTTGTTACTCCGTGTAGCGGTGTGTTGTGGTGTTGTTGTGGAGTGCACATACACATCCGCACGAATCACGACTTGCAAAATTGCACGATTTTTGCACGTGCACCATGCCACATCGTGCCACACCATGCCAGATATGAACCTTGGGTATATATAGAGGCCTGCCAAGCACATCCTTCATTCCACGCCCAACCAGCATGCAACATGGACCTCAACAGCCTCTCACCCCAGGAGACCCTTTTTGGTAGCTGTCCTGTGTCTATGTGCAGTCCAGGTCATCGACAGGTTGAGAAGACGTACTAGGGTGCCACAGCCACCAGCACCATGCAGAAAGGACAGCAAGGCAGGGCAGATTTGGGCTCGGGAGTGGCTGACACGGTGGCAACTACATGGGGACTACGACCAGCTGCTACAAGAACTGAACAAGAAGGACCGTAAAGGACACAAAAACTTTCTATGAATCTACCCTGAATTGTTCGAGGAGATGGTCGAAAGGCTGACGCCCCTGTTGAAGAAGAAGGACACGAAGTTGCGGTGTGCACAAGAGGTGGGACTCAAGTTGGCGGTCACTCTCCGCCACCTGCCAAGTGGGAATGACTATACAAGCCTGCAGTAAAGCTTCAGAGTCTCCAAGAGTTCCATATGCCGATTTATCCCAGTAGTTTGCCAAGCCATTATCGACATATACAAACCAGAAGTGATGAAGTGCCCCAAGACACCAGAAGAATGGAATGACGTAGCAAAACGCTTCGCCTCCAAGTGGAACTACTTCAATTGTGTGGGAGCCCTGGATGGGAAGCACGTCACGATCAAGAAACCAAAAGGTTGAGGATCACTGTATTTCAATTACAAGAAGTTTCACAGCATTGTCCTCATGGCCCTCTCTGATGCAAAGTACAAGTTCCTGTTTGCCGACGTCGGTGCAGAAGGAGGTGCTGGGGATGGAGGAACCTGGCAGAAGCGCAATCTGGCCAGGGCCATTGCAAACAACCGAGCAGGACTCCCACAAGACAGAAATCTGCCCAACGATGACGAACCCATCCCCTTCCACATAGTCGCCGACGATGCCTTCACTCTCAATACATGGTTGATGAAGCCCTATTCCTACCAATCACAAGATCCCACTGAACGACTATACAGCTAAAGATTATCTTGCGCTCGTCGTGTGGTGGAAAACGCATTCGGCCTGCTGCAGATGAGATGGTGAGTCTTCGGGACGACGATGCAACAGGATGTACAGGTGTGCAAGAAGATAACTTTGTGCGCATGTGTCATGCACAACCTGGCACTGCAACGCTACCCACTTGCTGGCACCGACGTCGACTATGAGGACCAACACCATAACGTCGTAGCAGGTACTTGGAGGGAGGAGTCGCTGAACCTCATGGAACGAATTCTGGCAAGAAGGGGACCAAACTACACACGTCGAGCGAAGGCTGTCAGAGATTACCTGGCCCAGTACTACTCATCGGATGCAGGCGCAGTGGAATGGCAAGAGCGATTAGTGTTTCCTCGTGGACGACCAGCTATTGACGAGTAGAGGACCCAAAGAACTCTGTAATAAAACGTAACCAAACAAATGTAAATAATTGTAAATAAACATCATGATATATTTCTCATTGTTTTATACTCCCATACTTTGATTTTGTCCTAATAACAATATTAATACAATAAATAATATTGGTATGATGACTGGTACATATAAGAATATCAGAAAATAAACATGAAAAACATAGAATATCAGAAAATAAACATGAAAAGCATACAATATCAGAAAATAAACATGAAAAGCATACAATATCAGAAGATAAACCTGAAAGCATAGAATATCAGAAAATAAACATGAAAAGCATAGAATGTAAGAAAATGAACATAAAAAGCATAGAATGTAAGAAAATGAACATAAAAAGCATAGAATGTAAGAAACTGAAATTGGGACTTGGTTTTACCATAAAATGTTCAACTGCAAATATCATATATTATCAACTGAGGCCAATATGTCTTTAGTATCTTACTGATTTTTCATTGTTCCTCTGTAAATAACCATGTCCAGTCAGTGTTAATTACTGTTTCATTATCATATTTGTATGTGTTCATGTTCATTTGACCAAGTTCTCAATATGATATTATTGTTCTTACCTTGTATGTTATTATATCATTTGATGGCCATATTTATTTCATGTTACATTTCATTTTATACTTTAAGTTATTTTCCGAGTTGTACTTATTTCATAGATCATATTTCATGTTAAGATTTCCTGTTATATTTCTTCATGTTATTATTCTTTCTGGCCATGCTCTTTCATTATTCAATTGCATTTTATATTTCATGTTATTTTCAGGGTTCTATTCATTTCATATTTCACATATATTTCATTTTATATTTCCTGTTATACTTTTTTCTTATTCAATCTCATTTCACCTAATCATATTATATATTGTCATGATATATAAATTAAGAATCAATAAGGAAAATGTAAATGCAAGACACTATTTTAACATATTTATTACAAAAAGATAAATGTTTAATTATAAACATTAAAAAAATAATTGAATAAGCATCAATAAGGAACATGTAAATGCAAAACACTATTTCAACATATTTATTACAAAAAGAATAATTATTAATTATAAACATTAAAAAAATATTTGAATATGACTAAAATGACTAAAATACAATTAGTTCTAAAAAAATTACATTTTTATTTACAATATTTACAAAATCACTCAAGTGATTCTGGGTCAATGTCTTCCTTATCACCCGCGGAGATGGTCAAGTCGTAGGTGGTGGGATCCTCTGCGGCAGAAGGTTTCGGTGTCGAAATACTGGCGCCAGGGGTAGGGGACCGCAAGTCTGCCAAGAGACTGGTACCAACGGTACACAGTGGAAGGAGTGGAAGGTTGAGGAGAGAAGTTGAGTGGTGTCAAACGTCCACTGGGGAAGAATGGCGGTGTGCCTAGCCTTGGCGCCGGAGTTGCGTACCCATGAGGTACCTGCTGCTGCGGCTGAGGCTGGTGTTGGAGGTGTGGATCATAATAAAACACAGGTTGAGGTTGAGACTCGAACCACTGGTGTGGTGATGCCCGAACCGGTTGCACTGTAGAAGGTGTCGAAGTCCCAGGTTTCGTCTGCGTCTCCCTATTAATTCGCAGGGGCGTCCAGTGGGAATAACCACCACGAGCCATGGCCTCTTTCGTCGGCGCATCCTCTTCCTCGGGCCCCTCCAAATTATGACACAGCTTGAGGCACGTACTCCAAGCGCTGCGTCAGAGTAAGCATGAACACAGCGATGTCACGGTGCGTGTTGTCCTGCGCTTGTGGCATCAGTGTGTTTATGCTGGTCATAATCTGCATCTGTTTAGTCTGCAGGCCTTCTGTAGAGTCAACTGACATGTTGGCGGATAGCCGTCGGTCCTCTGGCAGTTTCGTCGCTCTCTTCTGCTTCAGCTGCCTCCTCCGCTGGATCGAAGCAGCTGATAGGCCCGACATGTCTGTAGAGGAATCATCTGCGTCGGTTTTCTGCGACGATATAGGCGAGAACCGATCGCTGGCTACTGTGGGTTCATGGGCGATGTGTTCTCCCAGGAATGCCCACATGGTCATCACCTCCTCCTCCCGTGGTGTCCTGCTGCGTGCAGCCGACCCACTCTTGTATTCACACTTCTCGATCTTCCCGAAGTCTGTTTGGTGAGCCTCAAAGAACTTGCGGACTTGCTGGAAGCTGCAGTTGATGAAACTCGCTGCCAGTTCACACCAGAGTTCCTACTTCCTCCTGGGATTCGACCATTGCTTGTCCCGCTTGTCGTACAAGGTAGGGTGGGCCTTGATGAATTCCACGATGACTTCCTTGTCCTCTGGCGTGAACGGGTAGTCTTGAATGTCCTTCTTGCTGGGGTGGTATCGCTTCTTTGGCTGCACGACGATACCACTCGGGCCTGCGATGTCCTGGGATTCCACAATGGATACTGTTGGCTCAATGTTCAGATCTTCCTCGTGTTCCGAGGTCTCTGAATGTTGAGAAGGCTGCATGTCCTGGGTGTCCTGGGACTGCTTGGTAGGCCTGAGTGAGCGCGCACATGGGTCAATGTCGCTGGGAGAACGTTGCTGGGTAGGCGTCCCGAGTGAGCGTGCGTGGGTCAACGTCACTGAGAGAACGTCACTGTGCAGGCGTTGCTGGGTGCGCGCATGTGGGTGTAGACGTCACTGGGTGAACACCCCTGGGTTAGCGTCCATGGGGCAGCGTCCCTGGGTGAATGTCGCTGGGCAAGAGAGGGCATTGCTGGGCGAGAGTGGCTGGGCGAGCGTTGCTGGGTGTTGATGTCGCTGGGTGAACGCCCCTGGGTCAGCGTCCGTGGGGCAGCATCCCTGGGTGAACGTCGCTGGGAGAGCGTCACTGGGCGAGAGAGGCTGGGTCACAGAGCGGCTGGTCAGTCAAAAGGGTGCAAGCACGAGCGAAGAATGATGCCCCAGTGGTCAGTCAGGCCCCTTTTATCCTCCCCAGAATGCGCGACAACCTTCCACCCAATCGACCTACGGAGACGCCGTAACACGCCGCATGCCCCGCAACATGTGCACGGCATGTATGAATCTTGTATGAGGGTGCCGAAAGGGCACCG
>NC_087205.1:42186042-42191083 GCF_015104395.2 Macrobrachium nipponense | reverse complement strand
CTTTGCAATTTGAATAATTTACTTACATTTTTATCTATTTATTGATTTGATAATAATTTTTTCTTTTGCAAATAAGCGATCTTTTCTTTCTGCATTACCTATTACCTATATATATATATATGTGTGTGTGTGTGTGTGTGTGTGTGTATATATATATATATATATATATATATATATATATATATATATATATATATATATATATATATATATATATATATATTATTGATGAACTTTAACATTTCATTGTTTCATAATTATATTCTCATTTTCAGATGGAAAAATGGATTCTCTAAACTTGTGTTGACTTTTTTATGGAAAAAAAGACTATGAATGGTCGGACAGAAATAGTTAAGAGGGGGTACTTATTTAAATATGATTTTGGGAAAAGTAATGGTAGCTTAACGACTTTTGAGATGCTCTTTAACTCATTTTATTCCATTTTCCTGTTAGCTATTTTGGGAAATTAAAATTATATTTTTGTAATAGCGGGGGTTTGCATCCATCTAAGGACTTAATGATTGATTTTCAGCTAGCTTCAGAGATGTCACAGAAGAGGGATTATTAAAGGTAGGTTACGTTCCCTAGTTAGGAGTTCTCTCCAATTATTTAAACGAGCTTCGTTTTGACACTTGTAATAGGTGGTGGCAGCGTTAAAAGGCATTCAAGCCTATAGATTACTTTTCCGGAGAGACTAGGA
Source organism: Macrobrachium nipponense (assembly GCF_015104395.2). NCBI lineage: Eukaryota > Metazoa > Arthropoda > Malacostraca > Decapoda > Palaemonidae > Macrobrachium > Macrobrachium nipponense. The sequence continues at coordinate 42,190,383 of NC_087205.1, read as the reverse complement.
AAAGTGGTTATAATTATGTATATTTGGCAACTGACTCTCTATTGCAGACAAAAGGGGATTTTAAGTGTAGTCAGCAAATTCAGGTTTCAGCAAGGGTTGGTAGTGACGTTAGCTAGTGCTTGAGTACAAGACATGTTTCTAGGGGGAGAGTGATTATATGATAATGGGAATTAACTACGCGGGGTTGCAAGTGTAACTGAATATTATGCACTAAGGCGAAAGTAAATAACTTCGTGTTCACGTAAACTTCAACACTTACTTCCTCATAGGTTTCAACCGAAACCTATGAGGACAAAAGTGTTGAAGTTTTCTTATGCCTTAGAAAAAGTAGTATGACATGTTTCATTTTTGTAAGCAAGCGTGAAAAGAGAGAGAGGAGGCTGAGTGATCAGGCTAAGATCAGCATTTACCGGCCAGTAAAGGTTTGGGTTACGTTCTCTCTCTCACACGCTCTACCCGTTTACTATAGACCAGCTTGTGACCTTGTAACAGTTGCGATCAGCTAATTGACCTTGAATCTGCGAGGCAACAACTCGAAGCAGTAGGGTTTTTTTGGGAATTGGTGCATGCTATTTTCTCTTATTGGTGAATGATTAATTATTACTTTTGTGTTGGTGGTTTGTGTGGGGATAAATATATCAATGTTATTGAGGTTGGGGCGTATCCTGAATCATAAGACTTCCCATAAAGAAGGCAAAATGGCCGAAGCAGGTAACAGTCAAACTTTGGTGCATAAGATAACTAACATAAATGCAGGAGTTAGTCCTTTTTGAGACATTGTTGTGGCGTTCTGTCCCAACCTGTGCAAATTTTTATTGAGGGTGTGAATAACTACTTGAACGCCAAGGGAATTAAAAATGATGCAGAGGCATTCACAGAGGCAAAGGCCTTATTAGATTTCAATAAAGGGGATTTGTCATTTAGATGCCATAGTTTTCAATACACAAAATGTTGGTCATGGACCGAGTTACAAGCATTTCTGAGGACGGCATATTGAACAAAGGAACCAGGAGATATGTTGATGGATTTAAGAGGATGGTGCAAGATTAGAAAAGGGACAACAAGCCTTATTGAGCATAGCACAAATCATTTTGACTCAGTGGGAGAATGGATAAGGAAATTGAAAAAGTCCACATGGGTAAATGGGAATAGTATCTTACCCGACAATTTACATAAATTAATTAATTTCTCGCAGCTTCTGCATGATGTCCTGGACACCATTGTAGATAGTTTTGATGAAAAGATTGAACCTACATCAGATAAGGAACTGATTTATTCCCAAATTTAGAAACATATGTCCAAATGTCCCAAGGTGGATAGTACATTTTTTAATGGGACTAGTCCAAGAAATATGATGCAAAGAGACTCACATTTTCCTTCTCCCCGTTTGTGTGCAAAAGTGGAATATAAGAGAAGATTGATCGATCAAGGGCAACAGCAGTTGCGTTGCTACAATTGTAATAAAACCAGGGCACATAAAGAAGGTATGTAGAGTCAAATATTGTGGAATATGCAAAAGTGCGGATATGAAGGGATGCGAGACCTACACCTCAGAAATTTGCGAGTTATAATATGAGAACTTCCCAGACAGGTCATTCAAAGGGGCAAAGGGATCGGCAAAATTTTCGGAAAGCCGATCAACAAAAAAGATACAGATGATTTGTATGTGCCATTATGGTCTCATGGGGGACGCGCCAGGCCTCAGCCGATGGGAAATGGAATAGTGGAGGATGTGAAGATCCCAATTTTTACTGATACAGGATCTTCAGTGAATTTAATGGACCATGATCTGTATCAGTCCCATTACCCTTTGTAACCCTCAATGGAGACTGTGTGTGATGTGCAAGCCCATAGATTAAATACCCTGGGTTTTATCAGAATACGGTTTACTCTTGGTGATAGGGCGTTAACAGAACCATTTTTGGTTATAAAAGGGGTTGTGTTGGGCAACAGACTTTCACTGGGACATCCTGCATGTAGGAGACACAGGATATCAGTCCATACAGGTGTTAGTGGTATAACGGTTGGAATACCGGGTGTTTTCATCCCATATGAGGATATAGGTGGAACTAAAGATACTGAAATTAATATGGGGAACAGTGAAAATGGGGGAGCTTTTGGTGGTGATAATGGTAATAATACCAAGGATATGGGGAGTGGTGATATTGGAGTCCACACTGGTGATATGGGGAATAACAGCAGTGGTGTCGCTGATGATAAAAAGAGATATTGAGGGCCACGGTGGTAACAATTTTTGTGGTTTTAATAATAGTGGCATGGGTGGTGATGCTGATACTAATACAAATACTGGTGCTGATACTAACAATAGGGTCCTGGTGGATTCAATGAGAACCATGGGTGGTGATATTTATGGGGACGTGGAACAGGGAAGTTCTAACCACAAATATAAAGGTGTTTTATCAGAGGATGTTATATTAAATCCAGGTACAAAGACTATGGTAAAAGTCAGACTGATGGACGGGATTAATGAGTGGTCAATTAGTGATAAAAATTCTACCAGTAAGTTTAAAAGGGGCCAGTAGATAAAGACCATATTTATTTTGGTGAGGAATTTCAGTCTTTAATAATTAACTATATATTTGGTTATGTTAGTTCATGACAGATTCGTGTGTTAAAGTAAAACTTTATTTTTTTAAGATCGTGTAGACTTGTCAAAGGGTTAGTTATAACCTATTAATGGCGAAATATTAAAACTTTACATAGGGATCACGAGGGGGCTGAAGTCCGTCCACACTGGAGGTGAATTTTACCCTAGCTGAATATTACACAGTTCCAGTGATTGCCGTTATGGTAGCAATAAGGATGGTCACAGTATGCGTTGCAGGAACCATCAAACTTGTATGCAACCGATGGAATAGGAGAACCCCAGCAGCAGAAGTAGTTCTAAATCATGTGGCAAATTAAAGACATTATGAACTAGTATATACCAGTAGCCAACGTAGTGTGTGACAGGGGTGCACACGTGTAAGTGGCCAAGCCATCTTAAGGCACCGGTTAGAGGAATAAATAGACAAACATATTAAAATAAATGGGGTTGATAGCCTTAGCTCTTGCTGGTTAGAAACAGATGCAAAACAGTGGATTCCCAAAAATGCTGAGATAAAAAACAAATGGAAAACACGCCATGTGCATGAACAAGATCGTGAACACATTCCAGAGATAGGTAAATCACAAGGGAGGTTACTTGAGGTCGTTACAGGTTACCGAGTACAAGCACTAGGCGAACAAGTACATGAGGAATAGACTAGCTTGCATACGCTCATGTGTTCAGTAGCATACGTGTATCCATATCTCTGTTGGTGGGCCTACATACATACGACGGTTACAAGTGAATGAGATATAATCTCTAGTATGTGAATTAACAGGGCAATTAGACGACAAACTGTCGTAGTATATATATATATATAGTATATAATGACTTCATTAAATAAGTGAATACCTATAATTTTCCTGAGGTGTTTGCTTACACACACACACATACATATACATACATATATATATATATATATATATATATATATATATATATATATATATATATATATATATATATATATATATATCGGATTTACAGGTAAATCACTTCCCCAGAGATTAATACAACACAAACGGTCAGTTAGGTATGGACAACAGAACTCGGCTATTTTCAACCATATAAATGAACATAACCATAGAATAAACTGGAATATGTCACGTGTAATTTATAGCAGCAACTGGCGGTACAAGAGTCAAATGATGGAATCGGCCTTAATAAAAGAGAAGCAGGCAATGAACATCTCAAAATGGGGCTTGGATATCAGATATCGTCGACGCAGTGTTCTTCAACCAACGCTTAAGAAGATTAAAGGAAGATTATCAGCGGGGGTGACCTAAATTGGCTTACTTGTGGACGAATCTCTTGGTATAAATACACCTTTTCTGTAAACTTTTCTCATTCATATACCTGAAGAGAGAGACAGCAGTCTCTGAAATATAGTACTTTTCTTTTCTCTACATTTTGGTGTTTTTATGGGCTCCTTTTATTAGATGGAATTCTGTTGTTTCAGAACATTTTTACCAGTCATATATATAATATATATATATATATATATATATATATATATATATATATATATATATATATATATATATATATATATATATATATGACTGGTAAAAATGTTCTGAAACAACAGAATTCCATATATATATATATTATATATATATTATATATATATATATATATATATATATATATATATATATATATATGACTGGTAAAAAATGTTCTGAAACAACAGAATTCCATCTAATAAAAGGAGCCATAAAAACACCAAAAAT
>NC_087205.1:42163542-42181042 GCF_015104395.2 Macrobrachium nipponense | reverse complement strand
ACTGCCCGATCAGATCCCCGTGTTGTTAAGACTTACTTTCATAATAAAACTGTATATATATATATATAATATATATATATATATATATATATATATATATATATATATATATATATATATATATATAACGTCTTTACACGGCTCTGTTTTTCTAGCCGAAGTTAGCGTCAGACCGCGAGGTCACAGTTCAGGAAAACCATGCAGTTTGCAAAACATTATGCCACTGTGTTACAAGTTACGTTTACCAACAATTCTTCAACTTAAGGTATGGACCAACACCAACGTTCTCATTAGAGAGGAGAAAACAATCTTTCGAGTACCGCTCGACTCCTCTTTACAGGATACGTGCTTTTTAAATGTTATGATGAAGATGAAGACTAAAGGGCAATTTGCAACTCTTTGCCAAAGGATTACTTGAGGAATTTAATGGTAAGGATCTAGGACTTATTGTCTCATGACACCAGCATTAGAATCAACATACCTCACAGTCTTGAGGATGAATCCTTAGCCATGGTCATGAAGAAGCTGAGTCACAGATCCTTTGCATGTTCTTCACAACATCATGAACTGCTCATACAAACACATTGGTGTTTCCTCTCCAGACACAGATGTGTTGGTCCTCCTCGTTGTCCTCATAGCACATGGGTGTTTGGGACCTTCAAACACCTTGGAGTTCCGTACAGGAAGCAAAAACAAGTGCAGAAAGATTGATGGAACTGAGAGAGTGAGAAGCATTGGTACTCAGAAGTGAACAGTGGTAATTGGCGTACACAATTTTACAGGAGCTGACTGGGGTGGTAAGTTTGTGGGTATTACAAAGAGGAGGTGAATCACTGAATATTTCAAATTGAGTCCCATTGATCCAATAATTTGTGCCTTTCAAAGATTGGGAGATTGCTCCCCTTCATCAACAGAACTAATAAACGGAGAACTACCTGCAAAAATGCAGCTACTAGAACACTTCGTGTGCTGGGTTTGCTCTAACCAATGGACCCAAAACGTTACTTCAGCTTCGATGGGAGGTGGTCAAGTCCAGAAACATGGAATCTGAGATGCTGCCACCCACCCAAGCTACATCACTCCTTCATATTCAACGGACAAACTTTGTATACATGGTTAACAAAGCATACATCACACATACCAAACTCCCAAATTTAGAAGATTGTGGTAGCATCTTCTAAGAAGGTTCCTTAGTCCCTCTGAAGTGTCTTGAACTACCAGCTCCACAGGTGATATTAGATTTGATGAAATATGGCTATAAATCCTCTCACTCTGCTCGTAACTATGCTTGTATGAAGAACGACCTCCCACGCACTCCCCTTTGTAAGTGCCACAGCTAAGAATGTGGAAACGTCAACCAACAGAAATATGATACTGAAGAAGAAGAAATATAAAAGCCAAAACCTTGTGTATCCTGAAGATAATTAATAAATGGTGATTGTTATATACCAATACAGTATTTGGTTTATATCATGAGTGTTTGCACGATTTGCCATGATGAAGATATTACTAAGAATTGTATTTATGCAGTCTTTTAATATTTAACCAGTTCCTTGTGGTTGTTTTTATAATGCCAGGATTTATTTTGTATCTGAGATCAAGAGAAAGGTGATGGATACTTTGCAATAAAAAAATTATTGTTAAAAGTTTTTAAAAATTTAACCTCATGAACACAATAGCAAGGATTGTATTTATGCAGTGTCATTCAGTACCCTACTATTCCTTGTACTATAAACTTAAAAGAATTTATTTTGTCTATATGATCAAAAGAAGAGTGATGGGAACACATCAATATATTATTTTTTTATTGAGTGATTTTTAAATTGTATTTATTTATTACTTTTTAGATGTCTGATGCTGGGGTATGCAAAAGGCCGAAACTAGTCTCTCTCTCTCTCGCTATCTCTCTCTCTCTCTCACACACACACACACACACACACACACATATATATATATATATATATATATATATATATATATATATATATATTTATATATACATATATATATATTATATATATATATATATATATATATATATATATATATATATATATATATATATATATATAAAGGTGATGCCACGGAGGAAAACAGAAAGACGAGAAAGCCAAGATCTTTCGGTCTAACACGACCCTTACTTAGGCACAAGTGATCATAACAGAGCAAAAACATAGTACAAGTAGGCTTAGTATCCAAACTGACATTACAAAATTAGCATAAGGTCCAATTCACTCTACAGAAACGAAAAAACGCTCGTGGGCAAGATTAGAGATTTAAGGCAGCCACACCTTGGAGGAACACACACGTGGTCAACAGATGATTCAAATAGAAAAACAATACATTTTTGAAAAACAAGGCGGCATATACGACTTAGTAACATCCAGAAAAAATAGATTAAGGATTTAGGCACTGTGCCTTGTCAAGGCAAACTTTAAAAACAATACATTTTGTATTAGTTAACATGAAATTTACAAAAATGTTCCAAAAATGAGTAAAAAGGCGAAAAGAGGATATAAATATAGCGAGCATGAGAGAGAGAGAGAGAGAGAGAGAGAGAGAGAGAGAGAGAGATAATAAGTATATACAGGTGGGACTAATTAATCAGTAGTTCATTTATTTTAAGATCCTTCATAAACATGTTACAAATATATGGGTCCAAATTGTACAATCCCAGACTATAGTTTAGGTTGTTTTATTAGTGATTTATATAGTTGCTGATTCCAGTAAATTTCTTGAAACATAATCATTAGATCTAGCAATTACAGAGCTCTTGCCCCAATTTATACAATGAGATTTTTCGCTCAGATGGATAAATAGTCCATTTGAAGTCTGGGCTGTTCTAACTTAATACATAAATTTTTACATGACTGGCCGACGTAAAAAGACGGGCTATCGTTACAAGGAATTTTGTAAACGATGTTGTTATTTTTTACGGGACTATTCTTCATTAGCATATCTTTAATGGTAATGTTATAAGAAAACACAACATTAACATTAAACGATTTAACCCATTACTGCCTGAATTTTATTTTTAGAATTTTTGTTGTTATTTTAGTTTAATATGTATATTTATATGATATAACCGTATATTTTATAAATTTTTTATTGGTATTTGCCCATATTTAACACCTACTATATATAGTAGGTCAGGCAGGTATGGGGTACACATTTTATTGAGGAGATATTGGTTATGATAAAGTCCATTGGTATTTTGTCATTATTAAGAGTATGTATTAGACACAAGACACTAAATAATAATATGTATTACAGAATATTATAAAGATAATATTGCAGTTTACTACTGAAATTTCTCTCATTAACATGCTCTACCACTGTTGCATGCGCTGACAGTATTTGAATTCGTAGTTACGTAAATACGTAAATGTTTAACAGGAAATTGTGATACTTGCTGTTGATATGTTTTAGAATGGAAATTCATTCATACTTAAATTTTGAGATAAATTCCTTGATATCACACAATAAGAAACCAGATACTATAATTAGCTGTGTTCTAAAGAGCACGACGATGATACTCAACAAAGCATTTTACATATGATGGAACACCACATTTCATACTCCCTTATGAAGGACGATATTTGCACGAAGATAGAGCACATTTCCATGCCTGTTTTTCAAAAGTTTGACAAGGTGACCAACACTGTCATAACATACATCTGGAATAACCCAGAAAAACTGTCTTGGCTGGCCTATTCCCACAAGTGGTTCTGCCTGCTGAAGATATGTTCTTGCAGTGATGTGCCTGAATGACAACAGTGGAAAGTTGCTTTCATCAGTCATCCGAGAAAATATCGGCAACTGCCACTTTTTCATTCTAATTGATATATGATAGCAGTTGATGTTCTGGTCCATCCTATCAGTGCCACCCATGTGTCTGTTGTAATCACCAATGAGATAAGGTTGACATACACTACTTTTCTTTTTGTTGTCCTTTGCTGACTGACTTACGCTAATTTTCTTTTTGTCCTATGCTCACCATTGAGATACACTTTCTAGGGATAAATCGGAGATTATTGGATACCACTGAAACCAACAACATCTTGTGAATATCCACAACAATATCCATATTGCCTCGAAGAACCTTCATTTCGTTTGTGGAGTTTACAGGAAAAGTCTTCGGAATTCTATTTTTCCGTATTATTTCTGTTGCTCCATAGTTTATCCCTGATAGGTGATTTACAAATGGTAAACTTGTGAAGTGGTTGTTCGAAGTAAAGCATCTCTGGTATATCTTTGATATGTCTTGGGCGCTTTTCAAATAAAATCATCAAAATGCCTCCACCTTTTCCAAACATTTCTTCTTAGTGACGATTCAACCCGAAGGTTGGCCCTTGGTGTACATAAAAAATAACTAGATATCCAAGTGGTATCAAGGTTTGCATCCAAATCTCAGTTTTTTCTGAATGCACTGTTTGCATCCGTGCCTACTAAAATATTCTATCATTGCCTATTCAAGCGATTTATGTTGATCCGTGTAGTAGGCTATGGCAAATCTTGTGTTTAAATGGTCATTAGAGGTTGGATATTTGCCATTTTGTCATCCTTGTTTAGTGCCCGATTATTAGTGAAATGCAGAAAACGTAGTATTTCTTCAAATCTATCATGTGACATTGCCTTAGCAACGAGTTCGACTCCAACATCAGCATCCAAATATAACAGTATAATTGGCGACTTACTTCTTACTCTGGGCCATTCTAGAAATAGGAAACTGAAACAACTAAGATGTTATCTGCAAAGTAATTCATCAGCTACCAGGTATTCATCCAATGATAAAAAAATAGCAAACAGGTACTTTATTCTTACGAAGAAACTACAAAGTTGCTCTTAGGAGATACTTTCTCTAAGATTTTTCCCGTCCGTTACATATTTTGCCTTCATATCTGCCTGACCTATTATATATAGTAGGTAATAAAATAAAGCCTGTAATATTTGTGCTTCAACTTCTACCTCAGTTTTGAATAGATGAATTGGTTAATGGTTTTCAATAACATATTATGTATCAATATAAAGATGTTTCATGAACTTGTGTAACAATGAGCTCAAGTCAAAAATGTAAAAATATTAAAAGATTCTATATACCTTTGGTGTTTTGTCAAAAAGTAGAAAAATGCGGATACAACAAAGAAAATCTCCTGTTTATATTAGTGATTAGATAAACAAGAACCAAAGAATATGCAAAACAATAAGAAAAACAAGAGAGATTAGGGTGTAATATGTCCTAGCAATTGCACTACTATATATAGTAGGTCAGGCATTAATGGGTTAAATGTTGATTTTATGGTTTCAAATCCACGAAAGTAAGGCAAACTAAGTACGGTTTTGGGGGTTTCTTTTTCATTACTAGCAACACTGTAAAACGTTTTGTGAGCTTTTCGATAACTTAACTAATTATATGAGGTGGGTACCAGAGATCGTTTCCTATCTTTTTTTATGTATTCTATTTCTTGGTCAAGATATTATAGACTCATGATCCGTAAAGCACGTAAGAATATAGAAGAAAAAATTGAAATTTTATTATTAAGATGGTGGCCAGAATAAAAATGTATTCGCTTCCTGCTGATTGGAAACACGCATTAAGGCAAGAAATATATGGAAAATTTCATAGAACTACAGATACATTTATTAGAAAACTGGATACACAATTAAACAACCTTATCCACAACAGCGATTGGACCAATAATGCTAGAAGTGATTGTGTAGTGAATTTATCAAGCACACAAGTAAGTGAAAATGCAGTCCGTGCATTAGGCTTTGGTTTGTCTTGCTTCATTTGTAACAAACCTTCAGCTTTATCAATAGCGACATCTTTACATAGGTTTGAAAAATACTGTGACCTACCACAAAATCATTTAGACATTATCAAGGGCATGACATATAGTGCTACGCATGCTTATCATGAAAATAACTTCCCCGCTCGCTACAGAAAAAGTTTAAAAGAATTGAAGAATGATAATAGCTTACACACTCACACTACTAAGGCTGATAAATCCAATAGTTTAGTAGTTCTGGACTAAACTGACTACATAACACGCATGCATACTTTATTAGAAGATGAAACAACTTGCAAAAAACTCACAAAAAATCCGTTGGACTAAGTAATAAAAAACTTTAATATCACCATGAAACAAATTCTTAAAGATAAAAAAGAACTCGTGTAAATTAACTGTAAAGTGTCCCTCATTACCTTATTTCTATAGCCTAGTTAAAACTCATAAGGAAAACAAACCTATGCTGCCAATTATTAGTACTGTAGGATCAATTGTTTATATACTATCTAAATATATTACTGAATTGTTATCTCTGCTATTTGGAACTGTATCTAATTCACACATCTGGAATTCTCTTGAGCTTGTGGAAAAATTAAATAACTTTGTACTAAATTCTAGTGATATCATTGTCAGTTTTAATGTATGTTCCTTGTTTACAAAAGTCCCTATTGACTCTGCGCTAGAATAATTTAAGTAAAAATATTTGTATTTCATGTCAGTTAGTCTCATAATTTCATTGATTAAGTTGTGTATTTGTGATTGCAGATTTATTTTTAATGGAGAATATTACCAACAAATATTTGGTATGGCCATGGGTAACCCTTCATCACGTCTCCTTTCTAACTTATATATGGAATTTTATGAAAGACAACACCTCCCGAATATCGCACTTGTCCCCTTAGAACGGTTCAGATATGTAGATGACATCGTAGTAATCTTACCTGTTGGTATCGATGTAAATTATTTATTGTTAAATTGAATAATTTAGTGCCATCCATAAAATTCACTGTTGAAATTGAAAATAACAATGTCATCCCTTTCCTAGATGTATTAATACATAGAGAATCTTTCCAATGTAAATTCAGTCTTTATAGAAAACTCACAAATAATTCAACATATGTACATTTTTATTCTGGCCACCATCTTGATACTAAAATTTCAATTTTTTCTTGTATGTTCCTACGTGCTTTACGGATCCCGAGTCCACAATATCTTGACCAAGAAATAGAATACATAAAAAAGATAGGAAACGATCTCCGGTACCAACCTCATATAATTGATTTATGTTATCAAAAAGCTCACAAAAAGTTTTATAGCGTTGCTAGTAATGAAAAAGAAACCCCTAAAAATGTACTTAGCTTGCCTTACTTTTGTGGATTTGAAACCATAAAATCAATATTTAAATCGTTTAATGTTAATGTTGTATTCTCTTAAAGCAATACCATTAAAGATATGCTAATGAAGAATAGTCCCGTAACAAATAACATCATTTACAACATAATTTGTAAGGGTTGCCCGTCTTTTTATGTCGGTCATTCAAGTAAAAATGTATGCGTACGTATTAAGCAGCATATGTTTTCAGTTAGAACAGCCCAGACTTCAGGTGGACTGTTTATCCATCTGAGTGAAAAATCTCATTGTATAAATTGGGGCGAAAGCTCTGTAATTGCTAGGTCTAATGATTATGTTACAAGAAATTTACTGGAATCAGCAACTATATAAATCACTAATAAAACCTAAACTATAGTCTGGGATTGTACCATTTGGACCCATATATTTGTAAAATGTTTATGAAGGATCTTAAAACAAATGAACTACTAATTAACCCTTAAACGCCGACTGGACGTATTTTACGTCGAGATAAATTGTCTGTCGGGTGCCGACTGGACGTATTTTACGTCGACATACAAAAGTTTTTTTTAAAATTCGCGGAAAAATACTTATAGGCCTACCAGCCTAAAACTTTTGAATCACGCGCCTTGGGGGATGCTGGGAGTCCACGGATCAAGGCCTTGTTTTGTTTTGAAGCGTGACCCAGGTGCGCATGCGCGATATCCCTTCTTCTCGCTCCAGCCAGCATCAGTAGCGCACCATCCGAGAGCGATCTTTCGTGAAAAGCGTGTTTTTCTGGACTTGTGCGAGACTTTGTGCATTTGTATTGCTACAGGACATTCGTAGATATGTCTCAACGACGTGTGAACCGTGAAAGGCGCGTTTTACCCGTCGGAAGGGATCGTGTAAGGCGAGTTTTGGACATGGATGCTGGCGAGGGGCCAAGCACCCAGCATGACCCCGCGCCTCAAGGCCGTTTCTGTGCGGCCACGTGTGGCTGAAGTGTTTCGGGAACACATCGTTTGCCTTTGGTTACCCCTAGAAAGCATGTGGGCGTCCTTAGGGGGCATTCGTAGGCATTTGGGAGGCCTCCAACCAAGGGACATAGACGAATATCTTTTCGGAGCTTGATCGGGAACATGTCGCAAGTCCTCATTTTGATGGCGGATGGTCATCGAGTGATGAGGACATCAGTCCGATGAAAGTGAAGGAGTGAATATTTGCCCCCAATGTCCGTTCGAGGCTCACATCCCGAAAGTGAGCTCGAATTCAGTGCATACGAGGGGGAATCGGAATGACGGGGGAGGGGGAGGGGGAGGGTGGGGATACGGGCTCAAGTTTTATCGCAGAGGACGATACAGAAAGTGAGGGCCTAAGTGAGGGTGATGGGCCAACGGTAGTGTGCATCGTGCCCGCACCCGTGCGCACGTGCGCGCGCACGGGTCACGTAGAAGGTCGGCTCGTCGCGCCAGCCAAGGTGAAGGTCGGTCGTCGGAGAGGACGAGGGGTGGACGGAGGACCCACCCCTCCTAACATGCACCCCTTCACGGCAACCCCTGGGATGACCGTACCAGTACCCCTGACTGTTTTGGGATTCATCCAGCTTTTCTGACGCGGGAATTGCTGGAATACCTGGTACACGAGACGGTGGACTACGCTCGGTACTGCCGATATGAGCTGAAGACGACCTTGTCGTATTCCTGGCGGGGTTGCAACCTCATTGACATGGCACATTTTTTGGGGCTCCACATTTATTTTTTTGGTTTGACACCTGCTATCGACGTCAGGCAATATTGGAAGAGAAGTTATTTTTTTATATATGCCGAATGTGCCTGGCGTTATGTCCCGTGATAATTTCCTGGCGATGGACAGGTACTTCAACGCCTTCAACCGAAGGGCCATACCCCGGAATAACAGTGATCGCCTCATTTTAGTGCGTACAGTGTTGGATTATATCCGTGAGCGATGTAGTAATCTCGTGATTCCTGGAAAGAACCTGTCTTTGGATGAGGGGATGATGCCTTACAAAGGACGTCTTAGTATAAAAGTGTATAACCCCAAGAAGCCAAAGAAATATGGTGTGAATTCTTTCTCATTACCGAGGCCAACACTGGATACGTTGTGGACTTTTCAGTTGTCTATTACCGGGGTATTATCCACGCTGCGTGACACTGTATTCAACCTGTTGGGGGACGTTTCCGTAACCAGGGATATCACCTGTTTATGGATAATTATTATAACTCGGTATCCCTGGCCCAGGAACTGTATGAAGCAGGTGTTCACGTCAGTGGTACCCTTCGGTTGGTGCGTGGGGCCCCGAATGTCCTCAAGAGGTTCGCTAGTCATCCGCAACACCTTGCAAGAGGAGAGACAGAGTGGCGGCGGAAGGGGCGCTGTCTTCGTCATCTGTTGAGGGTGTCCGACTCGTCCCCATGGTTACGACGAGTCATGAACCCATCCAAGAAGAGATCGTACAGCGGGAAGAAAGACACGTCGACAGGGCCGAGTTGTGTTTGAGGAGTTTCGTACCGAGCGGCCTACTGTCATTGGGCACTACAACAGGCACATGGGAGGAGTTGATCTCTTTGATCAGCTCATCCAGTACTATCCCTTCGCCAGGAGAACCAGAAGGTTGGACACAGAAGCTCCTCAAATAACCATCACCTTCAGTTGGCCCTCCAAAATGCTTACATACTGTACTGTGGGTACGCGGTGACAATCTTCGAGGTTGACCCACGCACAGTTCCTAGAGGTAGCCGGGAATGCCCTCATCAACTTCGATCCCGATGAGTGGCCTTCCATAACTGCACCCCCTGCCCCGAGCTGCAGATCTGCCCCTAGAGGAAAGGGCAGATAGGAGGGCCAACTTCGCTCGACTGCCGCCGCCCCTGCTGCCGCCGTCCCTGCTGACGACGCCCCTGCTGACGATGACGCCCCCTGCTGACGACGCCCCTGCTGCCGCCGCCTGCTGCCGCCGCCCCTGCTGACGACGCCCCTGCTGTCGCCGCCCCTGCTGACGACACCCTGCTGTCGCCGCCGCCCTGCTGACGACGCCCCTGCTGACGACGCCCCTCTTGCTGCCGGCCCCAGCCCAAGCACCGCTTCTCGTCGGGTAGTGGACCCTGCGTGTCGGCTGCAGCCAGGGGAACACATACTGGAGGCCTTAGAAGGGCGAAGGCAGAAACGGTGCCGGGTGTGCCATATGAATGCAGAAGGGAGACACCCGGTTCTTCTGTCGTCTCTGCAAAGTTGCTCTTTGCAGGATAGGGGAGTGTGACCGAAAGTATCACACTAAGGTCATGTATTGGAGCGCGCCCCCTAAACCGACAGCGGAGGGCGCACGGGCCGCCGGTCCATCAGCAGTAAGGGCGCGCGTCCTCCCTCCTCCACCTGTACCTCGTCATGTCGAGTGGAAAAAAATGCAAGACTCTTCAATGGAGGAGGAGAGAAAACAAGAATAGAACGAAGAGTCAGGATTACGAGTGAGTATTCTGCATTTATTTTATATTTAGTTTTATATTTATTACAATTTTTTATATATCTGAATGTGCATGATAAAATAATAATAAGACATTTCATTGTCATGCCCCCCCCCCCCCCCCCGAAAAGGAGAAAGTGTCACCTGCATTCCTTTTAATTTATGTATTGGTACCAGAATCGAAGAATGTAATATATATTTTTACGTTAAAAAATTATATATATATATATATATATATATATATATATATATATTATATATATATATATAAATATATATATATAATATATATATATATCTATATCTATTATATAAAAAAAATTAGATAATTATAGATAATAGATATAGATATATATATATATATATATATATATATATATATATATATATATATATATAATATATATATATATATATACTGGGGGGGAATCGGGGGGGTAAGCAAATTACTTACAGTCTAGTAATATTCAATCATTTACCTTCACTTTAAAACAAATTGCAAGTCTCTAGAAACAATATCTCGATTTATGGTGAATATTTGAAAAAAAATATTTTTATTCCGTCCGCGCGCCGATTCTCGGCCGAAAATCTCGGAAACGCGTAGGTCACATTCTCCTAATATTTGTACCTTTTCATATTACGCTTATTTTATAGTTTTATATATGGAAATGTGCGCAAAAACATGCACAATATAACGAAAAATATTGGAAGGTTGTAGCATTTATCATTTTTGAAATATTTGCATATAAAGTACGATAAGTACGAAAAAAACATACGATCGGTCAACTTTGACTCAACCGAAAAGGTCAAAAAACGCATTTATAACATAAAAATCTTACAGTCTAGTAATATTCAATCATTTATCTTCATTTTAAAACATATTGCAAGTCTCTAGAACAATATCTCGATTTATGGTGAATTTTTGAAAAAACATATTTTTTTCCCCCTCCGCGCGACGATTTTCGGCCGAAATCTCGGAAACGCGTAGGTCACATTCTCCTAATATTGCAGCCTTTTCATATTACGCTTTTTTAAAGGTTTATAGATGGAAATGTGCGCAAAAACATGCACAATATAACAAAAAATATGGAAGGTTGTAGGCATTTATCATTTTTGAAATATTTGCATATAAAGTACGAAAAAAAACAAAAAAACTACGATCGGTCAACTTTGACTCAAAAAACCGTGATAAATACGAAAAAAACTACGATCGGTCACTTTGACTCACGAAAAGGTACGCTATATAACATAAAAATCTTACAGTCCTATCGTAATATTCAATCATTTATCTTTCATTTTAAAACAGATTGCACAAGGTCTCTAGAACAATATCTCGATTTATGGTGAATATTTGAAAAAAATATTTTTATTCCGTCCGCGCGCCGATTCTAGGCCGAAAATCTCGGAAAACGCGTTAGGTCACATTCACTCCTAACTAAATTTGTGCCTTTTCATATTACGCTTTTTTTTATAGTTTTTATATATGAAAATGGTGGCGCAAAAACATGCACAATATAAAAAAAATTATTGGGAAGGTTGTAGCATTTAATCATTTTTGAAAATAATTTTGCAATATAAACGTACGATACGTACAGAAAAAACTACGATCGTCAACTTTGACTCAACCGAAAAGGTCAAAAAACGCATTTTATAACATAAAAATCATTACAAGTCTATAAGTAAGATTCCATCATTTAACTCTATTCATTTTAAAACATATTGCAAGTCTGCTAGAACAATATCTCGATTTCTGGTGAATTTTTGAAAAAATATTTTTTCCCCTCCGCGCGACGATTTTTCGGCCGAAAATCTCGGAAAACGCGTAGGTCACATTCTCCTAATATTTGAGCCTTTTCATATTACGCTTTTTTTTAAAAGGTTTATATATGGAAATGTGCGCAAAAAAAACATGCAATATAACAAAAATTATTGAAGGTTGTTTAGCATTTATCATTTTTTGAAATATTGCATATAAAGGGTTACGATAAGTACGAAAAAAAACTACGATCGGGGTCAAAACTTTTGACTCAACCGAAAAGGGTCAAAAACGCATTTAATAACATAAAAATCTTACAAGTCTAGTAATATTCCAATCATTTATCTTCATTTTAAAACATATTGCAGTCTCTAGAAACAATATCTCGATTTATGGGTAAATATTTTGAAAAAAAATATTTTTATTCCGTCCGCGCGCCTATTCTCGGCCGAAAATCTCAGAAACGCGTAGGTCACATTTTCCTAATATTGAGCTTTTCATATTACGCTTTTGTTTTTTTAAGTTTTATATATGAAAATGTGCGCAAAAACATGCACAATATAAACAAAAATTATTTGGGAAGTGTAGCATTTCTCATTTTTTTTATATTTGCTATAAAAAAAACATTTTAAAAAAAACTTTTTTTAACAAAAATTCGACATTCGGTCAACTTTAACTCGTTCGAAATGGTAAAAAACTTGCATTTGTAAGCTAAAACTCTTACAGTATCGTAATATTCAATCATTTTTCCTTCATTTTGAAACAAATTGCAAGTCTCTATAAAACAATATTTCGATTTATGGTGAATTTATTAAAAAATTATTTTTTTACATCCGCGCGCTACGAATTCATGCATCATTTTGTGATAATATTTTCTCTGTGTTGCTTTTATTGTTTTACAATATGTTATATATCAAAATGATCGCAAGTTTAGTGCACATTACAACGAAAAAAAAAGCAACTTGTTACCTCTAACCGTTTGGCGCACAGCGCGATTTGAATACAATTATATATGAAATTTCGTTTTGCGCTATCATATATCGCATTATTTATATATGATAATGTAATATTTTTTGTTTTTCTTTCTGATGGTTGCATACTAAACTTCAAGCAATGAGAAAAAAAGGAGCCAAAAATGAACTCTTAATCTTGAAAACTAAGCGCGCTGTGATTTTTTGAAAAAAATATTTTTTCCGCTTACGCGCTCACTCTCAAACCCCTCCGGCATACGGGAGTCATTTTTTTATTTACGGCTCCGGCGTTTAAGGTTAATTAGTCCCCCCCTGTATATACTATTATCTCTCTCTCTCTCTCTCTCTCTCTCTCTCTCTCTCTCTCTCTCTCTCTCTCTCTCTCTCTCTCTTTCTCATGCTCGCTATATTTATATCCTCTTTTCGTCTTTTCACTCATTTTTGGAACATTTTTGTAAATTTAATGTTAACTAATACAAAATGTATTGTTTTTAAAATTTGCCTTGACAAGGCACAGTGCCTAAATCCTTAATCTATTTTTTCTGGATGTTACTAAGTCGTAAAATGTATTGTTTTTCTATTTGAATCATCTGTTGACCACGTGTGTGTCCTCCAAGGTGTGGCTGCCGCCTTAAATCTCTAATCTTGCCCACGAGCGTTTTTCGTTTCTGTAGAGTGAATTTGACCTTATGCTAATTTTGTAATGTCAGTTTGGATACTAAGCCTACTTGTACTATGTTTTTGCTCTGTTATGATCACTTGTGCCTAAGTAAGGGTCGTGCTAGACCGAAAGATCTTGGCTTTCTCGTCTTTCTGTTTTCCTCCGTGGCATCACCTTTATATATACATAGCATCATGTTTTATATACTTCGTGATAAAGTTATTCATATATATATATATATATATATATTATATATATATATATATATATTATATATATATATCAACTGGAATACATCTATCGGTGCGAGTGAAGGATAATCCTTATTTCCCTTCTGGTACTTTATTCTATTTGCGACGTTTCAAGAATTAAAAGTCCCATTTTCAAGCTATAAAAAAATAAAACAAAAGTTAGAATAATAAAAATTAAAAGTTAAAAAGTTATACAAATGATATAAAAGACAAGTACAAAAATCGGGAGGCGTGAAAATTCTAGATTAGTTAATTTGACACCTAATCTATAGCTAACGCTTCGGTGAGAGTCCAATCTCACTTTGAGTAACCTCTGTGGAGCTGACGTACTTCCCTAGATTACATCCAGGGCAATCAAATAAATAATATTATAGGAGTCCTGAAGTCATTATTGTATCGAGTTTCTCCTTGTTTCTAAACAGAAATCTAATATTCACTGGATCGCAAGGTATTAGCCTTAATTCAATTGCAGGTAAAAATTTTTCGATTATAAGCTTCAATTCACAGTAGAAATCTTTGTCATGAATGAATGGGACACTTTCATATAATCGTAATTTTGGTGCTATTGATATTTTAATTCTAGAATGGAAGATATTGTTTAAGAGTTTATAAATGTATTTATAGAAAAGTTTCCATGGAAAGTAATTGTTAGTGAAATATTGGTGGAGATTTGTTATTTCATTGTGAAAGTTATTCCAGTCAGACGCTATGTTAAAAGCCCTATGAAAGAGGCCAATACCTATCTTTCTATCTATCTATCTATCTATCTATCTATCTATCTATCTATCTATCTATCTATCTATATATCTATCTATATATATATATATATCCGTACAGACATGTGTGAATATATATATATATATATATATATATATATATATATATATATATATATATATATATATATATATATATATATATATATATATATATTCACACATGTCTGTACGGATATCATTAAGCCTCTCTGTCTGTCTGTCTGTCTGTCTGTCTTTGTCTCCCCCTCTCTCTTACTCAAGTCTGAGAGATAGAAGCTATCAAAGGGAAAATCTATTTATGTATAAAATTCTCCATCAAAGGGGAATTATGCCTAGGATATAAAATTCTCAGAATTTGTTCTCTCTTGCATGCATTATATATTAAGAAAATACTGACAAATCACATTCTGGGATCAAAGGGGACTTGTACACATAAGTAATTTCGTAATGAAACCATTACTTTAAACAAGTTTGCCCTTAATCTCCAATGTATTAAAATTATGAAGACTTCAGTATGTTATTAGATTGAAAGAGGAATATTTTTTTCATTTATTTTTGTGTATAGTCTATGACATAATTTATTGGATAATAAGGTATTCATGTCAGTAAACAGAGAGAAAATTGAATAACTTTCAATAATGAGTTAAGTTTTAAACTTTCTATTTTAACAACAGAAAATACCTGATCGATCACACACGCACACACACACACACACACACATATACCCACACACACACACACACACACACACACACACACATATATATATACATATATATGTATAATATATATATTTATATATATATATATATATATATATATATATATTATATATATATATATTCTTATGCTGTTGCTTTCGCAACGCATAACTTCACCTCAGTAACTGTATGACATGTTGTAATAGTGTTTGTAATATTTTCAGATTCAATATTATTGTTGTTTAGAGCTAAATATGCCCTAATAATGTTGCGTTCAGAATTCACAAAAGAAACATGACTTATAGTTAAAGCAATAACGTTAGAATGTGAACAGAGAGAGAAACGTGTCATTCATCACTTGAGGCCGCGTGGTTCTAATTTTTTCTTGTAAACAATAATGCAAGGCACATGACTGTCTTAAACTTGTTCATCTTTGTCGAGAAGTCACGTGAAGTTGCATCATCTTTCGTAATATCGTTCTAGTAGGATTCTATATAAACGTTTCACGCACGTCTGATACCTTTCATTTCATTTAGTAATTAGAAATTCTTTTGTATTGGAACTGTTTCAGTTGTTACTGACAAATTAACTCTTAAATCTCTTGATTTGTCAAAAGAGAATTTGTTGCCTCGTAAATAGTTTAAATTTTGGAGTGGAAAGATTTGTGACGTCATTCACGGAAATGATGAAATTAATTTCATTCGAGAAAATTCTATAATAATTCATTTAATTTTAAGAGACATTGTCATAAATCATGTAATAAATAAGTATTATTTACGATTGTAATCCCATTTTCTCTCTATTTAATGTTTTGGAAGAGCTGTATCTCGTTCCCCAAATCATTTACCCAGTCATTTTGGGGCCGAAGCACTGTTCTGTTTTCATATGAAGAGAGAGAGCAATTTCATCATTCTTAATCAGTTTCGAGTTAGTCCTTCCTCTCTCTCTCTCTCTCTCTCTCTCTCTCTCTCTCTCTCTCTCTCTCGCGTGAGAGAATTTTGATTTTAATGTAAAGATTTCATACTTAGTGGTTGGTCAATCATAAAAAATAGATTTATTTAATTGCTTAGTGCTTATCTGTGGAATCTAGACAGACGCTGTAAAAGTATGTAACAGGCGCCTCTTGTGTAAGTGTTTGTTGCTGATTTCGAAAAAGGTCTTCCAAAATTGGTATGCCTTTTAGGTAAGAGTTTTTTTTACCAAGTTCAGTGCACTAAACTTAAAAACTAAAAAGTACTTGAAATGCTGAAAGTATCTAGGTAATTCCAGGGAAGATTTTTAATTTTTTCACATTTTGATGTTGGTGATTTTTGTTTGTGCATTTACCCATTTTTCTTATTAAAGTGTGTTTTTATATATTCTGTGCGATTAATGTTTCTTAGTATTTTTGCAATTTTGGTGTTTTGCAAATTTTTTGTGCTTTGCATTCACAATTTGTTTGATTAACTTAAGTGTTTTTCATTAATCAATCATTAAATATTTAATTGACTTTAACACTTGTGAATTAATTTGGGTTTACATAGAAATCTTTCAAATTTTCATTGTTGTTTAAAACACTTTGCATTTACTTAGATTTTCTTTTCAAATTTTCATTATTACTTAGCACTTTGAATTTTACCTGAATATTTTAATTTCTTGATTTTTGTGATAAATTAATTTGATTTTAATTTTACTAAATAATTAATTCAAGAATTAATTAAACTTTGTGTTGTTTCAAGTAATAGCAAATTGTCCTAAGATTGCGAATTACACTTATAAATTTTGAGTTTAATGGTAAATTTTTTCTATTCAAAATCTTTATGA
>NC_087205.1:42121042-42158542 GCF_015104395.2 Macrobrachium nipponense | reverse complement strand
CAGGAATTCTGGGGAACAATTCGTAAGGCTCTTAAGAAACAAGTTACTAGCTACACTATCTTGATAGTACTGTCGTGATAGCTAAAAGTCGTGAATGTATGAAAGTGAGAACTTGGTTTTTCTGTATATGGTGAATTTGTATTCTTGTCGTATCTCTGATTATAAAACATCAAGAAAAAAGGAATTTTGTTGTCTGTTCCCATTCAACTTTAAATTTGATTGCTGGGCACTAATGTGTTTTAATTTCGCGAGGAATTCATTATATGCCCCACCTATTATCCCAAAATGGTTAGGATATCATCCACGACTATCTCACAGAATGTTTTTTTTCGGGTTTTATTGCAGTTTATTCTGTTAGTTTCAAAGTATTCCATGTAACAGATTGGCTTAGAACAGGACTTAAAGGGATACCCATACTACACCCGAATTTTTGCTTGTAGAATGATTCCCCGAATGAAAATACGTTATTAGATCACATAAATTCAACTAGCTTTTTATTTTGTCAAGCGCCCAAAGGGAAATGATCTGAATAGGGGGATATTTTACCCTTAAAAAACTGAAGAAACGTCCTGTAGCTGGTACTTTAGTGAACAGGGAATCTACGTCAAGGCTTTAAAAGTTTTATGTTGTGAAGTGGTATATGTGCTTCTCTTGAATTTGTGACAAAAAATCTTCCGAATGTTTAATGTGACTGGAGAAAAGGTGCCTAAAAAAGGGGAAAGGAGGCAGCTAACCATTTAGAAATTTTGTAATTGAAAGCTCCGGCACATGAAACGATGGGTCTGATGGAAGATTGTCTTTGTGAGTTTGGGAAGGCCATAAAAATAGGGTAATTTAGGATTAATTACTTAAATTTCTCTAATAGTTCACTACTCTTTTTGTCTTTGCCAATTAAATCTTACTTTTCCGAAAAAATTCTGTGGGGAAGTTTTGGAGGGGATTTTTCGTCAGTTTTTCGTATGTTTTTGTGTCGCTAAGAGCTGTTTGATTTTTGTCAAGGTAGAAGTCTTTGTCCATTATTTACGATTTTGCCGTCTTTGTCGGATCTACTTTATTATAACATCTAACTTTTTTAGCGAGTGGATGGCTATCATGAATCTGCGAGGAACAGGATATTTCTTATGTAAATAGTTAAAGTTGAATGGGAAAACAGACAACAAAATTCCTTTTCTTGGATGTTTTTAATAATCAGAGATACGACAGAATACAAATTCCCATTATACAGAAAAACCAACGTTCTCACTTTCATACATTCACTACTTTAGCTTACGACAGTACTATCAAGATAGGTGTAGCTAGAACTTGTTCTTAAGAGCCTTACGAATTTGTCCCCAGAATTCCTGGAAAAAGAATTTGAACTAATTCGCAAGCAACTTTTCGTCTTTAAAATATTCTGACCTATAATTGAGAAAGCAATTCACAAAGCAACGTAATTTTTACCGACCCCTAAAGACAAGGACAGAGATACACCCAACAATAAAATAATAATTCCCCACCTGGACACTTATAAGAGAATAACCAATCCCTTCGGAAAATCGAACCCTTTGTATTTTACTTACCCAAACACTTAGCCAAATCCCTGATTAAACGTCCAACAAAAGGCATCTCCAAAGGACTCTGGGGTATACGAAATCCCATGCCAGGACTGTGACCAACTTACATCGGATTTACAGTAAATCCCTTCCCCAGAGATTAATACACACAAAAAACGGTCAGTTTAGGTATGGACAACAGAACTCTGCTATTTTCAAACCATATAAATGAACATAACCATAGAATAAACTGGAAAATTTGTCCCACGTTTAATTTATAGCAGCAACTGCGGTACAAGAGTCAAATGATGGAATCGGCCTTAATAAAAAGAGAGGCAGGAGGTAATGAACATCTCAAAAGGAGCATGGATTTCGGACACGATCGACAACCTCTTCATTCAACCAACCCTTAAGAACATTAAAGGAGATTATCAGCGGGGGTGACTTAAATTGGCTTGTTTGTGGATGGACCTCTTGGTATAAATACCACCCCTTTTCTGTAACTTTCTCATTCATCTACCTGAAGAGGGAGACAGCAGTCTCTGAAATATAGTACTTTTTTTCGATAATTTTTTGGTGTTTTTATGGGCTCTTTATTAGATGGAATTCTGTTGTTACAGAACATTGTTACAGTCACACATATATATATAATATATAATATATATACCTATATATATATATGATATATATATATATATATATATATCTATATATATATATATATATATATATGTATAATACTATATATTAAATATATATATATATATTATATTATATATATATATACTATATATATCTATATATATATATATAATATATATATATATAATTTATTATATATATATGTATATACATACATTATATATATATATATATATATATATATTATAGATATATATATATATATATATATATATATAGTATATATATATTATATATATATATTATGATATATATATAGATATATAGATATATAATATATATATATATATATATATATATATATTATATATAATGTAACATGGGGGGATTTTTCCCCCAGGTATTCATAAGGTAAGCGTGGACACGAAACGGAAGGCGACCCACACATCCCATACTTATAACTTTCTCTCTATCTCTCTCTCTCTCTAGCACCGACAATCTCTCTCTCTCTCTCTCTCTCTCTCTCTCCAAGGAATCTCTCCATTCTAACAGTAATAACAAAATGAGAGAGTTGCATCATAACATTAGCGTTTATAACAAGAAATAAAAAATCAATTAACCAAACAAGAAATCCAGTCTTTTACAAGACTAACTCAAAAAAAACAGTACAATGTCAGTCACCAAACAGTCCACACCCCCCCCCCTCTGGGAAACTCTTTGTCCCCGTATTCAGATCCGTCCATTGCAGCCGGAATATCACTCACTGATAAATAAAAAAACACTTTGGCATCTGCCAATCACGGCTTTGCCTTCCTCCACGAATCTCTGTGCAAGTCTTCCATAGACTTGGCTAGTGATACATTATGAATAGAAGAGGCGCACACGCACGTACGAACACATACAGTTCGATAGCGCCTCGCGGTTCTAGCTGCATCCAGTTCCCAAAGGCACTTTGAGAAGAGTTCATAAAACTGTCGTGCATTGACTCGACTAACTAATCATTTTTATCTCACGCCACCCCCTAGAAACTTCATCATCAGTACTCTCAGCTCGTTACCTCTGCACTGTTCTCACACATTCATAGGTCACAGAGAACGCATGGAGGGTAAATATATTATTCAAATCCAAAATCCCTAGGCCTTACAGATAGCTCGGCCTCGCCCACAAATGCTAGCTCCGCCTAGCAAAATTGCTTATAAACACAAAAACACCTGGCCGGCTTAAAATAAAATAAGTAAAACTGCATGTCTCTGGCATTATAAAATAAAAAAGTCTTTATCACGCTTTTATATCCAATAAACCACAAGACGCATTTTCTCATCATATTTTCTGCATTAGGATTCTTGAATATCCCTCTTCGCTTGTCTGCAAGTAGCTGAACAGACAGCAACAGGCTATAAGCAGCTGTAGGCAGCTGTAGGAAACGGAATGCCTCCCTCATCGTAGAAGACTTCTCACGGCTTCTGTGGATCCCCAAAAAAAACACGCTGTAGAATTCTCTCGAACACCCACGTGGAAATTCTTGTAATCACCCTGGATAACACGGCAGCAACCTCACTTTCACGGCTGGTGGACGTCTTGCTGGTGTCGTTGGGGAACGACATTTTTTGTGATTAGTATTGTCAGTCGAGTCTTTGTCAATCTAAGAAAAAATAACCCCAAAACATACTACCCTCTATCAAAACAATGATTCTCAAAAGGTCAGAAATACCAACTGAACGTCTCCAATTAACTCCCTTTAATATGACTACTAAATCATAAGTTCGATTATCGCAACTCTCAAAGAAAAAAAAAAAAAAACAAAAAAAAAAAAAAAAAAAAAAAAACATCAAGTTCTCCAACTCAATTCCTCCAAACTCACACATCAGCACACACACAAACTCACAAATCACAGCAACTCACGGAATTTCTGCACTCACCAAATTTCAAACTCGAATGTGCTCACAAGAAAAAAAGAAGAAAAAATCGCAAAATAAGCCCAAGAAAAAAAAAAAAAAAGAAAGTATCTCGTAACATACCCACCCAGACCCCAAAAAAAATGTTCTCTCAAACTCTAATATTTGAACAACCCACAAAATCAGTAAAAAATCTCCAACTTTTAAACAGCAAAAACCCCTTACTGCTCAATAATTAATCACAAAAAGACTTAATGTCAAACTCCCATTTACGTAAACAGCAACCCCAGAAAAATTTACATCTCCCGGTAAAATCAAATCTCCCGCCAAAAAAGAAATGCTACTTAAGCTCAATCCCCCAAATAATCTCTCATAGGAAAAGGAAGAAAAATAAAAAAAAAGATAATCACAAGTAGATATCCTCAATCACAAAATACAAAAATACATGTATAAACATGCGAAACTCCCGCGCGTTTTTCCCCAAGAAATGCTCCATGTAAAAGTTATGGGAATTTGCCAGAAAGCAAACTCTCACCCTCGCTTTCGTGAAATGCTATAGCCATCATTTCCAGATATTGCAAAAATTGACGTCACCACCCCCAGAGGGAAAAGAAACAGCACAGCGCTCATCACATCGCTTGTCAGCAGAAAAAAATCGCCTGCGGACATATGCTCTAAACATCAGCATAAAAAAATTGTCTTAGTCAGACACATAAGTTTGGAAACTCATGATCCTCTAGAAAAAAAGGTCTAACTGACCCCCCACATTTCACAGAATTAACTCCGATATGACTAATGTGTTCAAAAGATTTGTCTCGAAGAATTTTACTCTCTCAACTGACTTTTCCCAAAAAAAAAATTATATTTCTCCAAAAATAACACACTTGTGAACATAAAAAATGCACACACATCTCCAATGACTCTAATGCAGTAATGTAAACTCGCCTCTAAATAGTCACGCCCCAAACCAAAAAAAGAGAACCACAGAAACCTCCTCTTGGCTCAAAAAAAACTCCATAACCACAAAAAAAAAAAAAAAAGGGTAACCCGCCAAAGATTAATTCCAACTCCATTATGAGACACCATATTAATAATAACACCACTCGTTAAAAATATATTTTCCTCCATTTGGTTAATAACCAACCCCATATTTTATTCTCTCTTATTCTCTATAGCCACATGTCAGTAAAAAAAAGACACCACTCAGGAATAGAGAAAATAATCACCTCTATTTCGGCAAATACAAAATATTTACCTCTATTTCCCCCAATATTCCATGTGGAACAAAACAAGGCCCCAAAAAACCCCCAAAAAATATATCTCCAAAAAATGTGCACTCAAGGGCAAACTAACTCACACTTCTCACAAAATATTGCTCCATAATCTCAAATATGTCTCCATTTTTGCAACAAAGATGGTCGCAAAATATTGAACTAAACAAGCTCTTACAGACCTACCTTTTACAGACCTACCTCTTGTTCGGGGTTGCCCCAAAAGGTCCCTCAGTGTGAGGCACACTCTAATGTCTACCAGAGAGTTTGCTAGTACATTCTTCGTATATTTGCATCTTCCATCTTGGGATGGTCTGGATGCAGTTTTATTTATATTTGTCGAGCTTATTCTTAAACACATCTACGCTCACTCCTGATATATTCCTAGATGAGCTGGCAAACGCATTGAATAGACGCTGCATTATCGATGCTGGTGCGTAGTGGATTAATGTCCTGTGCTTTCCTTATTTTTCCTGGGTATAGTTTTTGGGCACTATTAATCTACCCATGCTTGCTCTTTCTGATATTTTTAGTTCCATGATATTTTTCTGCTATTCCTTCTATCTGTTTCCATGCCTGAATTATCATGTAGCTTCTCTTCTCCTCCTAGACTATATAATTTTAAGGATTGTAGTCTAGCTGTAAATGACCTTTGTACACTCTCTATATGGGGCAACTACTTTTGATAGTGTGGGTACCATATATATTGCAATATTCAAGTGGACTACCGAACATATGTTTTATAAAGCATAATCATGTGTTCAAGCTTTTCTTGTTTTTGAAGTGCCGTAACAACATTCCCATTTTTGCTTTACATTTTGCTAACAGAATTGCTATTGATCATTGCATAAACAAATGTTCCTATTCAATCATCACACCCCAAGGTCTTTAACTGCTTCCACCTATTGTGATTGTCTCCATTATTGGTCCCCTATATGCATATAGCTTTCTTCTCTGTTCTCCATAATTTATTGATTCAAATTTATCAGATTTAAATACCACCCCGATTTACCTCTGCCCAGTCATATACTTTGTTAAGGTCTCTTTGTAGAGCGTTCCTATCTTCATCACAAGTAATTTCTCTACTTATTCTTGTGTCATCTGCGAAACTATCACACCGAATCCTTAACATTACTGTCTATGTCTTCAATCATAACAAACAGTATTTGCAGCTAACACGTACCTTGCGTCACACCGGATATTACCTTGCTTCACGATTTCTCGTCGTTTGCAATAACTATCTGTTTTCTGTTGTGTAAAAAAATCTTTTTAACCATCTCCTACTTTATCCAACGATATTGTGTTTTCTAATTTTCTTCGCTAAATATTATGGTCTACTTTGTCAAAAGCTTTTGCAAAGTCTAAATAAACCACATCTGTTTCATTCCGCTTTCATATTTTTTGAATATGTTCTCACGGTGGTAACAGTTGGGTTGGTGGACTTTTTTCCGGGTACGAAACCATGTTGTCCTTTATTAAACAAATTAAAAAATTTTGTTTTTTATTAAATGTTTCACTAATATTTTCTTCATTACCCTTTCATACACTTTCATAATAGTGTCAGTAGACTCACAGGCCTATATTACTTTTTGCCTTCTAGTCTTGATCCACTTTTGAAAGTAGGGGAATATATGCTAATTTGTGCTCATCATAAAATCTTGCCTGTATCTACACTTTGTCTTAATAATATTGCAAGTGGCTTTCGATAGAATGAACTACTTTCTTTAACAAAATAGCAGGCACTCCATCCGGCCCTTCAGCAGCTCCATTTTTAATTTCATTAATAGCCTGCACAATATCAGCTTCATTAATATCTATGTCAGCTAAATATTCACTATTTTCATCCCTTAATCTATATCATTATCTTCATTATCTAGTCTAGGGGTGGGGGAATTCTCTCTTATATCGTTCTGCCAATATGTTGCAAATTTCCTTTTTTTCATTCGTTAATCTCCCTCAATTCTTTAGAGGGCACTATTTCTTTATTCTTTATTCTCTTCTCGCTATGAGTATAATAGTTTGGGATTTTGCTTGATTTTAATAGGGTTTTTTCTTCCAAGTCCCGTTTTTCATTTTCTTTTGATTGTATATCTTTTGTTCTGCATTTTCTATCTTACTTTTTTAGTTCTATAACTTTCCATGCATTTTTTTTCTTTGCAAGACCTTTTTTTTCCACTTTCTGATTTTCTTAACAAGATCCTTCGTCTCTTGGTATGCATGACTGATGTTTACTTTTCTTCTTCGGTAAATATTTATATCCACTATTTTCTCTAATATATATAATATCTCCGTATTTTACTTTAGTCATTACTTACGAAAATGTTATCCCAATCTTTGTTTATTCTCATTTATTTCTGACCATTTTATATTTTTTTACTGTAGAAAAAAAGTTTGTATTTTCCCATATCCTTCCACTTTTCATTTCTTGCTTATCTCTGTTTTCACTGCTTGGAATGGACTGTTAATTCTATGACATTATGGTCTGAAATACTCGCATTATAACTATTATTTCTTTAAAACCTAATCTATCTCGTTCAAAAATACTAGGTCTAAAGTATTTTCCTTTCTTGTTGGCAGGGTGATTTATTTGTTGAATGTTGTATTATAGTAGCATATCTAATAGCTTTTCGAATTGCCTCTTATCTTCTGCACTACTATACTCTCTTTTTTATATGTATAAGTACATCCCACAACTCCCATTTCGTTCTTTCCAGTCTACGAAAGGAAAGTTGAAGTCTCAGATAGGAGACTAGTCCAGTCCTTGTGATTTCTTTACATATATATCCAATTTTTCTATTATTAAGTCAAAAACTCTTTTAGATTAGGAGGTCTATATATTACTATGTTCATTAATTTTTCAGATTCAAATTCTACCAGCTATTAGGTTACATTCTGAGTTACATATTCTCATATATTTTCCTTGTTTTTTGTCTTCCCATATATTGCGGTTTCCCCCTGATTTCCTATTTTTGTTTTTCTATCTGATCTATAAGTTTGGAACCTCCCTATTTGATCATCATTCCCAGTCTCTTGGGAATACCAGGTTTCACTTATATTCATTATATCTATTTCTTTTCAATTTGGGTTAGTTTCTTATAAGTACTCTATTTTCCTTTTTGAGTACTCATAACTAAACCCTGCATTCATCACTATGATGGTTTGCGGGTTTGTTTTCCTCCTTCATTTAATATTGGTAATAATAAGGATTTTCCCATGTCTCTTTCCTGTCTGGTATGTTGTTCTTTTTTCATTTCCAGAAATTCTGACATTAAAAAATCCAATTTTTCCATAATATTTGTTCTTCCTTATCATAATTATTCCATTTTGTGTCTGAATCTGCAATTTTTCCCATATCTGCAAATCCTCTCTTGCATAATAAAAACAGTATTATCTCTTGAGTAGAATCTGGAGCTGATGCATTGAAATTTTTTGCTGACACCTCTGCATATCTCGTTGATGGGCTTGCTTTTTTCTTTACCTGATATTCCTTCCAATTCCTCTCTTTATTTGTTTCTTTCTATTTGGATTTATTACTTGATTGGTATTTTATTTGATTATTTTTCATGGCTACAGGGTGCTATATTTACATTTTTTGTCGACTTACATCTTTTCCTTCTTTTAGGTTTTTGCATATTTTGGATGTAGATCTCTTGCAATCATCCTCATAGCCATCTAGGTATGCACATTTACCATATATTTCATAGTTGTGACATACTTAGGATGTTTGTAGTAACATTTTTCTCCAAATAATTGCAATTCCCCCTCTTTTCAAAAGGTTTGCAGACTTTTGTCTTTGTCTCATCATCATTATTGGCAAATATCAAAAATGGCCAAAAAAATATATCTCCAATCCTATATATCTCAAATTATAACTCCAAAATAATATATCTCAATTTAACTCCAATTCTCCAGAGAATAACTCAAATGTTATAGTCAAACTATAAAAAACTCTCATTTAGCATAACTGCTAAAAAAAGGGCAAAACCTCGGCAAATAAAAACTGTCTAGAAAATTCTAGAAAAAACAAATCACCAATGTGCCACAAAATCATCATAACAGAACTCCAAGTTCAAGTGTCTAGGCCAAGACTTCTCCATATCACTACGACATAGCCACTAGAAAACTTAACCAAGTTCTCTATCTCTCACAAGTTTGTCACAATACAAACGAATGTATTTGTGCAAGAAAACTCACAATTTTCTGGAACATAAATAGCCAGAGAAAAAACGTAGTGCCATTACGTATGCATTCAAAAACATGCAAAAATTCTCCCTATATTACTCTATAGCATCAAATAGCTAAAACAAAACAAACACGTTCTCGAACAATGACTCTAGTCATGAACTGAGATATTAAAAAAATATTCACACCAACTGGAGAGAGAAAAAATAAACTCAAATTACCCTTGGTAAAAAAAAACTTGTGTCAGCGATGGGCTAACTTCCAAAAAAGGAGAAAAACTCGCTAGATGGTCAAGCAATTATCTGCTGAACTCATAAAAAAAAAGAAAAAGAAAAAAAAAAAAAAACTAAAATAATGTGTTGTTGTCCTCCCAAAATTAAAAAAAAGATTTCACCTCCTTGATAGCATTAAAACACCCACGTATTAGTATAAAAAAAAATCAGTATCAGAAAATATCATTATCACAAAACACTCCAAAAAAATGCTCATCAAAATCATCAGTATCAGTACAAAAAATATCACAATGTTAATGCTTGTCCATTCTCCAAAATTCAGCACAAAATTCAGCAAAAGTTCAAACAAAGATTCCACACAATTCACCAAGATTCAGTCAGATTCATCAAGATTCAGCAAAATAACATCCCCGTGAATCACTGAAAATATTCTCCAAAGTTACAAGAACTCAACAAATAATTAACCACAAGGACTTCTCCCATTAATTCATTGTAATAATTCTCCGAATAAATTTCTGTAATAATTATTGAATAATCTCCCATGAAATATCTCAAACTCTCGTAAACAAAACAATTCTCCGTAATGATAATTATACTTAAGCAAACCTCCCCGTGACACATCTCAAGTATAACAATTATTAAATAATACAATAATAATAACTTCTTCATAGCAATAATTCTCTTGCAAAGATCTCAAGTAAAGGGTGAAATTCACCTAGCCATACAGTATTGCCTGATCTCATGACTACAATTTCTCAGCATGCAACACCATGCATAACACCATTGCCACACACACAGATACAACACCATTGTTATGACCCTTTGTGGGGGGCCGTGGTGCAAAGTTCTTTTGCACAAGAATAGAGAGGACAGTGATCTTTACCAAGTATCCAAATAAATTCAGTCAGTGGAGACAAAAAAAAACACACAGGAAAACTCAACAAAACATTATTAACAATCAAAGCAAAAAAATAAAGTCAGCCTTGTGACTATACAGGACACAGCTTAGTCCTTACTACTCCAGTAGGAGTTAATAAACACTAATATTAAAACCCACTAGACAGAAAAATATTGAGAAATATATTGCATAAAATTAGCAAAATGGCCAACACCAACAAATAAATATAAACCATACCTATAACTAAACCGAGAGGAAAGAAGTATGAGACCAACAGGGGAAAACTTAATTCTCCTACTATACCTTTATAAACTAAATCTTAAATATAAAAAAAAATATCAAATATATAATAGATATATAATACCCACAAGAAATAACGAAAAAATTACAGCATCACTCCGTGACAAGATATACAAAAAATACTGGCATATATAAGATATATATATATATATATATATATAACTATATATATATATATATATATATATATAAATACAAAGCGACAATAAGAAATGCCAACAGTCTCGAACGACTCACGAATTAAACCGAAAGTAAATAACAAAAATAATACTCGGGGAAGAGCTCCTCACCCATGAATATGGGCTGAATGGATGCACAAACGAGTCAGGCTAAACAGTCGCCTTGTGCTGAAAGCCGAAAATACAGGGGAGCCGTGATCTCTTACATCCCCTGAATGCCACGTATCAGGCCAATACTCGCTATCTGAAGGCGTGCAGCTACACAGGTCACCAATACCATGGGAAAGGAGTCTGTCGTGCTCCCGACCCAAAAACACAAGGGAAAATTCCCTACCCTTGTAGCAACCACCCTACTTGCACCTTCACGGGCCTCAATGCCCCACCGCTGCAGCTCAGAAGGAAGTCGTAGGCAAACACAGTGATGTCCCTCCCACGTCCACTCTGTCGGGATCCAGCGCCGATATCAGAGCCCGCAGGAAAAGTACACACAGTAAGTGGGGTAGTCACCGCAGATGGCCGAAATGCCCTGCGCCTTCAATACTGACGACGACAAATCCTTCGAAGGACGATAAGAAAAATATGCCAGCTGCCCAACCATGCGGGGGAGAATAGCGAGCCCGAAATGTTGTCGGGAAAAAGTCGCGCCCCTCCCCCAATATCCTCACTGGTGTCCTTTTCACCAACCACTCAAAAGATAAACAAAAACAAAAAACTAGCATTAATAGGATGCCTCACAAACATTTAACAAGCGGGGAGGAGGTTTAACAAGCAGTTCGCTTGACGCTCAGCGAGACCAAAGTAAAGCTTAAAACTAAAACCTTAAAAACTAATTTCCTACGCTGATTTTAGATACAACAAAAATATAACAAAAAGCAGTAACAAGGCTGAGATAAAGATAAAGCAAAAGCAATGCCAATTACGTTAATACTGATACCAATCATCGGCATTTCAAAGTAATTTCTCCAACACAATAAAAAAAAATAATCTGTGTATCCCCCTTATATTTGTGTCTTTCAAGGCACAACGAAACATATAACACATCCCGTGCATGTTAACTACTTTTCCCCTCATTCACGGAAAAGAAAAATCTCTTTTTATTTCCTTTTCTCTTCGTCCAAGAGAGAAAAAAAAATCTCTCTCTTAAAAAAAAAGACTCTACGGGCATTTCACTTCATCAACTAACAATCAGCTGATATCCTTAGCTTCAATGTCAAGGCCAGACCCATCCAACACAAAGAAAAAAAAAGAAAAAAGGGGAAGTTCACCCACACTGAGAAAAAAAAAAAAGGTTTCTCTCCCCCCCTGAGAAACAACCCCTCAGTCGAGCGACAGAACAGCCCGAGGCACACCAGCGTATCCCCCATCTCCCCTTGAACATTGTCTGAGGACCCTTCCCAAGGTATACACTAGTGCCCATCCCATGCACTATCTCTCGAGGGAGGCCAGTAGTACCTTCATGAACCGACTATCCCCCCCGAGGGATGCCAGTATACCCTCGCAATGCAAGGCGCCTCTCTGCAGAAATGTGCTGAGCCCGTAAAATTGTGGCCGCTCTGTGTCACTAAGCCAAATATGCTTATCTAAGCACAGTTCACATGCATAGAAAAATACACCTTAATACACTCTTATGTGTTTAAAACAAAGACAAATACGTCTATTATAAACACGTGCAAATAAAGAAAACACGTCACTATGGGGCAAAGACAAGAAAAATTGTTGACCTCTTGAACCAATCCCATAACCCTGAAATATTTAAACAAAAACCCTCTCCCTTTGATAAACAATAGTTTTTTTAATACTCACCACTCCATAATGGAAAAAAGACTCGAATTCTCGTAAACGCGGCAGTGATACTAACAACAACAGCCGCACGGGTTTCTTCGACACACACGTCATTGCACAAGCAAAAGTCATACTGGGTGCGCTCACGTGCTTCTAGGCTGACTCCCTGGAAAAAATGCTGAGTTCTAATAAAATCCTTCCCTCCCTTTAGCACAGTTAACAGACAGATATTTTCTCATTCTCACTAAGTAACTGAAACTAACAGTTTAACGATTTCCACAATCCCACCAAGGCTTTGTTGTTCGAAACTATCGCTAAGCCATAACCCCTTTTATTTTCTAACTGGCCCACCATCTCTACATTGGCATTCCTAGGCATAGAAAAAGAAAGAACACTTTTATATCCCCTCTTAACCGTCTGCCACCAAATCCCCCAGTTATTCATAAGGTAAGCGTGGACACGAAACGGAAGGCAGACCCACACATCCCATTACTTATAACCTTTCTCTCTCTCTCTCTCTCTCTCCTCTCTCTCTCCTCTCTCTCTCTCTCTCTCTCTCTCTCTCTCTCTCTCAAGGAATCAAGGAATCTCCATTCTAACAGGTAATGAAAATGAGAGAGTTGCATCATAACATTAGCGTTTATTAACAAGAATGAATAAATCAATTAACCAAGTAATCCAGTCTTACAGACTAACTCAAAAAACAGTACAATGTCAAGTCACCAAAAAGTCCACACCCCTCTGGGAACTCTTTGTCCCCAGTATTCCAGATCCGTCCATTGCAGCTGGAATATCTCACTCACTGATAAATAAAAACACTTTGGCATCTGCCATCGTGGCTTTGCCTTCCTCCCACGAATCTCTGTGCAAGTCTTCCCATAGACTTGGCTAGTGATACATTATGAATAGAAGAGGCGCACACGCACGTACGAACACAGTTCGATAGCGCCTCGCGGTTCTAGCTGCATCCAGTTTTCCCAAAGGCACTTTGAGAAGAGTTCATAAAGCTGTCGTGCATCGACTCGACTAACTAATCCATTTTTATCTCACGCCACCCCCTAGAACTCATTCATCAGCTACTCTCAGGTCGTTACCTCTGCACTGTTCTCCACATTCCATAGGTCACAGAGAATGCATGGATAATATATTATTAATCAAAATCCCTAGGCCTTACATATATATATATATATATATATATATATATATATTATATATATATATATATATATGTATGTATGTAATATATATATATATATATATTATATATAGATATATATATATATATATATATATATATATATATATATATATATATATATATACATGTATATATATATATATATATATATATATATATATATATATATATATATAGTATATATATATATATATATATATATATATATATATATATATATATATATATATATATATATATATATATATATATATATATATATGTGTGTGTGTGTGTGTGTGTGTGTGTGTTAGCCAGTTCGAAAACACCGAGTTTGACGGTTTGTCCTTTGATATCTAAATTTGCTCTACCTCGGAATTGATATATTTTCATATATGTACGGAGGGGGGAATTTATTAGTTGATAATAATTTCGTACACCCATAGGATCAAACCACCGTCCAGTTGGACGGGGAACGAAATCAGGATCGGACAGTGACGCTACCGAAACGGCTATCAAGAGAGGTAGAGCGAATTTAGATATTTAAAGGACATTGTAGCTCGAATGATTTATATGAATAACGGTGATGTGATAAATATTCATATATATATATATTATATATACATATATATATATATATATATATAATATATTATATATATATATATATGATATATATATATATATGTATATATATATATATATATATATATAATATATATTATATATAAATATAAATAACAAGAAAGCCAAAGACACATCTTTGTTTTAAAAAAGATTTATTCATTAAGAAACGTTTCGCTCATGACTATGTGCATCATCAGTCCGCAAAATGATAAAATAATAACATTAGAAATACTAAAAATACACAGGATTCTTAAAATAACAATTAAAAAACATTAAAAGACCAAAAATAGAAGCAAAATAAAAACAACTGCTGTTACACCAATCTTCAGGTACAACGGAAGAAGATAGAATGACCAAAGAAGGAACACAAACCTCCAAAGACGACTATCCTAGATATAATTAAGCAGAAGAGCAACCACTGTTTAATGATGTAATGAGTCTTTTAATATATAATGAATCTAAGGTAGTCAGATAATATGCATCCTTAGAATACCCTAATATGGTAAAGTGCTGCTTCTTGACCTTAATTTTAGCATGATCTTTTATATTTGAATGTTCTGGTCTCCTCAATCTTTGCCCCGTTCTAAAATTAAATCCTAAGTGACTGCAATAACACATCTGCAACAACCTTTTCGTTAATCCAATAAGTACCAAGACATCCTGGGTATGTAAACTTATAGACCACATTGGATCTCATGGAGGGCTGCAGACGGTCCTTGAAGTTAAACAAGGAGCCAATTTTACTGGGATTATTTGATATCAGTTTTAAATTAATGCACGGTATTTCAGTTTCAATAATTTGTTTCAGTTTATGTGAAAATTTGGAGTTAAAAATATAAGGGATTGAAGCCTGCATAAGTTTTTTCGGAATATTAAAAACTGGTATGGCAGGATGAACATAATTAGTTAAAAATTTGTTGACGATTCTAAAAACTAGATCCTTGGGAAATGAATTTTGTTGAAAGAAAGTAGTTAAAAATTTAATCTCCTTATGAAATATGGCCCACCTGGACGAGTATCTAAGAGCCCTATACACTAAAGTATAGATGGCATTTAATTTAAAACTAGTTTGACAATCACTGTATAAGTTTTCTTTTTGCAAACGGCAGTAGTAAAAACAGAATTAACCCTGTAAAGACGGTAAACAATTATCTTTCTCCAATTCCATAGTAAAATGAATGTTACGGTGTTACTGATTAAGATAATCTAAAAGCTGAGTGGCCTGCCACTGATACTTAAAAAGAACAAAGGTATCGTCTACATACCTTCACCTTCTGTAAAACATCCATGGTTTAAAAGACGACGGACAACCATCTAAACATTTTTGTTCCAAAAAAAGA
Source organism: Macrobrachium nipponense (assembly GCF_015104395.2). Lineage (NCBI taxonomy): Eukaryota > Metazoa > Arthropoda > Malacostraca > Decapoda > Palaemonidae > Macrobrachium > Macrobrachium nipponense. Next base: position 42,142,484 of record NC_087205.1, on the reverse strand, counting down.
CATAAATATTTGGCAAATAAAGGTCCTAATGGAGAACCCATAGCAACACCATCTACCTGAGAGTACAATTTTTGATTAAAAATAAACAGAGAATCTTGCACAGCAAGTTCTAGTTGTTTAAAAAGATATATAGTAAAACCATGAAATGTAAAATTGCCATCTGGGAAAACCTTGTTTAAAATAATCTCGATAGTCTCGTTTAAGGGAACATTTGTAAATAAAGACTCAACATCAAAGCTTGACATATACAGGTCACCATCCTGACTAATGATTTGGTTTTGAAATTCGTAACCATTCTTTAAAATAAAATGACTAGAGGTATACTCGTTAAGGAGAGTAACCAGATATTTCGAAATCGAAAAAGAAGGGGTATTATACGCTGCCATAGTAGGTCTTATAGGAATTCAATCTTTATGAATTTTTGGTAGCCCATACAAAATACTGAAGGAAGAACCGGTTACATACAACTTTTGTAGGTTAGATCATCGATAATGTTGTAAGTTTTTAATTTCCTAAAGAATCTGTTGATACAATACTCTCGTTTATAAATGTCCAAAAAGTTAGGTTCACCGTTAGCTAAAAACTTTAGAAGTGTCCGGAAGTATGCCTTCAATCTTATTGACATAATCATTCTTATTCAATAATACAACTCCTCTGCCCTTGTCTGGCTTGCAGATCACTAGGTCCTCACGTTTCCTAAGTGAAAGCAAAAGCTCCAAATCATCTTTCCTAAAAAATGGAGTCCACCTAACCTTTAATTGTGCATAAGTCTTATGTATAAGAGAAGCCATTTTTTTGTAAATTACTAAAGTTTTTTTGCATATCCAAATTAACAAGTCTTTGAAACAGCACTTCCAAAAGGAAATAAAATCTGGGATAGTCAGGTCTCTAGGAGGGTAAACAAAAATCAAGTCCGAAAGACAGTAGGAATTCTTTCCTTTTGGACGGTAGATAATTGGAAAAAATAAATATACACTGGTTTCTTTGGTCAAACATCGGAATTACAATACCCAAATTCTACAACTTTCTTTGATGGCGGACAAATACATGAGAAATAAATTCATTCAGATAAGTTTTAAACAATTTCTGATAAATAAACCGATCACCAAGGATAAGTCTTCAAACAAGTCTCCTCAATTGGGTAACGGTCTCGGTAAAATTCTGAATAGCCGTCTGTTTCGTAGTAATCTCCTTACGAAGTAGATCTTTCAGGGCTTGAATCGGATGAATTTCGGATATACGCCATTTAGCTCGCAATATTGCAGAAAATTTATATTTATTTTTAATCAAAAATTATACTCTCAGGTAGATGGTGTTGCTACGGGTTCTCTATTAGGACCTTTATTTAGAACAAAAATGTTTAGATTGTTGTCCGTCGTCTTTTAAACCATGGATGTTTTACAGAAGGTATGTAGACAATGCCTTTGTTCTTTTTAAGTATCAGTGGCAGGCCACTCAGCTTTTAGATTTTCTTAACCAGCAACACCGTAACATTAATTTTACTATGGAATTGTAAAAAGATTATTGTTTACCGTTTTTAGATGCTTTAATCACTAAAGTTAATTCTATTTTTTACTACTGCCGTTTACAGAAAGAAAAGTTGTACAGGTCTTGCAAATAATTTCTAGTGCTTGTCAAACCAGTTTTAAATTAAATACAACTTATACTTTAGTGTATAGGTCTCTTAGATACTCATCCAGTTGGGCCATATTTCATAAGGTGATTGAATTTTTAACTACTTTCTTTCAACAAAATTTATTTCCCAAGGATCTAGTTTTTAGAATCGTCAACAAACTTTTAACTAATTATTTTCATCCTATCACACCGGTTTTTAATGCTCCGAAAAAACTTATGTATGCTTCAATTCCTTATAGTTTCAACTTCAAATTTTCGCATAAACCGAAACAAATTATTGAAACTGAAATACCGTGCATTAATTTAAAATTGATATCAAATAATCCCAGTAAAATTGGCTCCTTGTTTGGCTTCAAGGACCATCTGCAGCCCTTCACGAGATCCAATGTGGTCTATAAGTTTACATGCCCAGGAGGTCCTGGTACTTATATTGGATCAACGAAAAGGTTGTTGCAGATGCGTTATTGCAGTATATAGGGTTTAGTTTTAGAACGGGGTAAAGACTGAGCAGACCAGAACATTCAATTATGAAAAATCATGCTAAAATTGAGGTCAAGAAGCAGCACTTCACCATATTATTTTTTTCTTTAAGTTTTTATTCAATAAATTATTTACAAAACATTACAATAAATCCAGAACTACATATATTTTCATCTAAAATACATTGCATTTAATGTTACAAAAAGTCTTTGTGAAATATTTTAACAATTTCTCTTTCAAAATGGCCTTGATATCTCTGGTTTTTTATAATCGAAGCTTTTATTCTATTTATAATCAAACGTTCAGGCACATTCTTGTCTTTGAACAACCATATATTTACAATATAACTTGACAAAATTAAAGTTGCAGTGTTCCCTTGTTTCCTCGATGACCCTGGGAAATCAAAATACATAATTCTAATGAAATTGCAGGGAACAAAATTACAAAATAGCTTCAAAACTCCTTTTAACCATATTATTATATTTGCCATTCTCTTGCAGAAATATACCATATGAATATTTGATTCCTCAGCCTCAAAACTGGCAGTTAGAGTCTTGAATTATTTTCATTTCTTTTAACCTTTTTTTATTGGGTAATATTTCGTGAATATATTTATATATTATATCCCTATCAGCAGCAGAGAGAAATTTCATGTTGATGTTTTCCCAAATCAGAGGCCAGTTATAAAAGGGGTATCTACTCTCAACAGTTGGCTGTACATTTGGCAATAAGTTCACATATATAGTTCTCGATTTAAGAAAAGGAAAATTCTGAACTGTTTTACATTTCCTAACTGTTACTAAGACCTCAGAATACATAGGTGCCATTACACATGAATTGTCTTTTTGTGTTGAATTTCCGGTAAACAAGACCTTCATATGTGAATTGTTATAATAATTTGACATAAAACTGTATTTCTCATCTCAGTGTAACTTTAAGAAAGAGGCAGCTAGAATACTTTGTGTCTTCCATAAAAGACTTACGATTCTTATCCCTCCTTCAATCTTTGACTTTGTTAAAGTGTCTCTTTTGATGAATTCCCATTTTTTTCCCCAAATGTAAAAGAAAATTTCTTTGCTTATTAGTTTTGCATATTTGACAGGCAAAGGGTAAATATGGGAAACATACCATGTCTTTGAAAAAATCAAGGTATTCACAATAACAGCTTTTTGATGAAATGCAAGTCTTCTGTTGTGAAAGCTCGCCTAAGTATTAACAGCTATTTCGTAATTATCAGAAAATAAAACTCCCAAAGTTGTAAAAGATCCTGTATATCCTTGAAGCCATGATAAAGGCCAAACAGACCTATCACCCCATGGGCCTAATCCAAATATTTTTGTTTAGCATGCAACCCGTGGCTGCTTCAAATTTAGACACTAATGTGCTAATCTCCAAAATTCCCTTGTCACTGGCAACGAAAAATATTTGTATCATCGGCAAACCCCAAGAATTTTTAAGGTGGTTATCATTTAGGTAAGGGTACAAGTGTTCAATACAACTATTTCTTTTTATAGCAAGATACAGAGGTTCCTGGAAAACAGCATAAAGGAGCATAGAAAGAGGGCAGCCTTGTCGGACTCCCCTCTCTACACTAAAATATTTACCAATGTTACCATTAACAATGCAACAACTTCCAATATTCGTGTACAATATCTTGATGCAGGAAATCAGTTCATCACAAAAACCTAGTCTTTCAAGAATCCGAAGTACAAAATTAATATCAACACGACCAATCAAGATTTAAAATAGCACCTTGAACTCTTTTCTCACTACAATAATACACAATATCTCTAATTAAAGTATTACATGTATTTATGGATCTTCCAGGCAAAACAAAAATTGTTTCGGGACTGATAAGGTTGAAGATAACTGTTTGCATTCTTTTCGCCATTATGTTAGCAAGTATCTTATAGTCACAGCACAACAATGAAATTGGTCTCCAATTAGCCAAAGCACTCTCATCGGTGCCTTTCGATATGAGAATGACCAATGCAATACTCTGACTCTTGGAGAGAGTTTTCATTTCCATAATATTTGCAAGCAACAGTTTTAGTTCATCCTTAATATCTTCCCAAAATACCTTATAAAATTCTATTGGGATGCCATCTATACCAGGACATTTATTGTTAGCAATGGAACGAATAATATCACGTATCTCTCTGAGAGATATATTCTTATGAAATATATCATTATCAGAATCAGTCAATTTTTTCTCTACAAACTGCATAAAGAAGTTTTGCATAGGTACATCACAAATGCTTTTCCGGTAAAGTTTTTGGTAATACCTGAACACATAGTGTTCAATGGCCTGGCTATTTATAAGAACAGTACCTTCATCAAGATTCGGAATTATGTTTCGTTCTGCGACTATTTCTGTCATGACATTTTTACTATTTATTGCTCTTTGCTGTCCAAGAAGGTAAGAGGAGGCCTTTTCCCCTTCAATCCTGTCTTGAATTCTCTATCGCACTGTAACCCCTTCTAAAATCTGAGATTTTAGATTGTTTATTCTGTCTTTGAGAATAGTAATATCTGCATAATCTGAGTTTCTCGACACATTAGGTTTCATGTATTGTTTCCTTAGTTTTGCTTCAAAGTAATTGATGACCCCAAACTTCTGCCTGCTAATCCTTTTACCTTCTCTGACGAAAAATTGTTTTATTTCTGGCTCCACCAAATCATTCCACCAATTACTGATATGATAAAAATTCCTTTTACGTGTTTTCAAGAATGTCCACAACCTCCTAAACTTTTCTTTAATTTCCTCGTCTTTTAGTAAACTAGTATTAAGTTTCCAAAATGAGTTCCCAATACTAATGTTTGGATTAATTCTAATTTTGCAAATGACAGCGGAATGATCAGAAAATGACACAGGTAGCATTTCGCTTGAAATTACATTGTCTCTGAGCGTTTGACAGTGCAATCTATCAATGCGCGAACCGTAGTTTGTGCGTACATAAGTATACTGGGGTTCCCTGTTATGCAAAAACCATACATCATTAAACCTAAGGGTCCTAATTAATCTGAGCAGTGATTTTGACATGTTTGATTCACTGTTATTAGAATTGTCTCTAGGACTCAAAACACAGTTCCAATCACCTCCCATAATAGTATGGCTATTATCATACCGTAAGTAGTAGGGCAATTCCTTGTCAAAAAGCTCTTCCCGTTCCCTTGTATGATTATGACCTGAAGAAGCATAAATGTTAACAATGCGAATCTTACTACCATTCACCTCACCATGTACAGAACATATTCTAGAATCTCCACTTCTTTCAACATGCTTAATTACAAAATCTAAAGTCTTCTTGATGAGAAACACAGGTTCCACCTTAAGACAAATGGCGGATTGAAAATTACATTATATGTATGACAAAAACTCTATATCTTTAATATCCTTAACATTGTATTTTTGGACTAAAAGAAGGTCTATTTTGTTGAAGGTGTTAAATGAGTGTAGCATCTCTTGTTTCATTTTATCATTAATACCGTTAATATTAAGGGTGGCTATCCTAATGAATGTTAGTTATTATGAGATTTTCTTTTACTCTTTTTTGTTGCATTTTTACGTTGCTTTCGCTTTTTGTTTACTTTCATGTTTTCTACAATGCTTGAATTACAGTCCGACTCATCGGTCACTGTGGTTTCATTATCATTATTACATTTTTGACCTGCTGGTATTTCATTTTCTATTGAGCAACAACTTTCTTGTTCTGACATCGTGTCATTAGCACCTTTATAATAATCGGAACTATTAAAGGGTGATAACATTAAAAAACCTGTTGGATTTTGTATATCATCTTGACTTCTGGAGGGGATGATTGAGCTAAATAAATCTTGACTCATAGGATGCGCTGTGTCGGTGTTACTTCTGTCCTCGTCAACGTTGCCTTCAAAATGCCTTGATTCTTCCAAGACGTCACAAGATCTCATATCTTTCTCACTAGGTGAAGTTTCAACAGGATTACTGTCGGGTGAACAAACTTTCGTATCCTCGGATATTGTTCCGTAGGTTGCAACAAGAGGTACTGCGTCAGTCTCAGTAGTTCGTGGTGCGATGAAGCATCTTGCATTCAATACGTCTGTCCCACCATTATGCTCTAAGGTCCCATTTATAGGGGCCAAACTGTTTTCTTCAGAAACAGTTGGAGTAATGTCAATGTCATCACGCAGGTCAATCAAATGTCAAGTCTCCATCAGCGTTTCGGATTCCGTTTGCAAGTCTGGTTGGCCGTTGGATGCTGGGTTACTTCCGACTTCGACAGGACGGTCAATTATAGAAGTGCTTTGGGGCATCCCTTCACAAGTTCGAACGTCTACTGGATCCTGGCAGCTTAATGGCATTTCATTTCCTTTATTTTTTTGATTGCTAGATAAATGAGGGAAGTCTACTTTACTAATGATATTTAGTCTTTGTGTAATTCCAACTTCACATTCATTAGCAAAATGGCTGGTTTTCCCACAAAGTCTACAAGTTTTAGTCTGCCCTTTATAGTAAATATAGATATAAACCTTGGCACATTCAACATATAAGAAGGAAGGAATCTGTTGAATAATGTCCATCGCAACTGTTCTGACACCATTATCAATACCTTTGTATCTTCCCTGACTTCGAGTGTTCTTCTTCACATAACCTACTGTTGCGTATCTGGAAAGAATGTCATTCAGCATAAAGTCAGTCATTTCAAAAGGCACGTTTCGCACTGTCACGTACGACCTGTAAGTTGACAAATCCTCAACTCGGATTTTTAGGTCGTCTCTTACACTGATTTCTTTGCCACCGAAATCTTCACAAATGTTTTCATATTTCTCTCTTGAGCTTAATGTGACAATTAACCTAGTTTTCCCCAAATCTGCAATGTGCTCAATTTCATCGTCCTGTATACGTAAAGTATCATCAAGAATTAAGGGAATGTCTTCTTCATAAATTGTACCCACTAAGTATCTAATACCTATGGTATTAATTCTTTTCAACCTTGGCGCATTCATTCTGGAGACACAGGAAACGGAAGTCACTGCGTTTGGTTTTCGCTGGGCACAAAAGACTGTGCGTCGTCGCCAACTTTACTACTCGCTAAAGTTGGCCATAGAGACGCCTCGAGCATAGGCCGAGGGCATGTGGTTTTCCCGGTTAGGAAACCGGGGCAAAGAGTCCTGCTGTTTTGCTCCTAAATAAATCCTAAGTTCACATTCCTACTTTACTTAAAAAATGGCAAAATAGTCACTGCATGTTCACACACCTGCGGGTACATTTAAAACGCCTTCATTGCCATAGAAGTCGTATAAAACTCCTGTTTCCTTGACAGAAACCACAACACGACCTGGCCCTCTGCCTAGCGATCGTCCTTAAACCTGTATTTTTAATGTTATTATTTTATCATTTTGCAGAATGATGATGCACATAGTCATGAGCGAAACGCTTCTTAATGAATAAATCTTTTTTAAACATCCATGTTTGAGGATCATACTGCAGATAGTATACATACATATACATAAATACATACACACTTTATATATATATATATATATATATATATATATATATATATATATATATATATATATATATATATATATATATATATATATATACTACACACACACACACACACACACACACACATATATATATATATATATATATATATATATATATATATATATATATATATATATATATATATATATAAAGCCTGCTTCATTAGCTGACCAGAGTGAGTATGGTATTCCTCAACTTTTCTCTTTGCGTGCAGAAAATAACACCTCCTTTTTGCTGGGCGTGATAAATCCTTAAACATTAAAAGGGCGTCGGGGGTGGGGGAGATTTCACTGAAGTATTAACTTGAGGATTAATGAAGCCGAGAGAGATCTATTATGGAGATTACATGTAATATCCAAACTCCCTATTTATCAAGTGACAATTAAGGCTTTGTTTCAATTGAGTAATGACAAGCAAAGGCCAAAGAATAAGAGCTAAGATTAATCGCCTTTTATTTTGCTTATCCTCGGTTTAGTAAAATGCTGGGAGAGGGAAATGTCATTAATATGACGCAGTTCGACGTTTCGTTTTTATTTATACGTTCTCCCAAAACTTTACGTCAAATGTTTCTGAAATCTTCGAGAAAGATAAAATTAATTTTATTCAAGACAGAAGGACTTCTAACATTATTATTATTATTATTATTATTATTATTATTATTATTATTATTATTATTATTATTATTATTATTATTATTAGTTACTCTATTCCCTAACAAATTCGAGAATGATAAACTTAATTTCATACAAGTTTATTCTTAGGAACTTGAATATCGGGTCAGTAAAATAATAATAATGGTGTTCATCTGATAGAATAACAGAAGGCAATAGGAAATGCAGATTGAAGAGATCAGGTATCGTAGAGGAAAAGATTAAATTAACAAATTAATGAAAAATAAAATAAAATATAAGTAAATTATTAAAGCGTAGCAGTAATATCGTGTCTCTTCTTAGGTTTTATTTATTTTATGACAATTTTTACTTAAATTGATTTGACATCAGTGAATATGCTTTACAAAAAAGAAATATCTGGTTTTGAGCGAAAGCGGGCGATCAGGACACAAAACGATAAATAGTCAGATCAGTCCAGGACTTTTTGCTTATTAGATAATCTCCTTTCAGGCAATTAAAATAAACTTAATTTTCTCTTCTGTCTAGCTTTTATAGGAAGAAGAAGAAGAAGAAGAAGAAGAAGAAGAAGATGAAAAAGAGAGAGAGAGAGAGAGAGAGAGAGAGAGAGAGAGAGAGAGAGAGAGAGAGAGTGTTTATAATATATTAAAAGTTACCAAAATTTTTGAGCAGCAAAATGAGAGAGAGAGAGAGAGAGAGAGAGAGAGAGGAGAGAGAGAGGGTGTTTAAAATCAATAAAACGTTACCCAATACCCTTGAGCGGCAAGTAAAATGAGAGAGAGAGAGAGAGAGAGAGAGAGAGAGAGAGAGAGAGAGAGAGTGTTACAAGGAGTTACAAGAATTAGGATGTTCCAAAGACTCGTTAGTCCATCTGAGGAGACATAGTGTGCTCCCTTCTCTGTAGGAGCAGGTTTTACTGTGCATTGACAGTGTCCTACTGATTTTGTCTAGCTTTCTTTTAAACTCTTCCACGCTGATGCTGTTCACACCTTCTAGTGGCAATTTATTCCGCGTGTCACATAACTTGTATGTAAAGAAGTTCCCACAATGGGATGTGTTGTATCTCTTTAGTTCTAGTTTCCAGCCATTATTTCTTATCTGGTTTTCGTTTAATATAAATTGGTTACGGTCTACTTTTTTTATGCCTTTCAGTATTTTAAATGTTTCTATTAGTTGTCCTCGCAATCGTCGTGTTTCTGAGCCATACATGTTCAGGCTCTCTAGTCGTCTTCGGTAACCTGTTTGCCTGATTTATGGAATTAACTTTGTGGCTCTTGCTTGTACTCCTAATCTATTTATGTCTTTTCTTAGTGTTGGTGACCAAAATTGTACTGCATATTCAAGATGGGGTCTAATATTAATGTGTCTAGCTGCAGCACAGTTTCCTTATTTCTGTATTTGAACTGTCTCTTTATGTATCCCACAAGTTTCTGTGCCTTCTTTTCTGCTTTTATGCACTGTTTTGTGGATTTTAAGTCCTTGGTAATAATGACTCTATTTATGCCATTCCCAAGCAGCATGTAGCTGGCAATGATGTTGTTTGTTCCTATTTGGAACACTTTACATTTATTTACGTTAAAAGGCATTTGACATTTTTTTGACCATTCTCCTATTTTCATTAGATCATTTCTTAAACTTTTCACTGCATCTGAGTCTGCTGCATTTACACCTAGTTTGGTGTCATCTGCAAATTTGGCTATCCTGCTAGTTAAGCCAACATCAGTGTCATTAATGTGAATAAAAAACAAGGAAGGGCCAAGGGCAGAACCCTGGGGAACTCCGCTTGTTACATCTGCCCATCCTGATTCTTCACCATTTATTACGACTCTCTGTTTTCTATAAGTTAGTCAGTCTTCGACCCAGTCTGCTGTTTCTCCTACAATTCCTACAGTTTCTTGTGTGGGACTTTGACAGAGGCCTTTTGGAAATCTAAGTAGAGTATATTTATTGCTCTACTACTGTCGTAAATACCTAGCATGTTATGAAAAAAACTCCAAGAGGTTTGATAGGCAGGATCTTATTTGTCTGGAACCGTGTTGGCTGTTCAACAATAAGTTGTTTCTATGTCTGTGATCCACAATTTGATCTGCAATTATGGACTCAAAAATCTTGCAAACGACCGACGTTAGGCAGATTGGTCTACAATTTCCCGGCTTTTCTCTTGGACCTTTTTGTGCATTAAACTGTGCTACTCTGAGGGAATTTTATATCTTCTCTTTTGTCCTCGGAGGCTTTATTAGTTTCCCTTACTGTCACTGTTGCCTGCAGTGCTACTACTAACCACTTTCTGGGAGTTTTCCGATTTCTTACCTTGAAAGTTCAGTTCATTGAGGTGTTTCAAGAGGTTTCCGTTGAGAAGGTTTTCTATTAGTTTTGCTCCTTCCGAATTCAAGTGAGTTCCATCTCTTTTTCATAGTTTTTTATTCCCTATAAGTTTGTCCCAAAAATTTATGAAACCTAACACCTTTTTCTTGGCATATTAGTTCCAGTCTGTCATTGATTCCAATTACCTTGCTAAAGGAGTAATGGCTTACATTGGTTCTGGGCACAAGTCCTATAAAAATGCCATTATCAATTTTCTCTTGGATGTTCTCTACAATTTTAGTCTGGTTGGCTACAGGGCCTTCTGTCTAGCCAGTTCCTCCGTCTTTAAGAAACAAGTCATTTCCTCCTCCCTGCACTATGACTGCACTTTTTCTATTATTTGCCTTGATTTTTTTTACTGCCTCGGCTATCTTCTTTGCTCCAGCACCTGGGTAAGAATTTACTTTCTTCTTACTTCTGTTTTTGGCGAGAAAATTTAAGCCCTGTCCTCTTACTAACGAGTCTCCGATTAAGATTGTTTCCTCTTCTACTTTTGAGAGCACAGCAAATCTATTCGTTATGTCGATTCCCTTTGGGGATAATTGTGTTGTCTGGCTGCTATCACTCTTCTGCCAACCGCTCTCTTGAATTCATTATTTTTATTATTGTAAGCTTCTTTCTTTGTACCTATTCTAGTGCTTGTTTCTTTTTCATTTCTGGTTCTGGTCTTAAGCAATTGTTTTCTAATCTCCGCTATACTCTCTCCGTTTTCTACTATTCGCTGTTCAATTCCTGTTTTTCTTTCTTCCTTTTCCATTCTGTCTTCTCTTCTCTTGCCTTCGAGTTTGTCCTATGTCAACTCTTTTAGTTTCTGTGCTAATTCTTCTACTTCCCTCCTCAGTTTAGCTACCTCCTGTTCTTGTTGACAGGAGAGACAGACACTGAGTCTACCTAGCTTTGATGGTCATGCCTCTTTGTAGTCTACGCACCACTTATTAACACTGCATTTCACACATGTGTGTTCTAATTTTTATATTATTTTTGAGTCATCTTTGTGTCTTGGTTTCAATATTTCTACCTGTTCTTTTAATTCAGTATTCTTTGTATTGTGACCAGTTGAAAAGGAAAAAGGGGGGGAAAGGGGGGTCGAGTACTCCCACAGTTGCCGCATCCCCATATCCATGGACAGTTTTCCATAGTTCGTCACCAGGATACCTTTTATCGCTGCCACACTAACATACGGTCTCCTTGTTGTTAGACGATCCCAAACGTGTCGCAGCCCCTAACTGAGCAACACATTTAGTTTAAGCAAATGATTTTTCGCCAAGAGTGAACAGCAGCATCCCTTACTTAACTTCCCACAGCCATGAACCGCCAGAATCTTATGACCTGAATGCTTCTCCCCCAATCATGAAAATCCCTAAGGAATGGCCACACCAGCAGACCCCATGGGTAGGATGTTCCACAATCAATGTCACAGAAGCTCGTCTGGGGTTTTTAGTTGCCCAGGACTCCAACAAGGCACAAAAGCTCCGCACCTCAGAGCAATTTAGCCTTCACTCACAGGGTAGTGGTTGCAGGGGTGATCATTTATTACATGAAGGAGTGAGCTTAACGGGGCACAATAGCAACACTCCATTTCTGCATCCCCAGTTGCCCTAGGATCCCTCCAATCCTGGTCTTTGGAAACCTGCAAGCATCTACCCTGCGTTATTTAAAGAGGTTCCAAAGCCTCTGTTCAGACGCATGAGGTAGCTGTCAGCTCCTTACACTAATCATATGTCTAAGTTTTACATAAACATTTAATTTTTTTTTTATTTTAAAGATGTACAAGGAGGAAATCCTCGCAGTCACAAGATGAAATAAATTAAAGAGAGAGAGAGTGGGATGTCAAGGTGGTAGAAAGGTGGTTTGAACGGAAGTAGAAGATTTAAAAGAGGTCGCAGCTCGGAGCTGAAAAGGACGCTGCAAAAAACCCTCAAGTATTGCCCACTGTGCACAGCAAAAGGTGCACTGCAGGCATTACTCCCCTACAGAGAGAGAGAGAGAGAGAGAGAGAGAGAGAGAGAGAGAGACTTTATAATCAATTAAATGTTACAGAAAATCCTTGAGCGGCAAAATGAGAGAGAGAGAGAGAGAGAGAGAGAGAGAGAGAGAGAGAGGAGAGAGAGGCGGGGTGGGGGGTGGCTTTATAATCAATTAAACGTTACCCAAAATCCCTGGGCGGCAAAATGAGAGAGAGAGAGAGAGAGAGAGAGAGAGAGAGAGAGAGAGAGAGAGAGAGAGAGCGCCAGGCATAACGACGAAAGATCAGACCTAATGGAATTGGAGGAGAGAGGAAGCATTTGCAATAAGACGTCTCAAGCTCCTCGCCCTTATTAGATTGAAGGCGATCTGCAGCGCCTCCTTCTTCTTCTTCTTCTTCTTCTCCTTTGCCTTTTTCTTCCTTCCTCCTCCTCCTCCTCCTGACGCAGAAAACTCAGATCGAGATGGCTTCCGAGGCCTTCAAGAGATTCCAGGTGGACGAACGCTTGTTCTTCAGGATCCGTATTAGTCCTCTGGATAACAATGAAGACTGTGGATAGGATCTACTCCTGTCTCAAGTTCGAATCCAGATCCTGTGAATAGCACTTAATAATATGGATAGCACGTACTCCCGTGAATAGCACTTACTCCTTTGGAAACACTCTGATGGATAGTACTTATTACTATAGATAGCACTTAATCATGTAGATAAAACTAAATTCTGTGGATAGCACTTATTCCTTTGGATAGCACTTATTCCCGTGGATAGCACTTATTCCTTAGGATAGCATATACTTCCGTGGGTAACACTAACTTCTGTGGATAACACCTACTCCTTTAAATAGCACCTACTCCTTTAAATAGCACCTACTCCCATGAATAGCAGCTACCCCCGTGGATAGCGCTTAATTCTGTAGATAACATATACTCCTGTGGATAGCATCAACTCCCGAGGATAGCACTTACTCCCGTGGAAAGCACCAAGTCCCGTGGATAGCCCTTTACTCCTATGGACAGCTAACTTATCGAAAACAGAGAGTCGTAATAAATGGTGTAGAATCGGAATGGGCAGATGTAACAAGCGGAGTTCCCAGGGTTCTGTATTTGACCCTCTATTGTTTTTGATTTGCATTAATGACATTTATATAGGCTTAACTAGCAGGATAGCCAAATTTGCAGATGAAGGCGCTAAAAAAGATTTGTATTTTAATAATGAAATGGGGAGGAATATCATTGAATCTAGCTTTATAAAAGGAAGTCACAACAATAATATGAACATCAGTCAAGGAATGTATAAAATTGATCCTTTAATATCTGAACAAATTTGTGACCTATTTAAATTTTAAGATAGGCAGTAGAGATGTATGGAAATAGGATTATTATATTTTTAAACGTAGTAAGGGGGCAGTAGTGGTAATGAGATGCCCAACCCCGCCTCCTGTTAGGTGTGGATTTGTCTCCTACGGTGGGTACCCTTATCGGTAGTATCCCTTGAGAATTTATTGTAAATTTTAGCCAAATGATTTTTGAAAGCCAATCCTACCTTGACAACTGCCTGTGGGTGGATCTGCAGTCTCAAACGGTTGTGTGTATGTTCGTCAGTACAGTCTCTGTAGTATATATATTTGTGACTTCTAATACTATGTATCAGTCCTTCGTTAATGGCTTGGAAATAAAATCGAAATCGGTCAGGGCCTACACCCCGCCTCTTATTTTTCACCTGTGGATATGTGAGATATATATATATATATATATATATATATATATATATATACATATAGATATATCTATATTGATATATGGGGGGTATATAGATGTATAATATATATATATATCTATATATATATAGTATAGTATATAGATATAGATATATATATAATATATAGTATGTAGATATAGATATATATGTATATATATAATATATATATATATATATATATATATGATATATATATATATATAATATATAATAATTTATATATATATATAATATATATATATATATATATATACATAATATATATATATATAAATATATAATTATATAATATAATTATATATATATATATGTATATAATATATATATATATATATAATATATATATTATATATATATATATATAATATATATATAATAAATAATAGTTATTAATTATTATATTATATATATATAAGCAACCCCTCGTCTACTTCAGTACAGTGTCCCAGTCCACTGTTTTAATAGCGTCCTATTTTCCCCAAAACCCGTTGCACATTTTTGCAAAAAATGCAACATCGTAATTTTTTCCCCAGCAGACGCCTAGCCCAGGGACATTTTAATGAAACTGTCGTGTTTTTCGCTCCAACCGCATGACGGTCTGCTGGCGTGGACTCCCTATTGACTTGAAAAAACGACTCATTCTCACTTTTATTTTTTGTTTCGTCAATAAAAAAAATGGATTTCCTTTTGACGTCTCGGCAAAATTGACACTCGAAATACCTGTTCTCCACTTTCCCTTCTGGAACAGAGGACAATGGTATTTTTATTACCTTGATATTACTGCGTTTCCAGGTTACGAACTCGTCCCATTCCTACACCGACACTTTCACACCAACATCCTTTAGTGAACAGATCAACAAAGAATTTGGCGACAAAGGAATTTTTGTGTACAACAAACATACCGATTTTCTTTTATCTCAAATAACTACGAAAATTGGCGGCAGTGGGGATTTTGAGTATAAATATTTTTTTTAGATATCAATAACTAACAGATAGCTGTCAAAACAAACGCTTTGATGTAAAATAGGAAAAAATAAGTATAAGAATATTTGTGTATATGTTAAAAAAAACTAATAACTGTCACACCAAACATTTTCACGTAAAATAGAAAATATAAATTAATAATGTATATACTCAACCGAAATACATAACTGTCACAACAAGCATTTTGATGTAAAAAAAGTATGAAAACATTTTCGTGTATATTAAAAAATTAACAACTTTCAAAAAATATTTTATGCAAAACTGAAAAAAATAAAGGAATAAAAAAAAGCAAATTACCCAAAACATTATGAGTCATGAGTGAATGGGCGATACGAGAGTTAGAAATGTATAGCTTATATAAAAAAAACGCTTATAAACATTTTTCATACAGGCATACACACACACACAGACACACACACACACACACCACACACACACACACACACACATATATATATATATATATATATATATATATAGATATATATTGTATATATTCTATTTATACATGCACACTCACACACATACTATATATATATATATATATATATCATATATATATATATATATATATATATATATATATATATATCCTGCAGGCCTTTGCATTTATTATTTCAAAGGCTTGGCAATCCAGATACTCCTGTAACATCCTGTAACACGCACATTAATTACATTATAACTTAAAATAATGTCGGGAGAGCAACTCACTTTTCATTGACCATACAATTTAGAATATGAGGCGGACCAAATGTCATTATTTCGGAACTGAAAATAACTTGTACAGCTTTTTAAATTCGGGGATTCTTTTATTTCCAGGTGTTCCTAGACCCGGGTAATTGTCATGCTAGGAAAACATAATTATTATAAACAAACGGGTAACGTTCAGGTTGACCTAACTGCGTTTAATCAGTCGAAAATTCTCTCCATCAAAATTTACTCGCAGCGGCCTTCGGACTGATCTCGCACACCTGTGATGTAAGTGAAAAAAGTATTACATTTGCTTAAATAAACACTGCGCAAACTTATTTGTTGTTATAAAAGCAGCCTGTAAAATAGAATATAATTCCAAATTCCGTATAAATGGAATTCCTATACCTAAAATTAAAGTAAAGATTCATCAGATTTACCACAAACATACATTGCGTAAACTTATTTCTGCTACAAGGCGACCCAGCGTAACAGCGAAAAAAAGCCCAAATTTCATATAAACATAAATAACTAACCATTAATTAATCCATTTTGCTTCAAGCAAAATATAACGTGGTCAAGTTCCAGAATCAAAGCCTTGCACAAATTTATTCTTATGATAAAAGCAGCAAGTAAAACAGAATAACATTCCAAATTTCGCATAAATGAAAATGGCTAGACAGTAAAGAATTAGTTTAACTTCAAGAAAAATATAGCGCTTTCTAGTTTCAAAATTAATGCTCCCACGTTTAACCTTCGATGGAAACCTGCTTATTTATCCCTTCAAAACAGAATTACGCATTTATACAGGTATGTATTAGGAGCTACTTTCAAATAACAACATTTTAAGTTACGTAAACGCTGTGATGACCAGACGGAAATTAATTAGAGTGTAATTAACGTTGCTGATTTTTATCATGTTTGCATCCGTCAGTGTCGTTTGTTGCAGAATATTAATAATCAAGGCTGTAATGAATACATGATATATAGATATATATATATATATTTATATATATATATATATGATATATATATATTATATATTATAATATATATATATCTATATATTCTCTATAGATAATATCTTATTATATATTCTAATATACTCATCTATCTGATATATATATATCCTATATCTATATTGATATAATTATCTATATATAATTATTATTATAATAATATTTATTTAGAATTTATTCTTTTATATCATATATTATTTATATATTAATATTATATAATATATATAATCTATTATATATATACTATATCTATATAATAATTATCTATATATCTATACTTAACTTATATATTAATATTATAGTCTATTATATATAATAATATAATGATAGTAAATATTATAATTTTAAATTTATGTCGATATATATATGTATATATCTATATTCTATATTATATATTATATATTCTATATTCTCTATCTATATCATCGCTTATCTATATCTATATCTTATATCTCTCTATATTATATAATATCTAGCTCTGATATATATATCTCTACTATAATACATCCTTCCTATCTTACAATTATATCTCTTAATCTTATCTATCGATCTTATATCTAAGTCTATCTCTCTCTATCTCTACATACTTATATATACATATATAATTATATATATATATATATAAGTTTAATATATATTATATATATATATATTATATGATATATATATATATATATCATATATATATTATAATATATATAATATTATATAATAATATATTACCATATTATATATATTAATATATATATATATATATAATATATATATATATATATATAATATATATATTATATATATATATATATATATATATATCTATATATATATAGCATATATATATACTATATATATATATATATATATATATATATATATATAATAAGATATATAATATATATATATATATATATATATATATATATATATAATATATATATACATACTTATATATATACATATATATATATATATATATATATATAGATATATATATATATATATATATATATATATATATACATACTTATATATATAACATATATATAAATATATATATATATATATATAGATATAATATATATATATATATATATATATACCATATATATATATAATCCACGAGGAAAGACAAAGTACACATATTTTTTTTACCGCGTAATTTCACGAAAATTGTTTCAACCTCAGAAATGCGTTATCGAAGCAGTTAAAAGTTAGGGCGCTATTGTAATGGTATCTGCCAACTCTCATGCACCCAATAACATGCATCATTACCGTCCAATACTCCATGGTCAGTGCAGGTGACAAGTTCTAGCAACTGTGTTAATGCTGTTATGTGGCGCGTGTTTTCATCGTTTTTGGCGGTGTGGTTTTCCATTCTTTTATTATGTCACAGCATAACGCATGGTACAGAAGTTAGTGAAATAGTACATATCATTGGCATTTGCCGTGGTTAGTTTACCTCTTCACTCAGCGTTTCAAGGGGAAAGGAGACTCATTTTCCTGCCCCTGATGCCAATGATATACAATATGTCGCAAACGTTTGTACCAGCTTTGTGCAGATGCATTACTGCTGATACGTCCTCATGCCAAGTGGTATGCCGACATAGAAAGAAAAGGAAAAAAAAAAGAAAGAAAATCACCCACACACACAACAACACACGACCAAAACCGATGAAAACAGGTGGCACACGGTAGCTTGAACACGAAATTGTCACTTGTACTGAAAAGAGAGAGTATTGGAGGGCAATGACACATGTTACTGGGTGCGTAGGAGTCAGCAGATACCATTACAATGGCGCCCAACTTTTAACTGCTTCGATAACGCATTTCTGAGGTTGAAACAATTTTCGTGAAATTACGCAGTACAAAAAACTTGTGCTTTGTCCTTCCTCGTGGATTGTATATATATTATATATATATATATATATATATATATATATATATATATATAATATATATATATAAATGTGTGTATGCATGTTTGTATGTGTGTGTGTGTGTGTATAACCGAATCACGAAAATTTGGAACGTGATGAATGCATATATAAAGGCAAAAAGCCACGAAGGAAGGTGAAACGGAGTACTGCGAGGCCTTTCGAGTTAATGGCATAAATATGAAGATGCGTTCGCAAAGAAAGGTCGTATAAATGATAGATTAGGATTATAAATGAAAATATTTACCTAGAATCTAACACGCCTTGTGAATTAGTAACCGTCCGAAAACAGGGGTACAATTTAAGAGGTTTACAAAACATTAAGTCAAACTGCTCAGAAACAGGGACAAGACTATTAAGAGATTATACAGGCGGTGACTGACCACACAAAAATTTAATCTGGTAAACAATAAAATCTTTTCTGTAAAGTAAACTTATTCACACAAAAATACACTAAACATACATATACGAATTTGTAATTAAACTTGTGATTTTATTTTTAATATCATTCTTAAACATGTTACTTAAACAAGGGTCCAGATAATACAAGATAGAGCTAAGGTTAAATTTACAGTTGGAAGTAAGTTGTATAATGGCAGATTCTAAATGATTTCGTGACAAGGAATCACTGAACTTCCATTCCAGTTCATTCTGTGGTAGTTTTCACTTAAATGAATGAATATTGCATAGAATGTTTGTCCAGTTTTGACTGAATATTTATGCTGTTTCATTCAGTCCATACATGGAATTTCATATATTATGTTGTTGCTTTCCTTAAGGACATGTTTTATTATTATTCCTTTCAGTGTAACATTATAAGAAAAAAAGAGGTTAACCTTAAAAGATTTCAACAATGCTTTTATGGTTTCAAAACCACTAAAATAAGGCAAGCTGAGAATGTTCTTAGACGTATCTTTTTCCGAGTGACTTACACTATAAAACTTTTTGTGGGCTTTAGTATATCAAGTATCTAATATATGTGGAAGATAACATAAATCTGTACCTATTTTTCTTATGTATTCAATGTGCAATGCTCGTAAAAACATAGAAGAATAAATTGAAAACGAACATAACTTAAGTTGATGGTTGGTTTCCTATAGATAATAAATTTACATTGAAATTGTTCTCTATGTATTAAAAATCTAATCTAATTCTGAAGTAAACTTAATTGATGGTACCTTGTTATTCAAATTAGAGAGTAAATCTTTTACATCAATACCAGCGAGCAAAACTGCTAAAATATCGTCAATATATCTATACCACTTTAAAGGAATATAAATAATATTAGGTAAATAGCATTTTCAAAGAATTCTATTTACGAGTTTGAGAGAAGTGGTGATAGTTGGTTGCCCATTGCCATACCAAATATCTATTGATAAAATTCAATTCACCATTGAATATAAGCTTGCAATCACAATTGCTCAATCTAGTGAGTGAAATAATAGGACTTACAGGTAGAGCTAATTCATGCTGGGTTAGCTCATTACTACGATATTCTAAAATAGAATCTACTGGGACTTTAGTATAAAGAGAGCCGACATCAAAACTAACGAATCTATCAGTAAGGCAAAAAGGGATTTGGTTTAATTTATCAACTAAATCTAGAGAATTATATATGTGAGAATCTGAGATAGTTCCAAGTAACGGGGACAAAAGTTTATTAATACATTTCAAAAATTTTACTAATCCGCACAAGTAAGGTAACGAGGGAAATTTGACTGACAATTGACCTATTGGTCCTTTTTATTTTATGACTTGATCAAGGGAATTTTTTGAAAGTCGTATCTTCATCCAGTAGGACTTACATACGTGATATGTAGTCTAGTCAGCGTTACCTAAAATTACTATGCTGTTTGACTTCTCAGCTTTTGTGATGTTGATAGTATTTTTATTTTTCCCCTTTTTTTAAGATCTGTCAAACATTTCTTGTAACGAGTAGGGAAGTTACTTTCAAGGCTAACTTTGGCAGCTCAATAAACAATACCTTTAATCCTGTCAACATGATTTTAAGAAAGATCACGTCATTCTTCGAATTTACTTAGGGGTGACAATCGTTAAAGCAGAAGGTCTATTTGAAATAAAGAAAGATAAATCATATCCTAGGGCGCTCACAACATTTCTACTTATTTATTTACTTGATAAGTTTTTGTGGGTGGACAGTCACTGCCCTATATAATCTCTTAATTGTTTTGTCCCTTTTTCTGAGCAGTCGGACTTAATCTTCTGTAAACCTCTTAAATTGTACCCCTGTTTTGGGGAGGTTTCTAATTCTCCAGGTGTGTTGGATTCTAGGTACACATTTTCCTATATAATCCCTATCTGTCATTTATCCGGCCTTTCTTTGTAAACTTATCATCATACTTATGTTTGTCTGCTAAGTAAAATACATTGAGTCGAAAGGTTTGGCAGTACTCCTTCATATTACTTTCCTTCATGGCTATGGC
>NC_087205.1:42095552-42120542 GCF_015104395.2 Macrobrachium nipponense | reverse complement strand
AAGCTTAAAGTTTATAACTTAGCAAGTGGTATTCATGTCAACAATACAATACACACCACTAATCTTACCAATGGTTTTCATACAATCGGCAAACGTTTAAGAATAATGAAGTTTGCATAATTCATGTAATGCTTAAGTTAACAAATTTCTGTGTTCAAGAAATCAAATACAGATTATATTGTGCCCTGACTTAACAGCCCCGGTAAACAAACCTTTTTATCATTTTAATAAACATATGAAAATGTTACTTAAGACTTCATTCCAGTAATGTGTTAATTTATTTCAGTAATGTTCCAGTAATGTTGGAGTTAACAGATCAGTGTTTCTGAGAGCTAATTCCAATTATATTATGATTTGTCTGCCTAGAACTTTCCTGCCAAATTGACCTTTGTCATAATTTTGCTCGGCAGCCCTGACATCTCGACCTTTTAAGCTGACGCTCATTCGGATACTTCCCTTGGTAATAATTTTGAGTGTTGATCCTACGATTTACTAACACTTGTTTTGATTTTTTCAATCTCTTTGCTGCTGTAGACACAGGCTTTATAAGTGGTTTGTTTGTATGTAAAAACTGTTATCTATTTTGAGGGCTTTAGTTAAATTTAAAACTTATTTTACAATTTCTGTTATTTTAAAGGATAGATTAAGGTTTTTGCTATAAACAAACATTTTTGTTGCTTTTTTTGCATGGCTTTTAAAGGAACAGATCTGTTTAAGACATTGCAAATAAAAGCTTTCATTGCTTTTACTACACAAGACTGTTTAAAGGAGATGAGAAAGGAATGTCTACCGTCTATGACATATTTCACTTTATACTACACCGTGTCCTGCATTACCGTTCTAAGGTGTAATCAATTATTTGGCCCTTCAATAAATAGTTTAAGTAATGTACATGAAAATGTGAATGTTCCTGCCTTAACCACTAATATCAATTGCAAAGTGTCCATGCCATGAATTTATAATTGAATATCTAAAGAGCTTTTTAAACTGTCTATCTTCAATAGGTAGTTTCAAAATCCCCAGAGATTTTTAAAACTGATCCTGATAATAAGAGTATTATAATTTTAATTTATAAAGTCAGAAGTCGAACCATTTGCACGGTCGCTTGGTAATATTTAAAGAAATATTTTATTTGTTTTCCTCTTTTAATAACTGAGACCACTTTAGTTAGATTTTTACATGAGGAAACCCTGCAATCATTTGGTATAAGTTTGGCCAAAAGTTTATGACAGTCTGAAAATTTATTAAATTTCATCTGCAAGGAAAGAAAGTGTAAAAAAATTAACAAAACTGAACCTGAGTTATAATTATAACTGAAATTGTATCCGCCGTTTATGGCTTGTTTAAATGAGGCCAAAAATATTGAAAATTCTTGTCAAGAGGAACTAATAAAAGTTCAGAAGTAAAGCATATAAATTTGAAGTAAATACTTTTACATTGCTTCAGATAATATAAAATATGTAGAGCTGGATACTTTGACCATAGTAGTTGTTCACATATTGGCAGAAAATATACCAATTTATAGTTAAACATGTATATAAAAATCTATATTGCTAAATATTTACAAGTAGAAAAATGGATATTGAGTAATCTACTTAATATAGGGAACACAGGAAAGAAAATAGTCTTTATTGTTAGATGGATGGAACGAACAAGCGTTTTAAGGTAATTGCCATTTAGAGACGAAGAGTAGTTTTTGTTTGAAGCGAACTCAGGAAAAACCAGTGACATATAGCTGACGTCAGTATAGTAACTGATGATTGTTCACTCAAGGTACCAGCTGGAAACTTACTCCTTTAAGGCAAAAAGAATACTGGATTACAAAATAAGTTTAGACTAATTTTAACTGGAATTCAAAATGGGAATAAGCCTCTTTCTCTAGGCTAAATTCGTTACAACACTTCACTCATAGAAGGCTCCTAAATTATATTGAAAATTATCTCTAAATTCAATTGAAAATTTCTGTGTGTGTGTGTGTGTGTGTGTGTGTGTGTTAAACTTATGCGCTCCTCTCGGTATCAGGACACCTGCCCCCTGGATAACCGCACACCTTTACATACTTTGTTTACTTTGTTTGGTTTTACGTACAGCCCTCCACAGGGAAGATTCCCTCCGGCGGGTCCTTGTACGTTTTCTAAATAAGTTGCTTCTTATATTTTGCAATTGTCTTTTTGTATTTTCTCATCAGTATCGCAGCTCCTGCAGAGTAGGAACACCTTTAGTTTTTTTTATTGCTTTACTCTTGTATGATATCAGTGTATTTTTGTTATCAGTTAACAATTTTAGGAAGTCACTGAATTCGTCTAGGAATGTTCTCTTACTTCTGCCTGGTGGTTTGTAAATTGTTATAATTTGTATGTGTGTAATTTTAGTGTCGATATCAAATGTATTGAATACATTTTGGTTTATTATAGGTACTTTATATACTTTTTTAACAACGATTCCACCTCCACCAACACTTTTGTTTTCTCTTGGTGCATGGTAAAAGTTGTGAAACCCTGGCGTCATTTCGTTATTTTAGAATAATCACTCGCATCATTACATAGCTAAGTCTCCGTTAACATTCATATATATCTAGATTAGGATCATTTATAAGACTTCTAATAATGTTAGCTTTATTTCCTACTGACTGTATGTTTATTAAATTGTATAGAAGATTATTATTAGTCAAAACCATGATCCATATTATTTTTTGCCCATGGTACTTGTTCTTTATATACTATACACTTATTTCCATCATATGTTTCATGTTCAATCTCACTATTGCCTTTCTTTTCACAACTTTTACATTTTAAGGTGGTGCTAGTACATACATTCATTTGATGAATGATTTTCGCCGCATTTAGGGCAAATTTGGTTATTTCTACAATGTGTTGCACTTTGAACAAATTCCTGACATTTATAGCATTGATAGTGCATGAAACAGTCGTACACACTGCAACGAATATACAAAGTATACAACTTGTCACCTCTGTCATAGATAGCCTCTCGTATTTGCGCTGTGTATTTGATGATATAGTGCTTGTGTCTGTCATCTTTGGCTTTCATTTCCTTTACAATTTTCAGATCGCCATCTTCAGAAGCGAGAGCACCTATCATGGATTTTTCTTTATAATGTTATTCACAATGTCATCATCGTCCTTCGGAACATATATACTACTTATATTTTGGGTTTAAGTTCATCTTTCTCATTTACTGATATATTACTGATTCCTTGGATCTCTGTTTTTTTCTTTTTCTAAGTTTTTCCTGTCTGGAAATCTTACAAATAAATATCCATCTTTCGTTGTTTTAACCTGTTCAACTGGGGCCGTTATTTTACTCATAATTTGGTTCTTTTCGTTCGCTGCTGTGCTTACATCATCGGTAGATTTGGTCAAAAGCACCTTTTTGTTCTTGAGTGATTCTGCATACGCTTTGTTCACATTTATCATAATCTTTATATCTTTATCAGCATTGTCAATTTTGCATTGAATTCTATCTATATTGTTCATGACGTCACACGTTCTTCGAGTCAAATCCTGAATCAGCTCTGCGAAGACCTTAGTGTTTGATTTTATTTCTTCCATTTCCTCTGCAATGGGTTTCATGTGTGTTCTTCGTTTAGGCATCTTGCAATTGTTAGGCTAAGGCCCCACCGAATCCGTAGCGGCGCGTCGCGTGCATCCAACACGGATATCCGTCTATGAGTGTGTCCGTCTTCTGCGAGAGTGGCCCAACCAGACATACAAGTGACTGTTACAAAACGGACAATTCAAACTTCAGCAGTACTTGCCGTTATAAAGGGAGCGCGCGAGGTTTTCCTCTGACTCGGTGCTGTCAACCAAATTAGAGGGGTTGAACAGTAGGAAAATCTGGACTTATGACATAACTTTAGAAGAGGAAGGAGTGGAGAATATGCAAAACTCTTTCATAAGTTACGATAGCGTCCAGACAAGTTTTTTTTTTTAATATTGTCGGATGCCGCCGAAAACCTTTAACTTAATTCACGAGGTCATTATATCTCGAATATCAAAATTTGATACCAATTACAGAAGATCCGTATCAGCGTAAGAAACTTTTAGTAACTCTGAGGGAAGGATTACTGATTTCGAAATTTGTAAAGTTGCACTTTATTTTATTTAATACAAAAATTAAGATACGTAGAATTGTGTATGAACTGAACACTTTGATACAGGAACTTCTGAAACAAAGATATTTACATAAATCTATCCATTAGAATATAATAAAAAAATACTTTAATCCTTTATCATAACCATAAATCATCACATTTGATTATAACTCAAAGTTGGGCATGTGGTTCAAATGCAGGTTGTTGTAGGTCTACCACAATTTCTTCCTTCATGCAAACACCAGCTCGGAGACGCACGTCCACGTGCGGCTAAAAACAAAACGTTTGGTTCCTTGTGCGTCCAGTCCGGTAACGCACTTGACGCCACGCACGCTCATGCGCCGTGTGGGGCCACTCGTGTTTGAACTATGACAGTTGATCGAAACGCGCAAAACACGTAGCCGTGTTGGACGCACGCGACGCGCCGCGACGGATTCGGTGGGGCCTTAGCCTTATAGATGTACCATATGTTGTCACTCGAAAGTATGGGTGGGTATTTACTCTCAGTTCCCGAACATGCGTAATGGAACCAAGTATCACACATTTCCCAGTAAATTCCATCATCAACATCTTCGAGGAGTCCCCACAGGTTGCTAAGTCGCTCTCAATTTGGGTTGACTCCAGTGTTGGATGTAATGTTCCATCTCTATGTCCTTTTCTGGTAATTTGTTGGTAAAGTTTATATGTCATTTTAAGCTTTCCCTCTCTGGTAACAATTTCTGCACTGTGTTCCTCTTTTTCATTTTCCTTTCTCCTCTTCGTATTCATGTTGAACATCACGTTAAGCTTCCACTTACCACAAAGCATTCAACAGACTCTCGTGCTTCTTCGGCTACTTTTGAAAAAAATCAGAAAAAAACAATTATGGTGAGAGATGAATACTAATAAAATTTATAAAACTAATATATTGATCGTCCTTTAAGAAGAATTATTCAATGAAAACAGTGTTTAAACATCCTTTCAGTAGAATTATTCAATAATACACGAATGCTAAAAATATATACTTAAAATCATAAATCGGTACGTTGTAAAAATGTTGAAAAGCAAACTTTTTTTTATTGTACTAAAATTGTAAATTGTAGGGTATATATATCTAAGTCCAACACATGGCGGTTCTCGAAGTCTTGTACGATGTTTGCTGTTCTGACCCTAGAATCTAGATACCGTTTCCGTGTAGGCGGTGCTGAAGACCTGCAGACATTTGATTGATAGTGACACTATAACTGATTCACTTAAGGTAGATTCTCGGATGAGCCTTATTCTTACGAGACGTTTGTTTGGTGGTTGCTGATTGGCTGGTACCGGGAGGTAGGCAGCTCCCAGCCAATCAGCGGCCGCCAAACTAACGTCTCGTAGGCATAGGGCTCACTCAAGAATCTACCTTAAGTGAACCAGTTATAGTTAGTAGTGCCTGTTCTCTCTCCAACACTTCAAGAAATTTCTATATATTTAGATAGAAGGAGGTAATGATGGCTTGCATATGGTTATACCATCCTTCCAAATAGTTGTTCGAATGAGGGAAACCTTCAACTGCACGATCATACATATTCCACAGGTTAATGAGGGAACTTGGAGCTCCCATGTTATGTCGTCGTTTTCTGCCACTATATGTATCGTCAAAGTAGTCTATGGTAGGATCGGCTTCGGGTGACAAGGCCTCTTGCAGTGTTTCAAATGTTTCATCAATCGCTTTACATGTCAGAACGAATACCAAACCTGGAATCCTACGAATTTGCAGATCAAAATTAGCGTCAGTTGGGAGACCCTCCTATCGCACCTTGCGGTATATGCTTTTTGATAGAATGGTAGAAACATCCCTTGACTGTTCCGTTGGGAAGAAGACTTCTCCAATGGCACCCCTAAGCAGCTTGTTCATAGTCTATAAGGAAGGTCTTTTGATTGACTTTGGATTGACAGCAAGGAGTAGTTGGAGAACGTCTTGATAAGTTGATCGTTGTTTGTTTGGTAGCAAAACATAAACACAAGGAATAAATAACTCTTTTCGAAGTAAAACAATGAATAGTGTACAGCTGTTAAAACAGCTCGGGTACAGCTCCGAACGCCCCATCACCAAACCAATGATTTGAGTTCTTCTGTAGACTGATGTTTGTAGATGTGAAAACCAGAAGGATACGCTGCTCACTCGATCCACTATCATAGAGCAGAAAATCTTCAACATCAGCTGTCATCTTGCATTTGGATGGAATGACAGTGTCAGTTAGGTTTGACGGAATGGAATGAGGGAAAAGCACAGACAGCTTGTTTGGAGAAGCGCCATTTGATATCGACTGAATTGTCTGGGTCGTGATTTGCGCTTGAGTGCTAATAATTTTCTTCTTTATTTCCTGCCGTACAAACAGGACTTCAGGCAGCACATGTCTGCTGCAGCATGGATATGATCACCGACATGGCCAACGACTTCGTTTCCACACACTTTAACTTTGGTTTTGCAGTTGCTATGCCGACGATTCTCATATTCGTAAGATAAATAACATTATTTGCCAATTATTTCTGTTTCACGTAGATGTAACGACCATCAATAAGCTTCATTATATTACGTTTACTTTCGACGAACTTCATGTTGGATGATATAATTTATGCTATTTATTTGAGAGAGGTGTAGACATAGATACGCAGATCAGTTCAAGATTGAATTCTGACTAGATATTGGCTTGTTGCTACTTACTATCTTAACATTTTTTTAAGCATTTGTTTAACTAGACAGTAATTATGTAATTTTTTTATCTTTTATTATGAAAATATAACAAAATTCTCTACGCTATTTACATAGTACTTATCTTATCATGAATGCAGAAGAATAAAAGAAAATTAAAGTACAAAGTTAAATATACTTTTGTTACAAAATGATATTGTGTGTAATCTATATTTTATGAAAATTCTCGGTAATTCAAATTTCCTTTTAAAAACCATCATATCCCAGCTATTGAAAGATTATAGTAGATCCATACATTATTCATACACTAGTCCATACTTTCGAGATTTAACCACCTAACTGACGAATTACGCCATTTTTCCCTTAGTTTGTGATTCTTTTTCTAAATAGAATTTTTTTATAACAGGTTGCAAGTATATTTCCACCTTTACCTCTAATGGATTACTACAATTTATATATATATATATATATATATATATATATATATATATATATATATATATATATATATATATATATTATTATTCTTTACAATACAATAATACCTTTTTTTTCGCCAATTTCACATTTGATCAAAACCTATATCTATATTATATTAGACAGGTAGTCTTTTGTGAATATCTTATTTAAGTTATTTTTGAAAGCATGACTAATATTTTTGTTTACGACATTCTATTTCTTATGAATATAAGTATATTTGGGTCATCTATCAACAGTCCCACAGATCGTCCATACCACATTCCTGCTATAAAATCCGATAATAGAACCATTGCAGTATTTTCATCTTTCTTTGACACAGTTGTAAAGTCTAATTTAAGAATTTTCAGCAAACTATTCGTCTCAATTTTACAAAATGTTTTAAAAGTGATTTGAACCAGGATAATACTTGCTTCAAGGATGGACAAAAATAAATAAAATACATGTTACTTTCTATAGCACAACAAAAGAGACATTTATTCTCATTTGCTATGTTCATGATGTGCAACCTATCATTTGTATTCAGTATTTTATGTATATACCTTTAAAGTATTTCCTTGTTGATCTTATCGATATACTTATTGTTAACATGCTTCCAAATCACAGTCCAATTGAAAATGGGATGCAATAACTCAATCTTGGGTTTTTAATCATTACCTTCCATTAATAACTAATACATTTCCTTATTTGACACATTAGGATCATTTCATCGTATTTTAATAAGTCAGGATACAAATAGTGCAATCCCTATAATTGATGTCAGTTTCAATTAGGAAAG
This sequence comes from Macrobrachium nipponense, assembly GCF_015104395.2. Taxonomy (NCBI): domain Eukaryota; kingdom Metazoa; phylum Arthropoda; class Malacostraca; order Decapoda; family Palaemonidae; genus Macrobrachium; species Macrobrachium nipponense. The sequence goes on along the minus strand of NC_087205.1, from coordinate 42,112,502 downwards.
TCGCCCGAATTTTACAAAAGAAATTATAAATTCCAACTTCTCCTTTTAATTTATCTAGAAACATAGTTTTTCTTGCAATTGGTTCATAACTGCTATTCCACATATATTTATGCAAACATTTCTGAATTCTTTGTGCAAATGTGTTTAGTATTGTATAAACATGTGATACATACCTGGTTTTTGCTACAATTTTACAATTTATCACAATAGACTTTTGAAATATTGTTAATCTTCTATTCTGAAAAATATCAACCATCTTGGTAATCTTATTTTCCAAAAAGAGACCAGTTTAACTCGACACGTAACACTTTACATGAGTCTTGGAGAACCTAGTAGCCTTTAAATGGCCATTCTGTTCTGCTTTTTTCCAGTACCCAATACCTAAAATGGAAGTTTTGTTCTTATTCAAAAGGGCACCTGAAGCTTTTTCATATTCTTTAATTACATTTACACATTCTATTGGAATTTCGTCACTAGTTACAATAATTACAGTCATCAGCATAACAGATAACAGAGACATTCAGTTGATAGGTACTTTAAGGTGAACTCTGAAAGCTGCATTTTTATCATCCAATAGAAAGGTTCTTGATACACAATAAATAAATCATAGATAAGGGACATTCCTGCCTTACAGATTTTTAATGGAAAATGGCTCAGAGAGGTTACCATTTATGCTTATCACACTTTCAGCGTATTCGTATAACACTTGTATTATCTGGATGAATTCACTGTCAAAACCAAATTTCTCCAATATTGGTCTACACGATCAAAAGCTTATGACCAGTCCAGGTTTATCATGGCTGCCTTCTTGTTACTTTCATTAATTTGAACCATAATAACATTTAAATTGATTATTGACCTGTTTTCAAGACAGCTAATCTGTTCAGGTGATATTACCAGCTTTAATCTGCTAGTCATTATTTTAGCAATGACTTTAAAATCTACATTTAGCACTGTTATCGGTCTCCAGTTTGAAATTTGATCTAAATCTTTCGGGGTGAGAGTAAGTATTCCTTTGTTCAGTTTTACAGCGGTTTTATTCTTAAATACAAATTCCACTAAACTTACGAAGTCTTGCTTTATATTTTTCCAGAAGGTCTCAAAGAATTCTACTGGGAGACTGTCTAACCCAGGACTCTTCCCGTTTTTCATTCCACAAATGGCTGCAAACACTTCAGACTCCGTCACGTCTGCTGTTGATATATCATTTTCCTTTTTGTCCATAACATTATTGATTAAACTGAGAAGCATTCGTTGAGTAGAATTATTACATTTTTCCTTTTTAAAGAGGTTTTCAAAATAGTCTCTTACGTACAAAATTACTGCATTAGGATTAACAATATCATTACCATCTTCTTTCTTTATCTTATGCAGAAAGGTTTTAGAATTTTTTTCTTTCCCCGGGAGATACGCGGACACTTGTTCTCCCTCTAATTTATCATCAACTTTAGCTCTTATTTTTATTCCTTCACATAATATCTTGAATGTTATTTATTCTCAATTGTAAGGAATTCACCAATGATATTTTCTCTGCATTCAACGTTGATTTTCCAATCTCCACTTTTACTGATAATTTAATAAATTAAGTAACCTGTATCTTTCCTGATTAATTTGCTTTGAACAACATACAAAAAAGGATTTTATTTCTTCTTTGGAAAAATCCCACCAGCATTTAACATTTTCGAATCTGCTTTCCTTATTTCTAATAATGTCCCAAAACCTCAAAAAAATTTCTTACAAAATATCGTTATTCAAAATATTGCAATTCAGTTTCCAGTACCTTTTACCTAAAGAGATTACATTTTTCAATTTTATTGCCAGCTTAATTATGCAATGGTCAGACCAGCTTACAGTTATATTTCGAATATCACTTACATGATTTTGCTAATCTCTCAAATAAAACCTATCTAATCTAGAACCATAGTTTTTCCTAATATATGTGTATTCCACATGATGGTTTAGGAGAAACGAAGCGTCCTTCAATTTTAAATTATTTTTAGGGCATACAAGAGATTTAGATAACAGGTAACTATCTGAATATGAACAATCCCTCATACTAGTAACAGAGTTCCAATCTCCTCCCATTATGATGTTACTTATATTATTTCTCAAAAAATACATAAAATCTTTATTAAACAGCTGCTCTCTTTCTTTCTTTTTGCCTCTTCCAGCAGGTGCGCAGACATTGAGTAACTGAATGCTAACATCTGAACAACGGCAATTAACACTCATTAAATGAACATTTATATCATTTTCTACATTCAGGACATCCACATTTGAAGATTTATTTATAAGTATAGCAAGTCCCCTTTAAAGTATTGTATAGTTAATCACTATCTTACAATATTTTTCTATATACTCTAGTTTCCCCTCCACTTATATATTATGTTCTTGAATGAAAATTAGATCAAGTTTGTACAACATTAAATTTATTCATTTGATTTGCTTATTGACATAGTTAAGTCCATCCGCATTGACTATCGCTACATTTAATGTGGATGAAATGAATTTGTAGAATTAAAAGAAAAAAACATTTTACATGAATTAACATGGTTTGTGCGTTTTTGAACATTTTTATGTATCGTAATCTGATGAGAAAACTCATGATCTACATCCATACTCTGGTTTTGGTCCTTTTTCAATGTGATCTTGAGCTTATTGGCGCTTTCCTGTTGTATACCACTTTCCTGTTCTCAAGTCAGTACTACATTGTTCCGCTTGGGAAATCGATCCTCTGGGAAGTACACTCAAAATTTCTTGGTTGTTATCTTCTTTTCCAAGGACTGTATCTTCATTTTCTGTCTCATCTTCACTTTCCTTCAATACCTGGTGAACTTCAACCTGGATATTGAAAGTTTCAATTGTACTGGTTCCTCTTTCTTGTAACAATTCATTTCTCTGGATTTCCTCAATTATTTCCTCTTCGTTTTCAACCATACATTCTCCTTCATCTTCGTTTTCTAAACACCTTTCAAAAGTTTTATTCCTTAAGCAGTCCATTATTTCTCCAGTTTCGACATCCTCGTCATCCAAGACTTGTTCAGACTGAAGAACGTGGTCTCCCCCATTCTCTTAAGTTTTTGTTTTCAAAGTATTCTTCTTTTGTTCAGGGACCTCTGGAAAATCACTCTCATTAAACATAGGCCTCGTATCTTCCATTTTTCAATCTTTAGCCTCGTGTCCAACTTCTTTGCACCTAAACATGTGCGTTGTTGTCCATTATATAATATCGCTAGAGTATATCCCTTGGTGATAGATGACGACGACACATTTTCTTTCAATCTCATTTTGGCGGTTCGTACAACTGTCAAGTATCCTGTGAATGGGACATAGACATATTTGATAATACTAAGTTCAAAACTTCATCTTCAAGCACCAAGGAAGCATTCCTTATAGAGACATAAGTAATTGAAGAACTTAGATAAACAGTTTTCAACTGTCCCCATTTCTCAGAATTAATTTCCTTGTCTTCGAACTGTTTCATGATATCAGGAAAAACTACCGGCGTTACTTTAACAATTAATCTATTCCTATTCATCATCTGTACTCCAATTATAAAATTCGGATTCATCTTCTTATAACAAAATATCATCTCACTCACAACATCCATGGAGGGGTAAGCAGAAAACTGCAACCCGAAAGAGTCATTTCTCTTACTTAACATGGAATGATATGCATTTTGCCAAAATTAGTCGCAATATCCGTCAAAAGATGGCACAACCTTCTCCCTAGCCTAAACACTTAGCGCACTACCACACCTGTTTTATATTTTGTCTAAGGCATAAAATCCACTTATTGTTTTTATATAGCACTTATCACGGCATATCCACAGACCTCTATGAAAAACTCATTTTCACTAATTTTCCAAATAAAATTAGTGAAAACTCAGGAGTAGCTCGTCAATAACTAGTTTACCTTGATCTTCTTCTCCAATCTTGTATTGTGTAATTGGCAATAATTCCTTCAAGAATTGTTTATTTATAGAGGAAAGTGCCTGTAGCTATTTCCTAGACGACTGAATTGGCTTGTATTTATATCTGGACATATATATATATATATATATATATATATATATATATATATATATATATATATATATATATATATATATATATATACATATATATATATATATATATATATATATATATATATATATATATATGTATATATATATATATATATATATATATATATATATGTATATATATATATATATATATATATATATATATATATATATATATATATATATAACCAGGCAGTTAGTGAAAAGGCAATAAATAACAATTTATTCGAGAATGATTCATCTATGGATGACACAGCCTATGACTATTTTCTAATTGACTGGGAATTAATATTACTCTTTATTTTAAATAATGTGTAGAGGGGGGCCAATTGTCCAGGGGACAGTTGTGCTATGGGGGCAATATTCCGGGGGCAACTGTCCGGGAGCAATTGTCCGGGGGTCAGTTGTCCCTAGAACCCTACTCTCATGCTGAAACTACCTTGCTGGTGAAGTCATTCATAGGAGCCAACGAAAGTATAATTGTCTTGATTCTAAAGTTGAAATCTTCATTATCTTTACTACCTGGGTTATATACTTTGTTCCTGGGAAGATTGAATTGTTACAGACAATCGGCAACGAACTATTTATAAAATCTTAGCTCGTTTCTTTTATCAATTCCAGGTCAACAGCAATCAAATGGTGTTTACAAATTTGTTCCTTTCCCAAAATATTTTCGAGATAAAGAAAACACTAGTGAATAAAAAAAAAAAAAAACATTGAAGTCACCCAGTTAATGGTAACGAAATATCATCAACAAGGAGTAGCACCCTGATTCAAGTCGACTGTTTCAGTAGGAAATAATTTTACATTGATGTATTTAAGAGCAAAGACAAACCTTAAAAACAGAGTCAACAGACTGTAATAAACCAAAGAGAGCTTCTACGGAAAATCTTCCTGCGGAGAGAAGTAAGTGACAGGAAGAGGCAGTGAGGAATCAAAATAAGTCAGACACACCTAACCTCAGGAGACGACCGGAACAGCAGAGACCAGGAATGAATTTGCTCCTCTCTTAAACATTTGGAGCTCAGGAGATTCCACAACTGCACTACGAAGACTATTGCACATTTCAGTTGTAGCCTAGATAAAACTACAAGAGGTTTTCAAGTTCTTGTGGTTCTGTAACCCATTTACATTGATCCTGCGTAGCGTTAATTCAAAAGTAGGTAAATGATAAAAGTAGTTTATACACTACTGGGCAGGGGGTTTCTTATATAAACCATTGGTCATTTGTTAGAAGCGGATTTTTCGATTTTAGACTTAGTCTTGAGGTCAGGTTTTGTACTTTGTCTTATAATATATCGTGTTTAAAATGAAAACATAGAATATCGAGCAAAAGTAATCGTAAAGCAAAAGAGAAAAATCTGAGAGAGAGAGAGAGAGAGAACTGATTTCAAAATCATTCTAATTCATTAAAAAGAACAAGTAGGAGAGATAGAGAGGCCAATACAATTCCAATTCATTCGAAAAAAAAATAAACAGGAGCTTCTGTGTACTTATATAAAACCGAAATTCTCTATTTCAGTGGAATCTGCTGACGAAAGGGACACCAGGGGAAAAGGATCGTGGGTGAGAATTCTCGAGATTTCCCGAGATTCCAGAGGTGGGTGCTTCTGGTAACATTCTACCAGCGTCGCGGATGAAAAGGTCAGAGGAGAAATGACAAAGAAAAAAAAATCCTAGTTCACTTGCAAATTGGTTTGTTTTCTTTCCCGGTTCCGAAGCAGTACTGTTCAGTTCTTAATAGCTTTTAAGACCATCTCTCTTTCTCTCTCTCTCTCTCTCTCTCTCTCTCTCTCTCTCTCTCTCTTCCCAGGGTTAGCTCCAAAGGTATGTGATTCGGTAAAAGCAAATTTGACTAACTCGAGTCGGTCAACATTGAGGTTTGACCGACTCGAATTCTTTCATTAATTTTTGACCTGCTAAGCACTGTTTGGTATTGTAAAAAACTAAAAGAAAACACTCATTAAACATATAGCAATTTTAATAGACCACAGAATAATGACTAAGAAATTCAAAATAATCATGTATACGTAGGATGAATGAATAATGTTATGACATCTACTATTCATTACTGTTTATCCAAAAATCACATATGCATATGCTGCTATGCATATGAATATATTATGTACATACAGTGTACATATACATATATCTATCTATCTGTCTATGATATCTATCTACCTATATATATATATATATATATATATATATATATATCTTAATATCTTATATATATATATATTATATCTATATATATATATATCTATATATTATATATATATATATATATATGATATATATATATAGATAGATATCTATATATTATATATATATATAATGTAGATATATATATATGATATATCATCTACCTGTATATATAATAATAATATATACTATATATATATAATATATATATATATATATATATATATATATATATATATAGGTGTTTTTTATATATATAATATCTTTATATATATATATATATATATATATTATATATAATATATATATATATATATCTATTATATATATAATTGTTCTGAACTGCTTGTCACACGTGGGCAACTGTTACACCCTACTTCTCCTGGTAAGCACTGCCCAATCTCTGTTATGGGTAAATTCTGGACAGCCAATGGGAGCAGAGGAAGCTTTCTAGAGGATGAAGGCTTTCAGTTCAAAGGGGCAACTTGCATATAGACAAGGATGAATGAATCTTGTTATAAGAAATCTTAACTTTCCTTAATTCTGGCTTAAAATCTTGAACACCTCCCCATTCTAGAGGACATTTCAACCCTAGACGGGTTGGAATGGCAAGTCAAGCCAGAAGCAATACCTAGAATAGGGTACCATGCCAATTGTGGCACTTTTATGACAGTAGTTTATAATGAAATACTAATATATATAAGGCTGGAATAGCTGGCAGGTTTGGCTCTGCCTAAGCAGGGCATACAATATACAAGAAATGCCTAAAGGCAATAAAGAAGAGGAAAGGAAACCGAGGAAGAGAAAATATAGACAGTACAAAAAAAAAAAGAAAGTTACAAAAGGGTCAGAAGGAAGTAGAATTACAAAAGGGTAAGAAGGAAGTAGAAGTATCAGAATCTGGTACTCTCCTCTGGATGGAGATGGTCAGAATTCTCTATAATAGGGTGGCACTGTGCCAGGCACTAGTGCGGAGAGACTATTGGCTCTCATAAGGTTTCGGAAAACCTCGACGCCCTTTGCCCTTCTTCCGGTTTGATGATGCCACTGGGGGCCTTGAATGATTCAAGCCCTTTGGAGATTCTGCAGGGGCATCGGCTCCGGCTGCTGCGACAACTGGGGCCTTGGCACTCGTTCCCCTGCCTAATGCTGAATGGCTCGGCTCCCTGAGTTCTTCAGCCAAATAGGATTCGGCAGAGTCATTACTCCGGGAATGGTTAGATGCTGACGGAGGGGGATTGGACGAGGTAAAGGTTTTCGGGATGGGATTACCCATTGTAAGGACTGACTCAGGGGCAGTCTGTGAGGCCACACTGTTGGTGGAGTGTCCACTATAGTCATGGGTGTCCAGGAGGATTCCTATTGGAATTGGCTCTTCCTCGACTGCCGGCATAGGTATTGGGGCCAAGCCAGCAGAGGGAAAGTGGCCAGGACTTAGAGCTCCGGGAGGGAGACTCGAGTCTTACCTTGGCACTGGCACTGAGGCCGTTCCTGGTTTAGGGACAGAGCCTGGCACTGCCTGGCACCTTCAAGTGGCACTGGCTGTGCAGAGGTAGTTCTTGGAGGCCCATGGCACAGGTCTGGAGCTATGTGATGGTGGGGGCCCTGATACGATAGAAAAGTAGGAGGGGACTTAAAATCTTGTCCTAGCAGTACATCATAACCTGGTATATAGGTTGCTACTGCCGTGGTACATATCTTAGAACAGTAAGGTCATGTGACTCTCAGCCGGACAGTAGGTAAGAACAATTTGACGTGGTAGAGGCTCTCTGTCGTGATTAATTGGTGCCTATCAACCTGAGCTCTGTAAGGAATGGTATCCTCTCGGATGATGGATACTTGCACACCAGTGTTGTCGAAAGTTCGGACCTGGTTGGCAGGATAGCGACCTCTGGGAGGTGCGACAAACATGGGGCCCTGAGCCCGAGGGACTAGAGCTGATGGATTCGTCACATCCATAGCATATGGCAGAAACAGGAGCTTTCATGGGGCATCCCGCCCAGGCAGCAGTAAGCCCATGCACTTTACATGAGTCACTGAAACTCTTGCTAAAATCAGGCCTGGGCCTGTTGTTTCTATTCCAATGGCTGTTGTTCTTGTTATTAGAATGGTTGGATAGTCCATTCGGAGGAGTAGCAGCAGCTTGCTGAGGGGGATCCACCTTTGAGATGCACTGCTCTGTGGTGTGACCAGGTTTATTTCAACGCCCACACGCAGGTTTCCATGGAGGAACATTGGGGCGCTGGGTAGGCTGAGAGGTGGCAGCAGGAGCAAGAGGGAGAGTAGGGAATATTTTCCTTTTTAAAGAACTCAGCAGCTGATGGTGGGTATCATAGGCATCTGCCCATTTACAGCCCTTCAAAATAGTTTTAGGGGCCTTGTCCACCAAGTGGGTGGTAAGATCGGGGTGGGGGTCATAGGAAAGGAAGTCCTCTAATTGAAAGAGTTCTAAAACCTCCTCAACAGATGTTGCGTTGGAGGCCTTTGTCCACCTATGGAGTACCAGTGTCTTCTTGGCTATCCACTCTGTCCATGTCTGGTTAGCCTCCTTGGGCATAGTCCATTTCTGCCTCCACTAGTCTGGAGTTAACTCGTAAGCCCCAAGGATTGCCTCTCGTACGAGGGCAAGGTCTTGTCGCTCATTCAGGGAAAGGGCCTCGAATACAGTCAGCCCTTTGGCCAGCGAGGTGTTTGCCAAGGAGGAGGGCCACTTCCTGAAGTGTTGGATTGAAGTTCTCGAACACCTTCCCGACATGATCATGCCAGGTGTCGGGTTCGTTTTCATCCAAAGTCCTAATGAGGGCACCCATGCTGTGGAGGTGAGAGTCTGAAGGAGGGGGCGCAGGGGGCGTGGCACTCGGGGGGGCCAGAGTGGCTGCTTGGAATGCCCTCTCAGTTGCTTCTCTTTTCTCTTTTGCTTCTCTTTCAGCTGCTTCTCTTTTCTCTTGTGCTTCTCTTTCAGCTGCTTCTCTTCTCTCTTGTGTCTCTCTTCTTCTCCCTTTCAGCTGCCTGGTAGGCTCTCTCTGCAGCTTCTTTCATTTTATCATTCACCCAATTGATCAGTTTTGTGCCCTCCAGCCCCATGACTCTTTCGGCTTCGGTGAAGGCCCTGGCCTCCTCCAGTGCTGCGTTACTGGCCATCTCCTCGGCAGTAAAATGCTAGTAGTCTAGCCTGAAAATAATAGGGTGGAAGGCAGCTGCAAAACTGCAAATGTCGCCATGGGTATGCAGAATACTCAACACAGATACTTGGCACGATGACCGTTAAATCCCTGCAAATACAGTTACCACTGGCACGTAGCGTAGCGGAAAACTCACGCCGTAAAACTCACACCGTAAAATCTCTGTAATTTACAGTTCGGCAGAAACTCGACGCCGATAATGGATTTGGCAATAAATTTAGTAGACACTGAAACTCAACATGAAAACATGGCAAATGAATTTTATAAATGCAGAAACTCAACACGAATACGGCTTTGTAAATAAAAAGAAAGAATCTGGTCGTGAATTTCACGGAAACTCAACGTGAAAACGTGATAAATGAATTTTCGCAAACATGGAAACTCACACGAATACAGTTTTGTAAATAAAAAGAAAGAATCTGGGCCCGAATTTCACGGAAACTCAACGTGAAAACGTGGCAAATGAATTCCATAAGCACGGAAACTCATGCGAATACGGCTATGCAAATAAAAAAATAATCTGGTCACAAATTTCACGGAAACTCAGCGTGAAAACATGGCAAATGAATTTTTGTAAACGTGGAAACTCATGCTAATACAGCTTTGAAAATAAAAGGAAAGAATCTGGTCACGAATATCACGGAAACTCAATGTGAAAAACATGGCCCATGCAGTTGACAATATAAAATGTACATGGGGCTCCCTTTTTTATTATGTCGTCTCGAGGACGAGGATGAGAAAGGGATAAAATTTAGTTTTCCTTTTTCTACCAACGCAAATCACTGGTCTATCTTACCCTTTCAACCTAGCTATACTCAGAATTCGTATTTTAACCGCTAGCTCGTATACATTAAAGGGAAGAGGAAGAACCAGAATAAAGATCTCTCACCCTGCATAACTGCCTCCGCACAAACCCCTAACATGTACCCTTTTTCACCCTAGCTCTCACGAACCTAAGACCCTCCGATTCCACCAATTTAAAACCGTTGAGAATTAGGCCTGCACACGGGTCGGCTAGACAGAAGGGATGAATCACAAGAATTTCAAGGCTGCAGTAGAGAAAGTTAGGCTAAGAGTAACATGTGCCCTTGTTTGTAAAGCTAAAGTATGTGCCCTTATTATTGCTCTCTGCACAGAAAATAAAAAAAAAAACATTTACCTTTGATTTTCCTTATCGTAATGTTAAGAATTTTACGCTAACACTGTGTTTTCATTTTGTTCTTTTTTTCTTATTGACTCATCAATTCTTTTGTTAACAAAAAGCGCAATGGATAGAGTTCAAGTAGACACGTGGCCAGGGATTTAAATTCTTGTTTAGACCTGCAAGCGACCGCAAGCGCGAGCCAGAGAGAGAGAGAGAGAGAGAGAGAGCGAGTGCTCGGACAATGACCAGCGTGTTGATTCACATGAAAAAAATATCTTTGGAATGCAAGATTCACGATAACTTGCAATTCACGAAATATGGCACTTATTTTCGTTTTTAATATTACTCCCTAAATACCTCTATGCTTTATGCAATGGCACATAGAAGAAGCTAAGGTTAAAATTTCTCTCTCTCTCTCTAGTTTATCCGCATACACGTAGTCTATTTCCTATAGCTATAATGGCAGTCAGATTTTATGCCGATAACTTGAATACCTACTTCCACACAAATAACTAGAAAATAAAATTTACCTTTTTCCTGTTGTGGAGAATTGGGAAACCTTGTTTTTGCTTTCTCATAAAAAATATTAAAGGAATTCAGATTTGTTTCTTTCGTGATACCAGTTTTAATGATCGCTATATGGCTGGAACTGAAAATTATCATCTTACAATCCTGGCAAGGTCGCATTTTGTTCTAAACTGCTCGTTCACTCCTGAAAAATGTAATTTAACACTGATAAAAAATTGGCCTTGATTGGAGGACGAGAGATCACAGCAAAGAAACGAGAAAAAAATTATGGCAGAAGGCCAATATTACTGAGGAAGGAATTTACATAAAAGCTGGTCTTTAGTTTTAAATGCACTATATTTACATTAATTTACATAGGTCCAGGAACTAATAAGGTGGCTGATTGTCGATCCACCGGAAACACGTGGCTGGGGGCAACCAGACATGGCGTTCAGAATTTTGTGCAAACAGATTATTAAAAATGCAAGGCTTACTCCAAAGGGTTCCCAAGTTCTCTCACAATCAGGCATGGTATTTGTCTGCAAAGAGATGGTATCCTAGCATAAGGTGGGGGAACATGTGGGCAAGCGTTACACCCTACTTTCTTTCAATCAAAAGTTTACAGGCCACTCAGGGGGAATGAAAATGACTGGGAATTTACACAGAGAGGACTATTTTGTTGCATGAATTAACTAGGGGATGTTTACTAGCATCACAAGGGGAGTAATCACAGCATTGAACCAAGATTGGGACTTCCCCAGAGGAGGCAGGTGGAGCGGAAAGGGTGAAGTGGTGTCTGCAGGGCAATGTCGAGGAGGTTTCTGAGCACTCAGAGCTCTGTCGTGCTTCTGAGGATGAACTGCTGGTCCCTGCACCGCCCAATCCCTGTGTGTGTGTGTGGGGGGGGTGGGGGGGGTTATATTCCAGGAGCAGAGATAGCTTTCTAGAGAATTGAGGCTTTCAGTTCAAAGGGGCGGGGCAACTTGCATATAGACAAAAATGAATGAATCTTTTATAAGAAATCTTAACTTTTCTTGGTTCTGGCATTAAAATCTTGAGCAATATACATACATACATACAGATATATATATATATATATATATATATATATATATATATATATATATATATATATATATATATATATATGCTTAAAAAATCACAGTAGATTGCACGTGGACTTCATAAATAAGCGAATTCCACCGGAAAATGATATTCAGAAATCCAAGCGCTTTCGTCTTTACTAAGACATTGTCAAGGAGCGAATGAAATACAATTGTAGAGAAGGGTCTCAGGTACACAACAAGATCTAGAATACCAGATGGTTAATTGTCAAAAGGGTAAAAATTAAAAGAGATAATCCAGGATTATAGGATATCACACGGTCACAAACCTAAACAGATTGACCCTAACCGAAATTACAAAGTTTCTTTACAGTCCAAAACATGTAAAAACTGAATATATTAATTTTGTTGCTTATATTTATCTACAACTTTTTTCATTATGAAAGCATCAAGTTTAAATAAACCAAGACTTAAATTTAGAACATTGTTATTATTTGACTTGATGAAACAAGATTCAATGATATTCCTTTTAACTGTGTCATTACATGGAATTAAGTCTCTTGCTTGACTCCAATTAATAGGATGGTCTAAATCTCTCATATGTACGAATAATGCATTCGATATTTGCCCAGTTCTCACAGAATATTGATGTTGTTTGAGACGTTGTGAAAGAGATTTACCGGTTTGTCCGTAATAGACTTTATCACACTTTTTGCAAGGAATTTCATATATGCAGCCTGGAAGATCTTTAGGAGAATTTTTGATTACTAAACTCTTGACATTAATATTACTGAAAACAGCATTTATGTTAAAAAGCTTTAAAATTCTAAATAGGAATATCTAAAAACCTTTCATCATCGGGTAATTTTAGAATGTTATGCACTAAATTCAAGTTTGTCATTAGTTGAATAAAATGTTTTTCTAGCTCTTTTCCATGCCACATCTACAAAGGTCCTTGGGTATTTAGGTTTTATTGCAATATCATAAATAGTTTTAATTTCAGTGTCAATAAACTGCGGGCTACAGACACGTAAAGCCCTTAGAAACATCCCAGAAAAAACAGAGAATTTAACATTTTGATGGCGATTGGAGTAGTAATGAATAAAAGAGACAATGTTAGTTGATTTTCGAAAGACTGAAAAGGTGAAATTTCTATCATTTCTATGGACAGTTACATCAAGAAATTCAAATTACAATTTCTTTCCTCCTCTACAGTAAATTTTATAGAAGGGACTAAATTATTGAGATTATTAAGGAATTCCTGGAGACTTTCGTGAACTGGCCAAATACAGAAGATATCATCCACATATCTAAACCAAATAACTTTTTGGGGCGGGGCAAATTCTTGGTAAGAGTTTTGTCTCAAAATTCCATGTAAATATTGCTAAGGACAGGAGATAAGGGATTACCCATAGCCATGCCAAACTTTTGTACAAAAAATTCCCCATTAAAACAAAATTTACTATCTTTGATACATAACCTTATGAGACTAAGGAGGTTTGCCACACTTAAGGGAATGTCATGACGTTCTAATTCCTCCTCCAAATATTCAAGTAAGTCATCATTTGTAAATAAAGAGACAACATCAAACTAACCTATATTAAAATCAAAATTCAAATTTAAATTATTCTATTTGTTTATAAAATCAACATTGTTTTTAACATTCGTGTTAGAAATGTTTCCTACAAAGGAGTAAGAATTTTAACAAGCCATTTTGATAAATTATACGTAACTGAGCCCACTGAACTAATGATAGGGTTATTGATTTTATGTGTCTTAACTAAACCATACATATAAGGTAGGGATGCGTATTGCGGTGTAAACTGTTTAATTAAATGGTCCAAGCCCTTCAAAATGGATTTAATTTGTTTATAAAGATGGGAGTTCACTGTCTGTGTCGGGTCAGACCTCAGTTTCGTATAAGTATCAGTATCATTTAGCAATGTCATTATTTTACTTATATAGTCACTTTTATTCATTATTACCACTGCATTAGATTTATCTGCTTTTGTCACTTTAACTGTTTCGTCTTCTTTAATTTTCTTAAAAGCCTGGAGAAATCTCACGGGTACATTAGGGGGAGAAGGTTTACACATAGCACCGTACACAATACCTTTACAAATATTGATATCATCAGGGCATAGGTTTTGATTAAATTTTTCTAAATAACAAAAGGATTTTGAGATGTCGACACAGTCCAGGTTACCATTAAATATACCAAAGCTTAACCCATATCCCAAAGCCGCTGTCGTAGCACTATCCACTGGTTTGTCTGATAAATTAATCATGAAGTCCACGTTGGCATGCTTAGTCCAGTCGCTTTCAGCAATAAGATTCTTCAGCTTGACTTGAAGCTTCCTTTCAAGACGGTTGCAGCACTTTCTCAATTTTCCGTAGCAATAATCCAGCATCCGATTCTTGCAATCGACAGGAACCGTCTGATTAAAGCCATACCGTCTCTCTAAGTGTACGAAACGCATTATCTACTTCCACTTTTGTGATGTCGATGTGTTGAAGTATGATTGCGTTGAAACTCGTCGAAAGGTCGCTCTGCTAGACGAAGAATTCTCACTGGTAAAATCGACTTGGGCATCACTTGCTCATTCATACACTTCCGTAGAAAGTTGGGTCGGAGTTTCAGTTTGTGAGCGATGATAAGAGCATTACAGAAGGATGTCACGAATAGAACAAGGCATAATGGAAACCACACGCAACTTCTACGTCTTTTCTTTGAATTTTCCGAGCCTTGTTCTATTCGTGACATCCTTCTGTAATGCTCTTATCATCGCTCACAAACTGAAACTCCGACTTAACTTTCTACGGAAGTGTATGAATGAGCAAGTGATGCCCAAGTCGATTTTACCAGTGAGAATTCTTCGTCTAGCAGAGCGACCTATTTATGATATTGCAATGAAAACTTAAATACCCAAGGACCTTTGTAGATGTGGCATGGAAAAGAGCTAGGAAAATATTTTATTCAACTAATGACAAACTTGAATTTAGTAGACATAACATTCTAAAATTACCCTATGATGAAAGGTTTTTAGATATTCCTAGAATTTTAAAGCTTTTTAACAAATGTTTTCAGTAATATTAATGTCAAGATTTCAGTAATAAAAATTCTCCCTAAAGATCTTCCAGGCTGCATATATGAAATTCCTTGCAAAAAGTTGTGATTAAAGTCTAATACGGACAAACCGGTAAATCTCTTTCACAACGTCTCAAACAACATCAAATTCTGTGAGAACTGGGCAAATATCGAATGCATTATTCGTACATTATGAGAGATTTAGACCATCTTCTTAACTGTAATGACACAGTTAAAAGGAATATCATTGAATCTTTGTTTTCATCAAGTCAAAAAAATAAAAAATAAAAATCGTTCTAAATTCAAGTCTTGGTTTATTAAACTTGATGCTTCATAATGAAAAAAGTTGTAGATAAATATAAGCAACAAAATTAATATATTCAGTTTTTACATGTTTTGACTGTAAAGAAACTTTGTAATTTCGGTTAGGGTCAATCTGTTTAGGTTTGTGACCGTGTGATATCCGATAATCCTGGATTATCTCTTTTAATTTTTACCCTTTTAACAATTAACCATCTGGTATTTTTGATCATGTTGTGTACCTGAGACCTTTCTCTACAATTGTATTTCATTCGCTCCTTGACAATGTTCTTAGTAAAGACTGAAAGCGCTTGGATTTCTGACGATCATTTTCCTGTGGAATTCGCTTAAATATATATATATATATATATATATATATATATATATATATATATATATATATATATATATATATATATATATTATATATATGTGTGTGTATGTGTGTGTGCGTGTGTGTGTATGAATAACTTGATCACAAGGTATATAAAACGTGATGCTATGTATAAATAAAGGTATTTTGCCACGAAGGAAAAATGAAAAAGCGAGATAGCCAAGTACTTTCGGTCTTGTTCCGACCCTTTACTTCGGAACAAGACCGAAAGTACTCGGCTATCTCGCATTTTCATTTTTTCCTTCGTGGCAAAAACCTTTATTTATATATGTGTATGAACGTATGTATGATGTTATATATATCTATATATAATATATATATATATATATATATATACATATATGCATGTGTGTGTGTGTGTGTGTGCTTGCAGGCCCGTCATTTGGGAGCGAACGGGGGCGACTACCAAAAATTTGTGAAAAAACGCAGACCTAGCACCTGTATCCAGAGGGCACTTATTCAACAAAATATTAGCGTTGGCCATTTTTGATGGCCCAACTCACTCAGGATTTGACCAACTCTGTCAGGAACATCGGGGCCTGGTTATCCCCCCAACCCCCAACGCCACCCCTCCCCCCTTGGATCCTTTCTCTCTCTCTCTCTACTCGCTCTCATTTCTCTCTCTCTCTATCTCTCTCTCTCTCCTCACTTAGATATAACTGATTGAAAAAAAAATCTTTCTGATACTTTAAATTCCCTATTATTGTAGCCTACTACAAATTTATTGTGGCTGTGTCATAATTCATTAATTATATCCACTGTGATATATACATATATGTATATATATATTATATATATATATATATATATATATATATATATATATATATATATATACTATATTGTTTCATATTACTTTCCCTTCATGGCTATGGCTTCTGGATATATATATATATATATATATATATATATATATATATATATATATATATATATTATATATATATATATATATATATATATATATATATATATATATCCAGAAGCCATAGCCATG
>NC_087205.1:42074110-42095052 GCF_015104395.2 Macrobrachium nipponense | reverse complement strand
CATGGCTATGGCTTCTGGATATATATATATACACACACACACACACACACACACACACACACACACACACACATATATATATATATATATATATATATATATATAGATATATATATATATATATATATATATATCACAGCTGGATATAATTAATTGAATTATGACACAGCCACAATAAATTTGTAGTAGGCTAAAATAATAGGGAATTTAAAGTATTAGCAAGAGTTTCAATCAGTATATCTAGAGAGAGAAGCGAGAAGAGATGAGAGGAGAGAGGAGAGAGGAGAAAGGAAAGGATCCAAGGGGGGAGGGGTGGCGTTGGGGGTTAGGGGGCTAACCAGGCCCCCGATGTTCCTGACAGAGTTGGTCAAATCCTGACTGAGTTGGGCCATAAAAAATCGCCAACGCTAATATTTTGTTGAATAAGTGCCCTCTGGATACAGGTGCTAGGTGTGCGTTTTTTTTCACAAAGTTTTGGTAGTCGCCCCCGATCGCTCCCAAATGACGGGCCTGCAAGCACACACACATGCATATATATATATATATATATATATATATATATATATATATATATATATATATATATATATATATATATATATATATATAGATATATACACATATAAATAAAGGTTTTTGCCACGAAGGAAAAAAATGAAAAAAGCGGGATAGCCGAGTACTTTCAGTCTTGTTCCGAAGTAAAGGGTCGGAACAAGACCGAAAGTACTCGGCTATCTCGCTTTTTCATTTTTTCCTTCGTGGCAAAAAACCTTTATTTATACATAGCATCACGTTTTATATACCTTGTGATCAAGTTATTCATACACACACACATACACACACACACACACATATATATATATATATATATATATATATATATATATATATATATATATATATATATATATATATATATATATATATAAGCGAATTCCACAGGAAAATGATAGTCAAAAATCCAAGCGCTTTCGTCTTTACTAAGACATTGTCAAGGAGCGAATGAAATAAAACAATTGTAGAGAAAGGTCTCAGGTACACAACAAGATCAAGAATACCAGATGGTTAATTGTCAAAAGGGTAAAATTAATAGAGATAATCCAGGATTATCGGATATCACACGGTCACAAACCTAAACAGATTGACCCTAACCGAAATTACAAAGTTTCTTTACAGTCCAAAACATGTAAAAACTGAATATATTAATTTTGTTGCTTATAATTATCTACAACTTTTTTCATTATGAAAGCATCAAGTTTAAATAAACCAAGACTTAAATTTAGAACATTTTAAAGGTAACAAGTTACTTTTTTTCGTTGTAATGTAAACTAAATTGCAATTTTTTTGGTATATAACACATTGTAAAACAAATAAAAGCAACACAGAGAAAATATTTATCACAAAATGATGCATGAATTCCGCTAAATCTACAAATATTGTTATAGAGACTTCGAATTTGTTTCAAGATGAAGATAAATGATGGAATATTACGATACTATAAGAGTTTTAGCTTACAATTGCAGTTTTTCGACCATTTCCGACGAGTTAAAAATGACAAATGTCAAATTTTTTTTTATAAATTTTTTTTAAATTTTTATATGCAATTATTTCGGAAATTAGAAAAGCTACAACCTTCAAATATTTTTCGTTTTATTCTACATGAAATTGCGCACATTTTCATATATAAAACTCTATGAAATGCCTAATATGAAACGGAGCATTTTCCGAGAATGCGATGTATGCAATTCGGAGATTCATGGCATGGAATCCGTGCGCAGAGGGAAGGAAAGGTTTTTTTCATAAATTCACCATAAATCGAAATATTGTGCTAGAGACTTCCAATTTGTTGCAAAATGAAGGTAAATGATTGAATATTACTAAAATATAAGAGTTTTAGCTCACAATTGCGTTTTCGACCATTTCGGTAGAGTCAAAGTTGACCAAACGGGTTTTTTTTTTATTGATCGTGATTTATATGCAAATATTTCGAAAATGAGAAAAGCTACAACCTTCAATTATTTTACGTTGTATTTTACATGAAATTGCGCACATTTTCATATAAAATTTATGTAACGGCTAATTTAAAAATGGTGCAAACATTACCACAATCGCACGTATGATTTTTTAGGAAGAGTTACTGCGCGGACGTAAGGAAAATGTTATTTTTTTCGTAAATTCACCATAAATCGAAATATTGTGCTAGAGACTTCCAATTTGTTACAAAATGAAGTTAAATGATTGAATATTACCTAAAATATAAAGAGTTTTAGCTTATAATTGAGTTTTTCGCCCATTTCTGTAGAGTCAAAGTTGATCAAAGGTTGAAAATTTGTCACTTATCATTTTTTATATGAAAATATTTAAAAACTGATAAGAGCTACAACCATGGGTTGTTTTTTGAGTTGTATTGTGAATGAAATTGCGCACATTTCCATATATAAAACTTTATGTAAGACGGCTAATTTTAAAATGGTGCAAACATTACCACAATCGCATGTATGATTTTTTTCGGAAGAGTTACCGCGCGGACGTAAGGAAAAAGTTTTTTTCATAAATTCACCATAAATCGAAATATTGTGCTAGAGACTTCCAATTTGTTGCAAAATTAAGGTAAATAGTTGAATATTACTACAATATAAGCGTTTTAGCTTACAATTGCGTTTTTGACCATTTCGGTAGAGTCAAAGTTGACCAAAGGTTGAAATTTTGGCACTTAACGTTATTTATATAGAAATATTTCAAAACTGATAAAAGCTACAATCATGAGTATTTTTTTGTTGTATTTTAAATGAAATTGCGCACATTTTCATATTTAATACTTCATGTAACGGATAATTTAAAATGGTGCAAAACTTATGTCAAAGTGACAAAATAATTTTTGAGATGTGTCACTGATACTTTTTAGTGCGATAAGAAAGAAATTCGTGCCTGCGTAACGATTGTAAACAAAACAACGCCTTGATCCGTGAACTCCCAGCATCCCCCAAGGCACATGATTAAAAAGTTTTTGGCTGGTAGGCCTATATGTATTTTTCCGCGAATTTTTAAAAAAAATTTTTGAGTCGACGTATGGTACGTCCATTCGGCATACGGGAGACATTTTGACTCGACGTTTAATATGTCCATTCGGCGTTTAAGGGTTAATGTAAATATAGTGCACTTAAAACTAAAGACCAGCTTTGTTTTATGTAAATTCCACCTTCCTTAGTAATTATTGACCTTCTGCCATAATTTTTTTCTCGTTTCTTTGTTGTGATCTCTCGTCCTCCAATCAAGGCCAATTTTTTATCAGTGTTAAATTACATTTTTCAGGAGTGAACGAGCAGTTTAGAACAAAATGGCGACCTTGCCAGGATTGTAAGATGATAATTTTCAGTTCCAGCCGTGTAGCGATCATTAAAACTGGTATCACAAAAGAAACGAATCTGAATTCCTTTAATATTTTTTATGAGAAAGCAAAAGCAAGGTTTCCCAATTCTCCACAACAGGAAAAAGGTAAATTTTATTTTCTAGTTATTTGTTTAGAAGTAGGTATTCAAGTTATCAGCATAAAATCTGACTGCCATTATAGCTATAGGAAATAGACTACGTGTATGCCGATAAACTAGAGAGAGAGATAAATTTTAACTTTAGCTTTCTTTTATGTGCCATTGCATAAAGCATAGAGGTATTTAGGGAGTAATATCAAAACGAAAATGAGTGCCAAATTTTCGTGAATTGCAAGTTAATCGCAAATCTTACATTCCAAAGATATTTTTTTAATGTGAATCAACACACTGGTCATTGTCCGAGCGCTCGCTCTCTCTCTCCATCTCTCTCTCTCTCTCTCTCTCTCTCTCTCTCTCTCTTGCTCGCGCTTGCGGTCGCTTGCAGGTCTAAACAAGATAGAATTGAAATCCCTGGCCACATGTCTACTTGAACTCTATCCATTGCGCTTTTTGTTAACAAAAGAATTGATGAGTCAATAAGAAAAAAAGAAAAAGAAAGAAAACACAGTGTTAGCGTAAAATTCTTAACATTACGATAAGGAAAATCAAAGGTAAATGTTTTTTTTTTATTTTCTGTGCAGAGAGCAATAATAAGGGCACATACTTTAGCTTTACAAACAAGGGCACATGTTACCCGTAGCCTAACTTTCTCTACTGCAGCCTTGAAATTCTTTGATTCATCCCTTCTATCTAGCCAACCCGTGTGCAGGCCTAATTCTCAAGGGTTTAAATTGGCGGAATCGGAGGGTCTTAGGTTCGTGAGAGCTAGGGTGAAAAAGGGTACATGTTAGGGGTTTGTGCGGAGGCAGTTATACAGGGTGAGAGATCTTTATTCTGGTTCTTCCTCTTCCCTTTATTGTATGAGAGCTAGCAGTTAAAATACGAATTCTGAGCATAGCTAGGTTGAAAGGGTAAGATAGACCAGTGATTTGCATTGGTAGAAAAAAGAAAACTAAATTTTATCCCTTTCTCGTCCTCGTCCTCGAGACGATATGAAAAAAAGGGAGCCCCCATGTACATTTTATATTGTCAACTGCATGGGCCATGTTTTTCACATTGAGTTTCCGTGAAATTCGTGACCAGATTCTTTCTTTTTATTTTCAAAGCTGTATTAGCATGAGTTTCTGCGTTTACAAAAATTCATTTGCCATGTTTTCACACTGAGTTTTCGTGAAATTTGTGACCAGATTATTTTTTTATTTGCAAAGCCGTATTCGCGTGAGTTTCCATGCTTATGGAGTTCATTTGCCACGTTTTCACATTGAGTTTCCATGAAATTCTTGCCCAGATTCTTTCTTTTTATTTACAAAACTCTATTCGTGTGAGTTTCCATGTTTACGAAAATTCATTTGCCACGTTTTCATATTGAGTTTCCGTGCAATTCACGACCAGATTTTTTCTTTTTATTTATAAAGCCGTATTCGCGTTGAGTTTCTGCATTTATAAAATTCATTTGCCATGTTTTCATGTTGAGTTTCCGTGTCTACTAAATTCATTGCCAAATCCATTATCAGCGTCGAGTATCTACCGAACTGTAAATTACAGAGATTTTACGGTGTGAGTTTTACGGCATGAGTTTTCCGCCACGCTACGTGCCAGTGGTAACTGTATTTGTAGGGATTTAACGATCATCGTGCCAAGTATCTGCGTTGAATATTCTGCCTACCCATGGCCATATTTGCAGTTTTGCAGCTGCCTTCCACCCTATTATTTTCAGGCTAGACTACTAGCATTTTACTGCTGAGGAGATGGCCAGTAACGAAGCACTGGAGGAGGCCAGGGCCTTCACCGACGCCGGAAGAGTCATGGGGCTGGAGGGCACAAAACTGATCAATTGGGTAAATGATAAAATGAAGGAAGCTGCAGAGAGACCCTACCAGGCAGCTGGGAAAGGGAGAAGAAGAGAGACAAACAAGAGAGAAGAGAAGCAGCTGAAAGAGAAGCACAAGAGAAAAGAGAAGCAGCTGAAAGAGAAGCAAAAGAGAAAAGAGAAGCAGCTGAGAGGGCATTCCAAGCAGCCGAAAGGGAGAAATAAAGAGCACATCAACTGTCTATGGCAGTCCAGAGTGCCACTCTGGCCCTCCGAGTGACACGCCCCCTGCGCCCCCTCCTTCACACTTTCACCTCCACAGCATGGGTGCCCTCATTAGGACTTAGGACGAAAACGAACCCGACACCTGGCATGATCATGTCGGGCAGGTGTTCGAGAACTTCAATTCAACCCCCCAGGAAGTGGCCCTCCTCCTTGGCAAACACCTCGCTGGCCAAAGGGCTGACTGCATTCGAGGCCCTTTCCCTGAATGAGCGACAAGACCTCGCCCTCGTACGAGAGGCAATCCTTGGGGCTTACGAGTTAACTCCAGACCGGTGGAGGCAGAAATGGAGGACTATGCCCAAGGAGGCTAACCAGACATGGACAGAGTGGGTAGCCAAGAAGACACCGGTACTCCATAGGTGGACAAAGGCCTCCAACGCAACATCTGTTGAGGAGGTTTTAGAACTCTTTCAATTAGAGGACTTCCTTTCCTACGCCCCCCACCCCGATCTTACCACCCACTTGGTGGACAAGGCCCCTAAAACTATTTTGAAGGGCTGTAAATGGGCAGATGCCTATGACACCCACCATCAGCTGCTGAGTTCTTTAAAAAGGAAAATATGCCCTGCTCTCCCTCTTGCTCCTGCTGCCACCTCTCAGCCTACCCCTGGCGCCAATGTTCCTCCATGGAAAACCTGTGTGTGGGGCGTTGAAATAAACCTGGTTGTGGGAGAACTTGGGAACCCTTTGGAGTAAGCCTTGCATTTTCAATAACCCGTTTGCACAAAATTCTGAACGCC
Source organism: Macrobrachium nipponense (assembly GCF_015104395.2). Classification (NCBI taxonomy): domain Eukaryota; kingdom Metazoa; phylum Arthropoda; class Malacostraca; order Decapoda; family Palaemonidae; genus Macrobrachium; species Macrobrachium nipponense. The sequence goes on along the minus strand of NC_087205.1, from coordinate 42,088,729 downwards.
TCGTCTGGTTGTCCCCAGCCACGTGTTTCTGGTGGATCGACAATCAGACACCTTATTAGTTCCTGTACCTATGTAAATTAAGGTAAATATAGTGCATTTAAAACTAAAGTCCAGCTTTTATGTAAATTGCTCCTTCCTCAGTAATATCGGCCTTCTGCCATAGTTCTTTTCTCTTTTCTTTGATGTGATCTGTCGTTCCTCCATTCAAGGCCGATTTTTTTCAGTGAATTTCATTTTTCAGGAGTGAACGAGCAGTTCAGAACAATTACACACACACACACACACACACACACACACACACATATATATATATATATATATATATATATATATATATATATATATATAGGTAGATAGATATTTCATAGACAGATAAATAGATATATGTATATGTAGTACACTGTATGTACATAATATATTCATATATGCATAGCAGCATATGCATATGTGATTTTTGGATAAACAGTAATGCATAGTAGATGTCATAACATTATTCATTCATCCTACGTACACATGATTATTTTCAATTTCTTAGTCATTATTCTGTGGTCTGTAAAAATTACTATATGTTTAATGAGTGTTTTCTTTTAGTTTTTTTACAATACCAAACAGTGCTTAGCAGGTCAAAAATTAATGAAAGAATTCGAGTCGGTAAAAACAAACCTCAATGTTGACCGACTCGAGTTAGTCAAATTTGCTTTTACCGATCACATACCTTTGGAGCCAACCCTGGCAGAGAGAGAGAGAGAGAGAGAAGAGAGAGAGCGAGAGAGAGAGAGAGAGAGAGAGAGAGAGAGAGAGAGAGAGAGAACGAGATGGTCTTAAAAGCTATTAAGAACGGAGCAGTACTTCTTCGGAACCGGGAAAGAAAACAAACCAATTTGCAAGTGAACTAGGATTTTTTTTTCTTTGTCATTTCTCTCTCTGACCTTTTTATTCGCGACGCTGGTAGAATGTTACCAGAAGCACCCACCTCTGGAATCTCGGGAAATCTCGAGGATTCTCATCCACGATCCTTTCCCCCTGGTGTCCCTTTTCGTCAGCAGAAATAGAGAATTTCGGTTTATATAAGTACACAGAAGCTCCTGTTTATTTTTTATTTTTTTTCGAATAAAATGGAATTGTATTGGCCTCTCTATCTCTCCTACTAGTTCTTTTTAATGAATTAGAATGATTTTGAAATCAGTTCTCTCTCTCTCCCTCTCTAGATTTTTCTCTTTTGTTTTAAGATTACTTTTGCTAGATATGCTATGTTTTCATTTTAAACACGATATATTATAAGACAAAGTACAAACCTGACCTCAAGACTAAGTCTAAATCGAAAAATCCGCTTCTAACAAATGACCAATGGTTTATATAAGAAACCCCCTGCCCAGTAGTGTATAAACTACTTTTATCATTTACCTACTTTTGAATTAACGCTACGCAGGATCAATGTAAATGGGTTACAGAACCACAAGAACTTGAAAACCTCTTGTAGTTTTATCTAGGCTACAACTGAAATGTGCAATAGTCTTCGTAGTGCAGTTGTGGAATCTCCTGAGCTCCAAATGTTTAAGAGAGGAACAAATTCATTCCTGGTCTCTGCTGTTCCGGTCGTCTCCTGAGGTTAGGTGTGTCGGACTTATTTTGATTCCCTCATTTATTTATTCACTGCCTCTTCCTGTCACTTACTTCTCTCCGCAGGATGATTTTTCCGTAGGAGCTCTCTTTGGTTTATTACAGTCTGTTGACTCTGTTTTTAAGGTTTGTCTTTGCTCTTAAATACATCGATGTAAAATTATTTCCTACTGAAACAGTCGACTTGAATCAGGGTGCTACTCTTTAACAGGGTGACTTCAATGTTTTTTTTTTTTATTCACTAGTGTTTTCTTTATCTCGAAAATATTTTGGGAAAGGAACAAATTTGTAAACACCATTTGATTGCTGTTGACCTGAAATTGATAAAGAACGAGCTAAGATTTTATAAATAGTTCGTTGCCGAGTGTCTGTAACAATTCAATCTTCCCAGGAACAAAGTATATACCCAGGTAGTAAAGATCATGAAGATTTCAACTTTAGAATCAAGACAATTATACTTTCGTTGGCTCCTATAAATGACTTCACCAGCAAGGTAGTTTCAGCATGAGTAGTAGGTCTAGGGACAACTGACCCCCGTCAATTGCTCCCGGACAGTTGCCCCCGGAATATTGCCCCCATAGCAACAACTGTCCCCTGGACAATTGGCCCCCCATCTACACATTATTTAAAATAAAGAGTAATATTAATTCCCAGTCAATTAGAAAAAAATAGTCACAGGTTTGGTTGTCATCCATAGATGAATCATTCTCGAATAAATTGTTATTTATTGCCTTGTCACTACCGGTCTGGTCATATATATATATATATATATATATATATATATATATATATATATATTATATATTATATATATTATATATATATATATATATATATAGTATATATATATATATATATATATATATATATATATATATATATAAATATATATATATATATATATATATATATATATATATATAGATATATATATATATATATATTATATATATATATATATATATATATATATATATATATATATATATATATATATATATATATATATATATATATATGGACTATCTTGACATTATATATATATATATAATATATATATATATATCTATATTATATATATATATATAATATTTTATATATATATCTATATAGATATATATATATCTCTATATATAAATCATATATATTATATATCTTATATATATATTATTGATATATATATATATATATATATTATAAATATAGTATATATATATATCTATATATCATATATATATATTATATATATATATATATATATTATATATATATATAGATCTAGATCATATATATATCTATATATATATATATATCATATATATATAGTATATATATATATATAATGTCAAGATAGTAAATACAAGCCAATTCAGTCGTCTAGGAAATAGTTACAGGCACTTTCCTCTATAAATAAACAATTCTTGAAGGAATTATTGCCAATTACACAATACAAGATTGGAGAAGAAGATCAAGGTAGACAAGTTATTGACGAGCTACTCCTGAGTTTTCACTAATTTTATTTGGGAACAAATTAGTGAAAATGAGGTTTTTCACAGAGGTCGTGGATATGCCGTGATAAGTGCTATATAAAAACAATAAGTGGATTTTATGCCTTAGACAAAATATAAAACAGGTGTGGTAGTGCGCTAAGTGTTTAGGCTAGGGGGAGACCTCTGCTCTTTTTAGGAGACGGTTGTGCCATCTTTTGACGGATATTGCGACTAATTTTGGCAAAATGCATATATTTCCATGTTACGTAAGAGAAATGACTCTTCCGGGTTGCAGTTTTCTGCTTACCCCTCCATGGATGATGTGAGTGAGATGATATTTTGTTATAAGAAGATGAATCCGAATTTTATAATTGGAGTACAGATGATGAATAGGAATAGAGTAATTGTTAAAGTAACGCCGGTAGTGTTTCCTGATATCATGAAACAGTTCGAAGACAAGGAAATTAATTCTGAGAAATGTGGATAATTGAAAATTGTTTATCTAAGTTCTTCAATTACTTATGTCTCTATAAGGAATGCTTTCCTTGGGGCTTGAAGATGAAGTTTTGAACTCGTAGTTATCAAATATGTCTATGTCCCATTCACAGGATACTTGACAGTTGTACGAACCGCCAAATGAGATTGAAAGAAAATGTGCCGTCGTCATCTATCACCAAGGGATATACTCTAGCGATATTATATAATGGACAACAACGCACATGTTTAGGTGCAAAGAAGTTGGACACGAGGCTAAAGATTGAAAAATGGAAGATACGAGACCTATGTTTAATGAGAGCGATTTCCAAGACATGGTCCCTGAACAAAAGAAGAATACTTTGAAAACAAAAACTAAAGAGAATGGGGAGACCACGGCAACGGTAACAGACAAAGACGATTCGGTAAATAAGGAAACAGTTCTTCAGTCTGAACAAGTCTTGGATGACGAGGATGTCGAAACTGGAGAAATAATGGACTGCTTAAGGATTAAAACTTTTGAAAGGTGTTTAGAAAACGAAGATGAAGGAGAATGTATGGCTGAAAACGAAGAGGAAATAATTGAGGAAATCCAGAGAAATGAATTGTTACAAGAAAGAGGAACCAGTACAATTGAAACTTTCAATATCCAGGTTGAAGTTCACCAGGTATTGAAGGAAAGTGAAGATGAGACAGAAAATGAAGATACAGTCCTTGGAAAAGAAGATAACAACCAAGAAATTTTGAGTGTACTTCCTAGAGGATCGATTTCCCAAGGGGAACAATGTAGTACTGACTTGAGACAGGAAAGTGGTATACAGCAGGAAAGCGCCAATAAGCTCAAGATCACATTGAAAAAGGACCAAAACCAGAGTATGGATGTAGATCATGAGTTTTCTCATCAGATTACAATACATAAAAATGTTCAAAAACGCACAAACCATGTTAATTCATGTAAAATGTTTTTTTTTTTTTTTCTTTTAATTCTACAAATTCATTTCATCCACATTAAATGTAGCGATAGTCAATGCGGATGGACTTAACTGTGTCAATAAACAAATCAAATGAATAAATTTAATGTGTACAAAACATTATCTAATTTTCATTCAAGAACATAATATATAAGTGGAGGGGAAACTAGAGTATATAGAAAAATATTGTAAGATAGTGATTAACTATACAATACTTTAAAAGGGGACTTGCTATCCTTATAAATAAATCTTCAAATGTGGATGTCCTGAATGCAGAAAATGATATAAATGTTCATTTAATGAGTGATAATTGCCGTTGTTCAAATGTTAGCATTCAGTTACTCAATGTCTGCGCACCTGCTGGAAGTGGCAAAAAGAAAGAAAGAGAGCAGCTGTTTAATAAAGATATCATGTATTTTTTGAGAAATAATATAAGCAACATCATAATGGGAGGAGATTGGAACTCTGTTACTAGTATGAGGGATTGTTCATTCAGATAGTTACCTGTTATTCTAAATCTCTTGTATGCCCTAAAAAAAATAATTTAAAATTGAAGGACGCTTCGTTTCTCCTAAACCATCATGTGGAATACACACATATTAGGAAAAACTATGGTTCTAGATTAGAGAGGTTTTATTTGAGAGATTTGCAAAATCATGTAAGTGATATTCGAAATATAACTGTAAGCTGGTCTGACCATTGCATAATTAAGCTGACAATAAAATTGAAAAATGTAATCTCTTTAGGTAAAAGGTACTGGAAACTGAATAGTAATATTTTGAATAACGATATTGTGTAAGAAATTTTTTTGAGGTTTTGGGACATTATTAGAAATAAGGAAAGCAGATTCGAAAATGCTAAATGCTGGTGGGATTTTTCCAAAGAAGAAATAAAATCCTTTTTTGTATGTTGTTCAAAGCAAATTAATCAGGAAAGATACAGGTTACTTAATTTATTAAATTATCAGTAAAAGTGGAGATTGGAAAATCAACGTTGAATGCAGAGAAAATATCATTGGTGAATTCCTTAAAATTGAGAATAAATAGCATTCAAGATATTATGTGAAGGAATAAAAATAAGAGCTAAAGTTGATGATAAATTAGAGGGAGAACAAGTGTCCGCGTATCTGCCGGGGAAAGAAAAAATTTCTAAAACCTTTCTGCATAAGATAAAGAAAGAAGATGGTAATGATATTGTTAATCCTAATGCAGTAATTTTGTACGTAAGAGACTATTTTGAAAACCTCTTTAAAAAGGAAAAATGTAATAAATCTACTCAACGAATGCTTCTCAGTTTAATCAATAATGTTATGGACAAAAAGGAAAATGATACATCAACAGCAGACGTGACGGAGTCTGAAATGTTTGCAGCCATTTGTGGAATGAAAAACGGGAAGAGTCCTGGGTTAGACAGTCTCCCAGTAGAATTCTTTGAGACCTTCTGGAAAAATATAAAGCAAGACTTCGTAAGTTTAGTGGAATTTGTATTTAGAATAAAACCACTGTAAAGCTGAACAAAGGAATACTTACTCTCGCCCCGAAAGATTTAGATCAAATTTCAAACTGGAGACAGATAACAGTGCTAAATGTAGATTTTAAAGTCATTGCTAAAATAATAACTAGCAGATTAAAGCTGGTAATATCACCTGAACAGTTTAGCTGTCTTGAAAACAGGTCAATAATCAATTTAAATGTTATTATGGTTCACATTAATGAAAGTAACAAGAAGGCAGCTATGATAAACCTGGACTGGTCATAAGCTTTTGATCGTGTAGACCAATATTGGAGAAATTTGGTTTTGACAGTGAATTCATCCAGATAATACAAGTGTTATACGAATACGCTGAAAGTGTGATAAGCATAAATGGTAACCTCTCTGAGCCATTTTCCATTAAAAATCAGTAAGACAGGAATGTCCCTTATCTATGATGTATTTATTGTGTATCAAGAACCTTTCTATTGGATGATAAAAATGCAGCTTTCAGAGTTCGCCTTAAAGTTACCTAATCAACTGAATGTCTCTGTTATTGGTTATGCTGATGACTGTAATTATTGTAACTAGTGACGAAATTCTAATAGAATGTATAAATGTAATTAAAGAATATGAAAAAGCTTCAGGAGCCCTTTTGAATAAGAACAAAACTTCCATTTTAGGTATTGGGTACTGGAAAAAACAGAACAGAATGACCATTTAAAGGCTACTAGGTTCTCCAAGACTCATGTAAAGTGTTAGGTGTCTACCATACTAATAGCCTTCAGAAAAGTGTCGAGTTAAACTGGTCTGTTTTGGAAAATAAGATTACCAAGATGGTTGGTATTTTTCAGAAGAGAAGATTAACAATATTTCAAAAGTCTATTGTGATAAATTGTAAAATTGTAGCAAAAACCAGTTATGCATCACATGTTTATCCAATACTAAACACATTTGCACAAAGAATTCAGAAATGTTTGCATAAATATATGTGGAATAGCAGTTATGAACCAATTGCAAGAAAAACTATGTTTCTAGATAAATTAAAAGGAGGAGTTGGAATTTATAATATTTTGTGCAAGTCAAAAGCTATAATGTTTCATACCTTTCTTAAAAATTGTATCAATAGAGGGTTTGGTTATGAAATGCTTTATTTCTTTTTTAAAATTCGGGGGACTTTCCTAATTGAAACTGACATCAATTATAGGGATTGCACTATTTGTATCCTGACTTATTAAAATACGATGGTTGTCATTCTCAGGAGAGTTTACCGCTTTAAAAATGATCCCAATGTGTCAAATAAGGAAATGTATTAGTTATTAATGGAATGTAATGATTACAAACCCAAGATTGAGTTATTGTATCCCATTTTCAATTGGACTGGGATTTGGAAGCATGTTAACAATAAGTATATCGATAAGATCAACAAGGAAATACTTTATAGGTATATACATGAAATACTGAATACAAATGATAGGTTGCACATCATGAACATAGCAAATGAGAATAAATGTCTCTTTTGTGGTGCTATAGAAAGTAGCATGCATTTTATTTATTTTTGTCCATCTTTGAAGCAAGTATTATCCTGGTTCAAATCGCTTTTAAAACATTTTGTAAAATTGAGACGAATAGTTTGCTGAAAATTCTTAAATTAGACTTTACAACTGTGTCAAAGAAAGATGAAAATACTGCAATGGTTCTATTATCGGATTTTACAGCAGGAATGTGGTATGGACGATCTGTGGGACTGTTGATAGATGACCCAAATTTACTTATATTCATAAGAAATAGAATGTCGAAAACAAAAATATTAGTCATGCTTTCGAAAATTTCACAAAAGACTACCTGTCTAATACAATATAGCTATATGTTTTGATCAAATGTGAAATTGGCGAAAAAGGTATTATTGTATTGTAAAGAATAACTAATATTCAATATATAGTAGATATATATATATATATATATATATATATATATATACATACACATATATACATACATATATATATATATATTATATATTAATATATCATATATATATATATATATATATAATATATATATACACATATATACATATATATATATAATATATATATATATATATATAAATATATAGATAAATATATATATATATATATATATATATATATATATATATATATATATATATATATATATATAGTATATATATATATATAGATTATATATAGAAATTGTAGTAAAACAGTAGAGGTAAAGGAGAAAATATACCTGTTATAAAAAAATTCTATTTAGAAAAAGAATCACAAACTAAGGGAAAAATGGCGTAATTCGTCAGTTAGGTGGTTAAATCTCGAAAGTATGAACTAGTGTATGTATAATGTATGGATCTACTATAATCTTTCAATAGCTGGGATATGATGATGGTTTTTAAAAGGAAATTTGAATTAACGAGACTTTTCATAAAATATCGATTACACGCAATATCATTTTGTAACAAAAGTATATTTAACTTTGTACTTTAATTTTTCTTATTCTTCTGTATTTATGATAAGATAAGTACTATGTAAATAGCGTAGAGAAATTTGTTATATTTTCATAATAAAAGATAAAACAAATTACATAATCACTGTCTAGTTAAACAAATGCTTATAAAAAAGGTCAAGATAGTAAGTAGCAACAAGCCAATATCTAGTCAGAATTCAATCTTGAACTGATCTGCGTATCTATGTCTACACCTCTCTCAAATAAATAGCGTAAATTATATCATCCATCATGAAGTGCGTCGAAAGTAAACGTAATATAATAAAGCTTATTGATGGTCGTTACAACTACGTGAAACAGAAATAATTGGCAAATAATGTTATTTATTTTACGAATGTGAGAATCGTCGGCATAGCAACTGCAAAGCCAAAGTTAAAGTGTGTGGAAACGAAGTCGTTGGCCATGTCAGGGATCATATCTATGCTGCAGCAGACATGTGCTGCCATGAAGTCCTGTTTGTACGGCAGGAAATAAAGAAGAAAATTATTAGCACTCAAGCGCAAATCACGACCCAGACAATTCAGTCGATATCAAATGGCGCTTCTCCAAACAAGCTGTCTGTGCTTTTCCCTCATTCCATTCCGTCAAACCTAACTGAACTGTCATTCCATCCAAATGCAAGATGACAGCTGATGTTGAAGATTTTCTGCTCTATGATAGTGGATCGAGTGAGCAGCGTATCCTTCTGGTTTTCACATCTACAAACATCAGTCTACAGAAGAACTCAAATCATTGGTTTGGTGATGGGACGTTCGGAGCTGTACCCGAGCTGTTTTAACAGCTGTACACTATTCATTGTTTTACTTCGAAAAGAGTTATTTATTCCTTGTGTTTATGTTTTGCTACCAAACAAACAACGAACAACAACTCATTGCTGTCAATCCAAAGTCAATCAAAAGACCTTCCTTATAGACTATGAACAAGCTGCTTAGGGGTGCCATTGGAGAAGTCTTCTTCCCAACGGAACAGTCAAGGGATGTTTCTACCATTCTATCAAAAAGCATATACCGCAAGGTGCGATAGGAGGGTCTCCCAACTGACGCTAATTTTGATCTGCAAATTCGTAGGATTCCAGGTTTGGTATTCGTTCTGCCATATAAAGCGATTGATGAAACATTTGAGACACTGCAAGAGGCCTTGTCATCCGAAGCCGATCCTACCATAGACTACTTTGACGATACATATAGTGGCAGAAAACGACGACATAGATGGGAGCTCCAAGTTTCCCTTATTAACCTGTGGAATATGTATGATCGTGCAGTTGAAGGTTTCCCTCATTCGAATAACTATTTGGAAGGATGGTATAACCATATGCAAGCCATCATTACCTCCTTCTATCTAAATATATGGAAATTTCTTGAAGTGTTGGAGAGAACAGGCACTACTAACTATACTCTGTTTTTTTTCCATCTGTCCATTCCGCCTGTGGTGTTTGCGTATGGTAACACTGCGTTACGGGCTTTTAATAGTTACGCTATGTGTAAGTTTTAGGTAAATAAAAGGATATCTTGGTATACATTTGCAACTGAAAAGTGTTTTGATAATTTACTGTATGCGAATTACACCGTTAATATTCGAAATAGGATATTATTTAAAGCCGGACGCAGTGTTACCATGCGCAAATACCACAGGCGGATGGACAGATGGAAAAAACAGAGTATAGTGTCACCATCAATCAAATGCCTGCAGGTCTTCAGCACCGCCTACACGGAAACGGTATCTAGATTCTAGCGTCAGAACAGCAAACATCGTACAAGACTTCGAGAACCGCCATGTGTTGGACTTAGATATATATACCCTACAATTTACAATTTTAGTACAATAAAAAAGTTTGCTTTTCAACATTTTTACAACGTACAGATTTATAATTTTAAGTATATATTTTTAGCATTCGTGTATTATTGAATAATTCTAATGAAAGGATGTTTAAACACTGTTTTCACTGAATAATTCTTCTTAAAGGATGATCAATATATTAGTTTTTATTAATTTTATTAGTATTCATCTCTCACCATAATTGTTTTTTTCTGATTTTTCTCAAAAGTAGCCGAAGAAGCACGTCGAGTCTGTCGAATGCTCTGTGGTAAGTGGAAGCTTAACGTGATGTTCAAAATGAATACGAAGAGGAGAAAGGAAAACGAATAAGAGGAACATAGTGTAGAAATTGATACCAGAGAGGAAAAGCTTAAAATGACATATGAACTTTACCAACAAATTACCAGAAAGGACATAGAGATGGAACATTACAGCCAACACTGGAGTCAACCCAAATTGAGAGCGACTTAGCAACTTGTGGGGACTGCTCTGAAGATGTTGATGATGGAATTTGCTGGGAAATGTGTGATACTTGGTTCCATTACGCATGTTCGGGAACTGAGAGTAAATACGCGCCCATACTTTCGAATGACACCATATGGTACATCTATGAAAATTGCAAGATGCCTAAACGAAGAACACACATGAAACTCATTGAGGAGGAAATCGAAGAAATAAAAGCAAACACTAAGGTCTTCGCAGAGCTGATTCAGGATTTGACTCGAAGAACGTGTGACGTCATGAACAATATAGATCAAATTCAATGCAAAATTGACAATGTTGATAGATGTAAAGATTATGATAAATGTGAACAAAGCGTATGCAGAATCACTCAAGAACAAAAAGGTGCTTTTGACCAAATCTACCGATGATGTGAGCACAGCAGCGAACGAAAAGAACCAAATTATGAGTAAAATAACGGCGACAGTTGAACCAGTTTAAAGCAACGAAAGGTGGATATTTGGATTTGTAAGATTTCCTGATAGGAAAAACTTAGAAAAAGAAAAAACAGAGATCCAAGGAATCGGTAATATATCAGTAAATGAGGAAAATTAACTTAAACCCAAAATAAAAGTAATATATATGTTCCGAAGGACGATGATTACATTTGTGGGAATAACATTATAAAGAAAAATCCATGATAGGTGCTCTCGCTTCTGAAGATGGCGATCTGAAAATTGTAAAGGAAATGAAAGCTATAGATGACAGACAGAAGCACTATACCATCAAATGCACAGCGCAAATACGAAAGGCTATCTATGACAGAGGTGACAAGTTGTATACGTTGTATAGTCGTTGCAGTGTGTACGACTGTTTCATGCACTATCAATTCTATAAATGTCAGGAATTTGGACATAGTGCAACACATTGTAGAAATAAACAAATTTGCCCTAAATGCGGCGAAAATCATTCATCAAATGAACGTATGTACTAGCACCACCTTAAAATGTAAAATTGTGAAAAGAAAGGCAATAGTGAGATTGAACATGAAACATATGATGGAAATAAATGTATAGTATATAACGAACAAGTATCAAGGGCAAAAAATAATATGGACCATGGTTTTGACTAACAATAATCTTCTATACAATTTAATAAACATACAGTCAGTAGGAAATAAAAACTAACACTATTAGAAGTCTTATAAATGATCCTAATCTAGACATATATGTATGTTAACGGAGACTTAGCTATGTAATGATGTGAGTGATTATTCGAATTAACGAAATGACCCCAGGGTTTCACAACTTTTACCATGTACCAAGAGAAAACAAAAATGTTGTGGAGGGGGAATCGTTGTTAAAAAAGTATACACAGTACCTATAATGAACCAAAATGTATTCAATACATTTGATATCGACACTAAAATTACACACATAAATAAACACATACAAATTGTAACAATTTACAAACCACCAGGCAGAAGTAAGAGAACATTCCTAGACGAATTCAGTGACTTCCTAAAATTATTAACTGATAACAAAAATACACTGATATCATACAAGAATAAAGCAATAAAAAAACTAAAGGTTTTCCTACTCTGCAGGAGCTACGATACTGATGAGAAAATACAAAAAGGCAATTGCAAAATATAAGAAGCAACTTATTTAGAAAACGTACAAGGACCCGCCGGAGGGAATCTTCCCTGTAGAGGGCTGTACATAAAACCAAACAAAGTAAACAAAGTATGTAAAGGTGTGCGATTATCCAGGGGGTAGGTGTCCTGATACCGAGAGGAGCGCATAAGTTTAACACACACACACACACACATACAGAAATTTTCAATTGAATTTAGAGATAATTTTTAATATAATTTAGAAGCCTTCTATGAGTGAAGTGTTGTACTGGATTTAGCCTAGAGAAAGAGGCTTATTCCCATTTTGAATTCCAGTTAAAATTAGTCCAACCTTTTTTTGTAATCCAGTAATTCTTTTGCCTTAAAGGAGTAAGTTTCCAGCTGCTACCTTGAGTGAACAATCATCAGTTTACTATACTGACATCAGCTATATGTCACTGGTTTTTCCTGAGTCCGCTTCAAACAAAAACTACTCTTCGTCTCTAAATGGCAATTACCTTAAAACGCTTGTTCGTTCCATTCATCTAACAGTAAAGACTATTTTCTTTCCTGTATTCCCTATATTAAGTAGATTACTCAATATCCATTTTTCTACTTGTAAATATTTAGCAATATAGAGTTTTATATACATGTTTAACTATAAACTGGTATATTTTCTGCCAATATGTGAACAACTACTATGGTCAAAGTATCTAGCTCTATATATTTGATATTATCTGAAGCAATGTAAAAGTATTTACTTCAAATTTATATGCTTTAGTTCTGAACTTTTATTAGTTTCCTCTTGACACGAATTTTCAATATTTTTGGTCTCATCTAAACAGCCATAAACGGCAGATAAAATTTCAGTTATAATTACAACTCCGGTTCAGTTTTGTGGTTTTTTTTTCACACTTTCTTTCCTTGCGATGAAATTTAATAAATTTTCAGTCTGTCATAAACTTTTGGCCAAACTTATACCAAATGATTGCAGGGTTTCCTCATGTAAAAATCTAACTAAAGTGGTCTCAGTTTTTAAAAGAGTAAAACAAATAAAATATTTCTTTAAATATTACCAAGCGACCGTGCAAATGGTTCGACTTCTGACTTTATAAGTTAAAATTATAATACTCTTATTATCAGGATCAGTTTTAAAAATCTCTGGGGATTTTGAAACTACCTATTGAAGATAGACAGTTTAAAAAGCTCTTTAGATATTCATTTATAAATTCATGGCATGGACACTTTGCAACTGATATCAGTGGTTAAGGCAGGAACATTCACATTTACATGTACATCACTTAAACTATTTATTGAAGGGCCAAATAATTGATTACACCTTAGAACCGTAATGCAGGACACGGTGTAGTATGAAGTGAAATATGTCATAGACGGTAGACGTCTCCTTTCTCATCTCCTTTAAACAGTCTTGTGTAGTAAAAGCAATGAAAGCAGAGAATCGTGAATAACAAGTATTTTTTTTTTTGCAATGTCCTTATACAGATCTGTTCCTTTAAAAGCCATGCAAAAAAAGCAACAAAAATGTTTGTTCATAGCAAAACCTTAATCTAAACTTTAAAATAACAGAACTTGTAAAATAAGTTTTAAATTTAACTAAAGCCCTCAAAATAGATAACAGTTTTTATATACAAACAAGCCACTTATGTGACTAGAGCAGCAAAGAGATTGAAAAATCAAAACAAGTGTTAGTAAATCGTAGGATCAGCACTCAAAATTGTTACCAAGGGAAATATCCGAATGAGCGTCAGTTTAAAAGGTCGAGATGTCAGGGCTGCCGAGCAAAATTATAACAAAGGTCAATTTGACAGGAAAGTTCTAGACAGACAAATCATAATATAAATGGAATTAGCTCTCAGAAACACTGATCTGTTAACTCCAACATTACTGAAACATTACTGAAATAAATTAACACATTACTGGAATGAAGTCTTAGGTAACATTTTCATATATTTATTAAAATGATAAAAAGGTTTGTTTAACGGGGCTGTTAAGTCAGGGCACAATAGAATCTGTTATTGATTCCTTGAACATAGAAATTTGTTAACTTAAGCATTGCATGAATTATGCAAACTTCATTATTCTTAAAGGTTTGCCGATTATATGAAAACCATTGGTAAGATTAATGGTGTGTATTGTTGACATGAATACCACTTGCTAAGTTATAAACTTTAAGCTT
>NC_087205.1:42055642-42073610 GCF_015104395.2 Macrobrachium nipponense | reverse complement strand
CACATTATGGGCAAACCAGACAGAATGCCGAGAGTCCTATCTGCAAAACTAGACCCCCCTGGAATCCGTGGTCCAGCCCTGCAAAATAGTTCCGCCTGATATCACTCAGGTCCGAACATTATCGGGCAGTTGATGGTCCTGCCACGGTTCCCACTATTTAGCTTCAGATATAAATAAAACCGAGTCCCAGCTATGATATCTTTTCTGTTTACCAGGTCCAGTAAATTTTAAGCAAGGTGGAAAATTCCACATAATTAATTCGAAATGCTAATAAAAAGTATAACATGAAGGAGAAGGATGTGGTAAGAATGAAAAAATTGCAGAAAGAAGGAAAAGTTCTGACTAATTTAGTTGGTTCAGCAGCTGGGCCCCAAGGACCAGTGAGAAAGTAACCCCACCCGGCATCAGAGCCCAGCTGCTGGTCCCTAAGCCCCCTAGCCACGCCAAGAGGTCAGCTTCAAGAGGGATATACTTGAGGAAGGCTGATGTCCACTTGAGTTGGAAAACTACCAAGTCAGCTGGGAAGAGATGGTTTGAACACCTTGGTAGTTCATTTCGTACAGGCAATTATCTTTTAAGACCTAGTTACAGTGCAATTAGAGAACACAGCGAGGAGACTGGTCACCCTTCACATATTGATGATTTTTCTGTTTTAACCTCAGCCCAGTTTGCTACAGACTTCGACATTTCAGGAGTTCAATATTCTGTCAAGATAAAACCTTCTTTGGCTAGAAATGTGGCTGTAACCTCGCTTTTGTGTTTTCATTCTGCAGTTTGCTTGATTGCATATTGACTTAGTGTATTTATTGTTCCTTTGTACCATCGGTTTTTGTGACTCAACTTTTGAATTTTGCTTTATGTTATATTATCATATTTACTCAATTTGAATAGTTTATTTTTTTAAAGTTTTTTTATTTATTCCATCCATTTTCTTTTAACATATTTTAACATGTCATTTTGTTGTATCATTGTGAATTGTATTACATGAATAATATGTCATTCATTTTGATATTAGGTTGACAACGAGTGATAGTACTTTCTGATATGTAGATTGCGCTTCCCTGCTGGCGTTTCAACTGCTATATATAAATATATATATATATATATATATATATATATATATATATATATATATATATATATATATATATACACACACACATATATATATATATCATATATATATATATATATATATATATATATATATATATATATATATATATATATATATAAATAAAGGTTTTTTTGCCACTGGTCAGAAAATTAAACAACCTTATCAACGATAGTGATTGGACCAATAATGCTAGAAGTGATTGTGTGGTGAATTTATCGAGCAAATAAATAAGTGATAAATGGCAATGCGTGCATTAGGCTTTGGGTTGTCTTTCTTCATTTGTAACAAACCCTCAGCTTTATCAATAGCGACATCTCTATATAAGTTTTGAAAAATACTGTGACCTACCACAAAATCATTTAGACATTATCAAAGGCATGACATATAGTGCTACGCATGCCTATCATGAAAATAACTTCCCTGCTCGCTACAGAAAAAGTTTAAAAGATTTGAAGAATGATAATAGCTTACACATTACCAAGGCTGATAAATCCAATAGTTTTGTGGTTCTTGACAAAACTGACTACATATCACGCATGCATACTTTACTAGAGGATGAAGTAATAAAAAACTTTAATATCAATATCAAACAAATTCTTAAAGATAAAAAAGAACTTTTTGTGTAAGTTAACTGTAAAGTGTCTCTCATTACCTTATTTATATGGCCTAGTCAAAACTCATAGGAAAACAAACCTATGCGCCCAATTATTAGTACTATGGGATCAATGCTTATAAACTATTCCTTAAATATCTTACTAAACTTTTATCCCCGCTACTAGGAACTGTATCTAATTCACACATCCGGAATTCTCTTGATCTTGTGGAAAAATTAAATAACATTGTACTTAACCCTAGCAATATTTTTGTCAGTTTTGATGTATGTTCTTTGTTTACAAAAGTCCCTATTGACTGCTAGAATATTTAAGTAATGAACTTGACTGCATGAGTTGCCTATGTCCAGTTAGTCACATAATTTCCTTGATTAAGTTATGTATTTGTGATTGCAGATTTATTTTTAATGGAGAATATTACCAACAAATATTTGGTATGGCTATGGGTAACCCTTTATCACCTCTCCTTTCAAACTTATATATGGAATTTTTTGAGAGACAACACCTCCCGAATATCACACCTATCCCCTTAAAATGGTACCGATATGTCGATGATATCTTAGTAGTCTTACCTGTTGGCATCGATGTAAATGATTTACTGTCTAAATTGAATAATTTAGTGCCATCCATAAAATTCACTGTTGAAATTGAAAATAACAATGTCATCCCTTTCCTAGATGTATTAATACATAGAGAATCTTTCCAATGCAAATTCAGTATTTATAGAAAACCCACAAATAATTTAACATATGTAAATTCTTATTCTGGCCACCATCTTAGTATTAAAATTTCAATTTTTTCTTCTATGTTCCTACGCACTTTGCGTGTCACGAGTCCACAATATCTGGACCAAGAAATAGAATACATAAAAAAGATTGGGAACGATCTCTGCTATCCACCTCATTTAATTGATTTATGTTATCAAAAAGCTCAGAAATTTTTTTATAGTATTGCTATTAATGAAAAAGAAATGCCAAAAAATGTACTTAGCTTACCTTACTTTCGTGAATTTGAAACCATAAAATCAATATTTAAATCGTTTAATTTTAATGTAGTATTCTCTTATAACAATACCATTAAAGGTATGCTAATTAACAATAGTCCCGTAACAAATAACAACATCATTTACAAAATTCCTTGTAAGGATTGCCCATCGTTTTACGTTGGTCAGTCAAGTAAAAATTTATGTGTACGTATTAAGCAGCATATGTATTCAGTTAGAACAGCCCAGACTTCAAATGCACTGTTTATCCATCTGAGTGAAAAATCTCATTGTATTAATTGGGGTGATACCTCGGTAATTGCTAGATCTAATGATTATGTTTCAAGAAATTTACTGCAATCGGCAATTATACAAATCACTAGTAAAAACAACCTAAATCTTAGTCTGGGAATGTACCATTTAGACCCATATATTTGTAAGATGTTTATGAAAGACCTTAAAATAAATGAACAACTAATAAATTAGTCCCACATGTATATAGTTATTATTTCTTTCTCTCTGTCTCTGTCTCTGTCTCTGTCTCTCTCTCTCTCTCTCTCTCTCTCTCTCTGGTTCGATATTCTCTCTTCCCTTTCTCTTGCTCGATATATATATATTTATATTTTCTTTCGTCTTTTCATTAATAATAATTTTTTGGGGAAAATTTGTAAAATTCATGATATTAAATTGTATATGCTCCCATGTTTTTTCAAAATGTACTGTTTTCTGGAAGAATAACCTGTTTACTGCGTGTATCCTTCAAGGTGTGGCTACCCTCAGGCGGCTCCTCCCTTCTGTAGAGTAAAAATAACCCTTATTGCTAATCTTGTAGTGTCAGTTTGGATATTAAGCCTTCTTTTAACTATGTTGTTCTCTGTAAAATCAGTTCGCCTTCAGTAAAGGGTCCGAATAGGACCGAAAGTACTTGGCTATCTCGCTTTTTAATTTTTTCCTTCGTGGCAAAAAAAAAAAAACCCACTTTATTGTTTATACATAGAATCACGTTTTATATAACTTCGTGATCATGTTATTCATATATATATCCTATATATATATATATATATATATATATATATATATATATTATATATATATATACTATATATATATATATGTGTGTGTGTGTGTGAGTTTTGTGTGTGTGTGTATCAATATATATATATATATATATATATATATATCTATATATATATATATAGATATATATATATATATATATATATATATATATATATATCATATATAATATATATATATATATATATACAATATATATTAAGATATATAATTATATAACTATATATATATAAAAAATTAACAGATATATATAATATATATATATATATATATATATAATATTATATAGAATATATATATATATACGTATATATATATATATATAATAATATAATATATATATATTATATATTAATTAATATACCACCCCAAATTCTCCAATTCATAGAACCCGGGTTGATTCCTACTCAAACATGGAAAACAAATAATGTTTTATCGGGGTTTTTCGTCAGGTAAACAGCGATTATCGCCGGATATTAATATTCGGAAAGGCCAGAGCGTGCTAAAATGGCTGAGTCAAATACTTGAAAAGAAATGAAGAGGCCTCACAGCTGCAAAAATTCCAGGTATTCAAAAATAGAAGCTGAGTTACACTTCTAGTTGAGAGGTACTTGTTATGTTTAACCCTGTCTTTATCATGATGTATTAAAATGTAATTAGGAGTCGATAAACAATTACAGGAATCTCTCAAGTGCAAAAGTGGTTATCCTTCAGTCAAGAAAGCCATCCTTAACATAACAGGAACAACATAGAAAGATGGAAATAATTCCTGAATTCCAGTTACTCCTTATTGGAATTCAATGACTTTCAAGCCGCCGTAAGATCGTTGTTTACATACAATGGCCTTAAATCTTCCTCCCCTTCTTTAATTTTGCTGGATTCCTTATCACCATACAACACTGTAAAACAACATAATGCAACCATACAAAACAATTCTGTGGAATTTTATTCCAAAAAAGCATGATAAACATATTTTAGTCCTTAAATTGGGATCTGTAATAAAAAAAATCTCAAAACTAATACACTTTTTTCAACTATTGTTACATGGGTATATTATGTAAAGAATATCTACGTAACAATTAAAGAAAAAATCATTAGTTTTCGAAGTATTAACAAAATGGCGGATATGAATTTTTTTGTGGCATTTTGTAGTTTTTCAGCATTATATGGTGATCAGACAGCAAAATTATAGAAGGGACGAAAAAAATCAATAGTGGTATTGCGGAAGAGTTAAAAAGCTTTAGTCGTTACCCATTATGGTGTCATAGTAGAACAGTTCACAATTTTTAGTCTTTTCCCATTATAGTGTTATAGGGGTATAGCTTCAGTGCTTATGAACTGAAAACAAAATACCACCTACCCAATTTAATGTTATAGTGGAGGGGACCCTGCTTTAACCCCATCCCTTAAAACCTCACTTGAGGAAGACTGATGTCCAAACCGGCACCGTTTTAATCTCTCCACCTTCCCAAAAGGTGAAGGATCGAGGCAACAGTCATTTAGAAGATGATTCTGGGATTTGGGATTCCTGAATTCGTCTCTCTCCGGCTGCTGCCACGAGTCTTTGATTAATAGGCGGGGAACATCTGTGAACTCCTTCCGAGACTCAGATGTCTCTTGTTATTATTATTATTATTATTATTATTATTATTATTATTGTCATTGCTATTACTATTCAAATAAATCTCACAATAGCATGAGTCACTATGATGGTGAAGACATTCGCAATACTGTAAATGCAAACAAAAATATTTGTACAAAACCATGGCTTTCGAGAACTTACTCTATTCTCGTTCTTCTGTTATTATTATTATTATTATTATTATTATTATCTTGTTTAATGTTTTATAATAATAATAATAATAATAATAATAATAATAATAATAATAATAATAATAATAATAATAATAATATATGATCCCTGAAAAGGAATCTAGAAAAACTAGAGGCTGAAGTAGCTCCAGGACTCATGCAGAAGAGTGTGATCCTAGAAACGGCACACATAGTAAGAAAAGTGATGGACTCCTAAGGAGGCGATTATGCAACCCGGAACCCCACACTATAAATACCACCCAGTCGAATTGGAGGACTGCGATAGAGCAAAAAAAAAAAAAATAAATAAAAAATAAATAAAATAAAAAAAAAATAATGATAGTAATAACTTGTATATAGTCTATTTTCCTAATAATTGCTTTCTCTCCGCTATTACCACTGGCGAGTAGTGCGCCAATATGATTCATTGGGAGGAGACAATTTCAGAGATACTATTGCATTAAAATTTATTCATTACAGAAAGTAAATATATAAATCAAGGTAAATGTTAATGTTGGGTTTAGTCACATTCTGGTAGTGGGTAACGTTTCTCTCGGTATCATCTGAGTATGATTACGGCAGTTGGTCGGAGTAGACTGTAGATGCTGTCACTGTAACTGTTAGTAGTGGGGGCATAGGATAGGATGGGGTTTCGGTTTACCCACTGCGGGGTCCCCCAGAAGGAAGGTAAGGTTTGGAAAGGGGAATTAGTGGGGTGAAAGGAAGTTATTAGGGAGAGGAATAAAGAATGGGATAGACCATTTGTCTTTTATTAGATAATTTAATGATTGTAATTTCTTGTGTTTTGGTTTGTTTTGACTCATTGTCGAACTAGTTTTATATTTAGAGGCGCGGCAAAGGCTCTCCAATTATGGATCGTCTACCCTATCTCCGGGAGGGGTAGATGAGGGCACTCAGACCACGGTGCTTTACAGTGTTTTTGCATTTTGTGCTTTTTGTTGGCATTGTTAATTTTCTTGCTCTCTTCCCGAATGTGATTAAAAGTTGCTGAGCATTAGTTGAAGTTATTGAGTGCAGTGAGAGTCTAACTACTATTTGGTACCAGAGATGTCACCTGGGACGGGTGCTGTACAACTTGAGTGCTCATTTTTAATTTTATTTTATTTTATAGTTTGTCTTTATTTAAGCGTTCCAGGTGGCGGTAGGATGAATCTTAATTCTACTTTTGATTCTATGGTCTGCAAATATAGTGTGCGCGTGTATATTTGCTCTTAAATTACCAAACTTAATATCACTGTTAGTATGGGACTTATGGTGGCCACACACTAGTCCATTTTATTGACAATAACCCCATTATTGTCATTAAAATTGGCCTGGGATACTGATTGCAAGGGTCGTCAAATGATATTGAAACGCCATTGTCAATGTAACTGACTCCTTTAACCATTGTGTAGTGTGAGGGTGCGATTGACAATAAATGTCACTTTCACTCAAGTCGTTCAACTGTAAACATGTCGAGCTCCAAGAGGGACGAGGAGAGAGCATTTTTGGTGGAATGCATACGCCTCTACAGAGACCTTCCTTCCCTTTGGAAAATTAAATCACCAGACTACAGCAACAGAAACAAGAAAAATGTAGATTATAAAACTCTATTGGCCAAATATAGTGAGAGATATCAGGATGCAACTGTTGAAGATGTCAGGAAAAAATTCAATATTTTAAGACCAACTTCAGGAAGGAACTGAAAAAATTACTTCATCGAAGAGATCTGTAACAGGGACAAATGCTGTTCCAGAGACTTCATTATGGTATTATGAAGAAATGTCATACTTGATCGAACAAGAACTTCCTTCTCATTCCTTAAGTATATTAGATGAGGAGGAGAGTGAGGATGTTATTGACTATCACGTAAGTATATATTTATTTTAGCATATCGGATTAGTCAAGAATAAACATGTTAAACAAAATATAGTAAATTTACAACTATAATCAGTAACTAAATATTGAAAATACCTAACTGATAATAAAGCTAAACAAATCTGTTTTATTTCATAAACTCAGAAATGCAAACATATATACATTATGAATAGATAATAATTATATATTATTAGATTATTATTATTATTATTATTATTATTATTATTATTATTATTATTATTATTGAAAAGATATTGCTGCATCAGCTACATTCAAACTTGTAAATAGTTTCTTCTATATTTTTCTAATAATAGCTTTCTCTCTGCTACTACAACTGGCGAGTATTGCGCCGATATTACTCATCAGGAGGAGTCAAATTCAGGGATAATGGTTACAAATTTTTTTTATTTGTCAACTGCTAGCTGTTTTTTCATTGGCCGGTGGCGCAATGCGCTCCGCCATTGGTTGAAGGAAGTTTTCTTCAAGACGCTTCTCGTCGTTGAAGGTAGCGAAGCTTCTTGAAGAAAACTTCCTTCAACAATGGCGGGAGTGCATTGCGCCACCGGCCAATGAAAACGCAGCTAGCGGTTGACCCCCCTGCTGACCTCCCGCTATATATTGAGTAGATCTTGACAGCACCAAGCATCATTCTATCAGCAGACCTCGCAGAGAGCAGACGTACCGAGAGATCGCTCCCGCGTCCTCGCCGCCTATTGGTAGAGAGAAAGCCTCCCTCCCATTGGCCGACAACCGAAACCTTCAAGCTTGTTCTCAGCAACCAAGCTTGAAGAAAGTTGAACTTGCCTCCTATTGGCTGAGAGCACATCTGTCAGAGCTGCCTTCTCATTGGCTTTTTTTTTTTTGTTTTTTTTTTTTTTTTTTTTTTTTTTTGATTTTTTTCCTGGCACAGAGCTTCAAGCCACTTTTACGACTGCTGCCAAATTGGCGCAAAACTATAAGTGAAATTCCACCCTCCCTTCCATCCCCATCCATCCTTCCCTACCCCCATTCCCCCCCCAACTTCCATCACTATCACCACCATTCCTAGTCCCATTCCTACTTACCTTCCCACCTTATATCCTCCCATCTTAACCATTAGTCAAGGCATTCCCAGCCTTGTCTACCCATTCTATTGATTCAGACCTCTTTCTCAACTTCTTCCAACTAACACCATCAAGCCCTTTGCCCTGGAGTAGCCGTTGTGGTCTTAAAACTCTCTAAGGGCACTGGGAGTTCTGCATCGTCCAGGCTCATACTTCTCCAGTAGTGCCTGCATAGGAGTTAGGTACTGGTCACTGCCTTCCATAAAGTGACTGCTAACTATTACTGTTACTCTAATTTCCTTTTAAAAAACGTTTTTTTGGTTCTACCGCCCTTAATAATTGAAGTTCTTCACTTTTTTTTGAAGTTTTGTTAAAAAGTTGATATTTCTGCACCTTCCCCCCTTTTCAAAAATCATCCCACACTGTTGTATTACAAATTTCTCAAAAATATCCTCAAAATTTTGAAATTTACATATTCATCAAAAAGGTTGTGCAAATCCCCTAGATTAATTCAGTATTCTTTACAGAGGGAATTAATTATTTTTCTTTCAGAGGGTAAAATTATTGCTTAATCATGACATAATGGGTAAAGTAAAGATTAAGGACACTAGCCAGGGACTTGATGAAGAATCACGTCGCCTGGCAATATGGAAAACTCTTCAGGATAAATTATGCTTTATCCACAAGCTCACGAAGGCTAATAATTACTACTTAGCTATAGCAGATGAAGCAACAATTGAAAAAATAATTCATCCTGACACCAAACTGGCTCTACACAATAATAATTTTGAAGTTCTGGACCCCCCTCATCTGAATGCTTCACGTACATTGGTCGTAACCCAGGCTGACAGTTTGGTATATAATCTATCCGAAGATGAGCTCAAGTACGAAATTGAGCAACGTAACGGTGTAAAGGTTTCTGCAATCATTAAGCTTCCTAACACCAAAACCACATTCAAGGTGAAACTTGAGTCTACCCAGATGGTGAGAGACTGTCTCATCAAAGGACTTCTCATCTCTGGCCAATCCTTTCCACCTAGATTCCTAAGTCAGGAGATCTACTCTGTTCCACCCCAGTGTATGAGATGCTACAGCTATGAGCATACAAAAAAGAACTGCACCAAGCCAAGTACCTATAAAATCTGTTCAATATGTGCCTCTGAGGATCACTATTGGACCGATTGCACCAACCAAGAAAATCCAAAGTGCATCACTTGTAATGGGGATCACCCAACCATGGCTGCTAGATGCCCAACCAGGAAAGCTTTGACCAAGGACCAGGCTAAAACGATCAGGAACCAACAATCCCAGATCACTCCAAACAAGACCTTCGCTCAAGCCACAGCCTCAACTGCGCCGAATAGTTCAATCGCACCCAGCAACAACATCTCACTTCATCAGCTCACTGTATATTCAACACAGCTATAATCACTGAAAAATTCAAATTTGAGCGAAACAGTTGAACCAGGCACTTTCCAAACAATGATGGACGCTTTCTACAAGGCTAATGGACTACCGTTGATTACAATTCCCACAGAGGCTATCAAGCTAACCAAGAAAGTCTCATCATTGTTAAAGTCGGAAAATCAAAACACCAGCCCCAATCAGCCCCTGACAATTGATGACGACATGGAAACTGAAGAAGCCAAGAGGAAAAGAATACTAAGCGATTCAGACTCTGAAGTTGAAATGCCTTCACACCCGGCAAAAAAACAGCCCCACCATCAACTATCACAAGCAACAACCTCATCCCACAATAATACAGACCCTGAAACACAAGGAGCTATGGCTCTTCCAAGCCTCCCTTCCATCAACCAGACCAAGAACCCCAAAATTGGACTCAGACTTTACATTTCCATTAACACGGCAAACCCCAAAAACCCAACTCACAATACCCTCAAGAGGATGATTTTTGAATATAAAACGATGAAGTACATTTTCACAGAGGAATTAGATAATAATACAGTCAAACAATATTTTACTGATGGAACAATAGAACTTGACAAATATAGTAGCAGGATCACGAGAATAAACCACGATAAATTCCAAAAATTAAACTCAGGATTCTTTGACTTAACGAAAGGAAAAACACCATAATGGACACTCTCACAGTCATCCAACATAACGTACTGAAGTGGACCTTCCTTCGTAGTAAGGAACTAAGCAACATTTATTCTTCTTTTTCCCCACATCTTATACTTCTCAATTCCACGGGGATACCCAACTCCACTCGCATCAAGATCTGGAACTACAACGTTTTCCAATGCAACACCACTAACGATCAAAATGACCGGGACAGCAAATAGCATAAGACACGGGATATCACAGTCAAATTAATAGACGGATTCAATCATGACCTAATTGCAGTAGAACTACAGACAGTTCGGGGACCAGTAATCATAGCAACTACTTATTTACCTCCCAGGAACCCAGTATTTCCTCAGCAGGATATCTTGTCCTTAATGAGACGCAATATCCCAGTCTATTTACTAGCAGACCTAAATGCAACTCACCCGGCACTGGGCCACAATAGCACTAATCCCAGAGGCACCTTAATTCAAGGTCTTATGAACAGGAATCTAGTTTACTTTCTAGGACCAGATTTTCAAACATACTTCAGCAGAAGATCCAAGGGCAAACCTGACATCCTTCTGTCTAACAGATACCACATTTTCAATTATTCAATCACTCAGGGTCCTTTAACTTCCTCAGATCACATACCTATATTATTAAAACTAACTGTGAGACCTATTATGGTAGCCATCAGCCCAACACTCGATTTGACCAATGCCAACTGGGACCGTTTCAAGGATATTCTCGATGACTCTCTCTCCAACTATGACGAACCTGATAACATCAGAAAGGATAAATCCTATATCGATGATAAAATAACTTTTTGGTACAGGATGATCAAAGAAGCCATAGAACTTTGTATACCCCTCAAAACTTTCAGGATCTTACCATATTCTAAAGAAACAGAGAATCTTAAGCAATTACAATATTGCTATAAACAAGCCCTAGTTTTAATTAATAATCATGGCCCATCACAGCAGCTATTAGAATACTTACAAAATATTAAAGAAAGAATTAAAATAGAAGCTAAGGAACTCATAAATTCGACTTGGGAGACACTTCTAAATAAAATCGAAGGAATCTACAGAGACCCAGGAAAGTTCTGGAAAATGATCAGAAGGCTTCTGGGTTCAGATACGGAGCCTACAGCTTACATACTCCATAACAACAGGAAGATCATTTCAACCCCGGATCAGGAACCAATTTTCAGAGAATACTGGTCTAATATCTTCAAAATAAACCCATGGGAGAATCTAAGGTTTGACTTGCAACATGAACAACGAGTGATTGCAGCACTACATGAACATGATGACCAAATAATACCATACGACACGGTAGACCTTGATAGATTAGATGTTGAAGACCAGTTTATTAAACCAATTCAACTGCAAGACATCATCAAAATAATCAATAATTTTAAAAACAAAGCACCTGGCCATTCTAGAGTAAACAAAATTATTATTAAGCATCTTCCCAACTCCATGCTGGTCTTCCTAAGAGTCATTTTCAATGAAACCATAAGTATGGGCTACTGGCCAGACTTTTTCAAGAAAGCACTACTTCCCTTTGTGGGGAAAAAGGGTAAAGATCTAACTACTGTTTCAAACTATAGACCAATTTCCCTTCTAGAAATACCTGGTAAGATCCTTGAAAAAATCATTCAGATAAGGTTTAATGAGTTCCTTGAAGATAATCTACTAACCAATAATAATCAATATGGGTTTACTCAAGGCAAAGGAACTCAGCTTGCATTAACTAGACTATATGAGTTCATAGCAGTCAAGAAGAGCTTAGGACACGGCTGCAACCTTATCTCTAGGGATGTCAGTCGAGCCTTCGATAAAGTCTGGCATGACGGTCTAAAATACAAACTTTTGGAGGCGCAATTGCCAGATTTACCAACCAGACTGCCATGTAACTTTCTTGACAACCGTGTGGCAAGAATTAAAATTAAAGACTTCATAGGACCAGAGTTCCAGTTACAGTCAGGGGTCCCTCAAGGTAGCATTCTCATCCCCATCACTCTACAACTTTTACATTAATGACACCCTCCTCCATCTCAAGGTTGCCTTCAAATTATGTTTGCAGATGATCACACCCAAGTATAACCATATCCTAACCAAAGCCAAATGTATGCTGCAAAAGAAAAGACTATTAGAGAAATACAGAAAATCAATAACTACGAAAAGAAATGGAAAGTAACTACAAATATGAATAAATTCCAGCTCCTCTCAATTTCTGCTCGACGTCCCATGGATATCATAGTCACAATAGGAGAATTCCATATAACCAACAAGTCTCAATTCTTGGTGCAAATTTCCAAAAATCAGGCATTCTTCCCCATGTACAGGCGAGAATAGCTACCGCGAGGAAAACGGTCAGTAGATTAAAAGATTCAGAGGACTTTCGGCAAAAAACTCAACTCAAACTATACAAATCACTAGCCAGGCCACAGCTAGAATACCCAGCCATCATATTTGGAGCACTTAGCAAAACAGTACTTAGTAAAATGCAAGCAGTTCAGAATAAAGCTCCGAGGCAAGCATATAGGGAAAGTCCCCCCTACTTCAACACAATAAGGGAGTTGCAATAATCACTCCAAAATTGGAGCCTCTGAATGTCAGTTTCCATAGACTTGGGCAGAAAACCTTGGGACAAATTAAGTTTAGAGGATGAAACTTATTCACAACCACTAGAGATCTCACCATCAACCAACTGGTGGAGTAGACTTGAGCCAAAGGTCAATTGTGACCCCCCCCAGACCAAGGTATATATATACTGACTAATTAAAAAAAAAAAATATATATATATATATATACATATATATATGTGTATGTGTGTGTATGTGTATATGTATGTATATACATATATGTATATGTATATGTATGCGTATGTGTATATATATATATATATATATATATATATATATATATATATATAATATAAAAAAAAAAACTAATACTAATAATAATATAAATCATCATTAACAATTAACTAAATACATAAGGTGCTTGTACATCTTAATCCTACTAACATATAAAATCAATTCCAGTTACCAGGCGGTGAACCAAATTAACTGTTTTTCCGAGCCTTTCTTCTCTGTCTTGTCCTTGCATGATGGCTAAACCAGTAATCTAACTTCGCAAGAGGGTCTGCCCCTCACTATTTTCTCTTCTACTATACTTCACTTTCCATCCCTTTTTTTCCTTCAACCTTTCCCTTCCCGAGTATCCGCCGCCAGGCTTAAACTGGATTGTATCCAGAGGTACTCTTCCTTCCCCCCTTATTCCCCACTTCCCTATCCTTATCCTAGTCCTAGCACCAACAGTCTGCTCCGATCCACTACCGTGATCATGCTCGGATGATACCGAGAGAAACGTTGGCCACTAGATTAACTTATATTTTGACCTATTTGTTCATTTACTGTGACAAATAAATAAATTTGTAACCATTATCCCTGAAATTGACTCCTCCTGATGAGTAATATCGGTGCAATACTCGACAGTTGTAGTAGCAGAGAGAAAGCTATTATTAGAAAAATAATAGCTTTCTCTCTGAATACAGCTGATGCAGCAATATCTTTCAATAAGACTTGTATGAAAGAGAGTCTCCTTCCAATATATTATTATTATTATTATTATTATTATTATTATTATTATTATTATTATTATTATTATTATTATTATTATTATATACTGAAAATTGTATGAAGAGAAAAAATACTAAAAAATTGTATGAAGAGAAAAAATTACATTGTAGCGTTTTGCCAATGTATTTGTCCTTCCTCATTAAAGTATTGGCAGTAATCATCTCTCATTGTTATGGCAATAGAACTTGAATGACAGAGAGTTTCATTATTTATTACATAATCGTGAGCTACTTCGAACCGTAGGCTCGTATCATTATCCTCATCAGAGTTCAACTGAACAGGCAAATAAGTGTTTCTGTTTTTACGAGCAATAAAATTATGAAGATAGCAACATGCTAGTACTACCACACGAGCTTTTTCTGGCGCCAACAAAATTGGTCTCTGAAAGACACCAAAATGAGATGTTAATATCCCAAATGCATTGCCCTACTTAACCTGTAATTACAGATTCTCTTATGTGCATCCAATTCAGCTTGTGCATAAGGCTTCATAAGATGCTCACCAGAGCAAATGCTTCATCGGCAACAAATACATAAGGGAGTTGCCTATATATTCCTTGTAATACCTCAGATGCTGGCAAGTTTAATTTCCCTTCACTTAGCATCCTGCCAAATTTAGTCTCCCTAAATACTCCAACATCAGACACTCTTCCATCTACCATAAAAAATTCATAATCAGCATTTACAACTGCCATCAGGACAATGCTGAATTCATTTTTGTAATTGAAATAAAAAGATCCGGAGTGAGCTGGTTTCTTTATTTCCATCTATAGCTCCGCAACAATGAGGGAAATTCCATCTTTTCATGAATCCTTCGCTAACCATTTTTCATTCATCTGGTGTGTTTGGGAGCTGAAAATTAAGAAAAGATAATCAATTCCATTGCCGCTGTGTAAATCTCTCTCAAATATGTTTTATTTTTTATTTTTTCAGGAATGGGCAGCCATAAAGACACAAGGACGATCAGATCATCGGCAACAATTTTTAGCTCTTGCATGTAGTAAGCGCCTTCGGGGAGAACAAAGCGAATACGATAAAATTGCAGCCGCCTGGGTTTTACATTGATCGAAAATGGACCCTACTCAAGCTCTTTACGCTAAAAGAGCAATAAATGAAATAATCTTTGCATGTGGGATGGGTACATTGAGTCGTTATTCTGTTGTCATTGATAACTCTAATGACACCACTCAATCCCAAGTCATGTCATCCACTTCACCTACCTCAGTGCAAATCATTCCCGGTCAGGGTACTTCACC
Organism: Macrobrachium nipponense; assembly: GCF_015104395.2. Taxonomy (NCBI): domain Eukaryota; kingdom Metazoa; phylum Arthropoda; class Malacostraca; order Decapoda; family Palaemonidae; genus Macrobrachium; species Macrobrachium nipponense. The sequence goes on along the minus strand of NC_087205.1, from coordinate 42,058,113 downwards.
TTAACAAACCATTTCACATTTTTTTTCTTTATCTAAATGATATATTTATTGGTTATTATTTAAAGTATTTCTGTAAATGTATTTAATACATGTTTAGTAAAGTAAGCTAAGAGAAAATGTTAATATTTTTCTTACCTTGATATAACATTTGAGACATATGATTGCATAACATGTCTCCATAACTATCTTGCTGATTGACTGAGGAGACATGACACTTACAAATTTCGTCTTCAAATGTACTGCCAATGGGCAAGTAACGAAGAACGACCGGCAATCTTTGAGTTACCGCAATACTCTCTCTCAAATGTGTTTCCTTCTTTTCTATTAACGGTTTCACCAGAGTCAAAAGTTCATCAAACCCTGCTCCATCTAAGTGAAGAAAATTTGTGAAATCAGAAGGCTCACTGAATCTGAGATCAGCTAACAGATTTTCATGTGTTAAATGTCTCTTTTTTTTTTTTTCTTCTTTTTTTTTGGGTTTAAATCATTTTTTCATCCACATCTTTTTCTTGGTTTTCTCCTCACAAAATAGAAAACCAACGTATATATGAAATAAATCCTCGTCAGAAACCATGATGTTGCAGCTGTCAAGCACCAGAGAGAAATGACTAGTATTGTCAATGTCATTGAGCAGTGGGAGGGCAAATGATTGAAGACCCCGAATGTTGATTCAATCTGCTTGACGTCAATATTATTGATAATGTAGGGGCCGGTTTAATCTATGGAATTGCTCTTTTTCCTCTTCTTCTTTTAGATGCTGTCAGGATCTACTCAAAATATAGTGGTAGGTCACAAGGTGGTTGTAAGAGAGTTCTTCCCTAACAATTGGAGAATTGGTATGTAGTTAGAATTATAAATGTTTTAGTTTTTCCTATCACTCGCAGATGGCGTCCCTTGAACGGCTTCTGGTTGCGACTGAAACCAGATACGTAAATCTTAACTATTCTTTATGTAATACCTTTCTTATTTTGATTATTCTTTCGAAAACTGTTGTTTTGAATGATTATCCCTTTTACCTCTTATGTTTAATTTCGACTACGACCCTATTACTACTATTCTATTTTCTTTGCTCCTACTACTCGATTCCCCTTGCCCTCGCTACTTTACCCTCCTTGCCAAGTCGTGAATCTTTCTTCGCCGCCCCTTGATGGCATTTTATGTATACAATTAGTTTCTTCTGCTTCTGCTTCATCAAGTAACAGTGAGCTCTCGGGATATTACCAGTTATACCTGTGAAATAGGACTTGATAATTGTTTTAGATTAAGTGATTTCATTTAAAGTGCATGTAATTTTTAAATTGCTAATTCATGTGTTTCTTTAGCCGCACAGAGGTAGTGCCTCATTCCCCCTACCGACGTTGGTGTCTTAATTGATGCAAGCCTGCATCCCAGTTGTTGTAAGTTGGCCACTTGGATGACATGCAAGACAGCTGCTTCAAATCACAGTAAAGGCCCTACGGACTCGTGTGAATGTTTACTGCATTTGATGACTGGTCATTAATGAAACGCTGAAACTAGTCTCGTAGCTACAAACATACGCTAGTTTACAGCAGGAGCCCAACTGTCTCGTACCTGTGGAGATGGGTTATTTTTCATAATAAGGTCGCGCGTCCTCCGATTCTGGAAATATATGATTAAGTCGACATTCTGGGTGTCGTCGGTCGGGGATACATTTTCAGAAATAATTTTCTTAATGGAGTCCTCTTCTTCACAGTAATTGGAACTCATGAAGGTTTTGTAATATAGCTGTATATTATCCTGGGGGCGGGGCTGCGGGCTCTCACTACCGTACCATTTCTCCAGGGCTGTGCAGACTTCCTTACTGATTAATTTGTTTGTATATCCGTTATTCACAAGTACTTGGGAGGCGCGGTTGAGTTCCTGGTGAGTGTCCTGCCAGGTCGAGCAGTGGGAGAGGGCTCTCCTGACGAAGGCCCTGACAGTAGAGCTGTTGAATCTGGCGAGGCACTCGCTGTCACCGTTGAGGCAAAGTCCTAGATTAGGCTTCTTTGTGTAGACGGAAGTACGGAGACCGTCTTCCGTCTTGCTTACAAGGACGTCTAGATTAGACTAATCTAGGACTTTGCCTCAACGGTGCCAGCGAGTGCCCCGCCAGATTCAAAAGCTCCACCGTCATGGGTCTTCGTCAGGAGAGCCCTCTCCCACTGCTCGACCAGGCAGGACACTCACCAGGAACTCGACAGCGCCTCCCAAGTACTTGTGAATAACGGATATACAAACAAATTAATCAGTAAGAAAGTCCGCACAGCCCTGGAGAAATTGTATGGTAGTGAGAGCCCGCAGCCCTGCCCCCAGGATAACATCTAGCTGTATTACAAAGCCTTCACGAGTTCCCATTACCGTGAAGAAAAGGACTCCATTAAGGAAATTATTTCTGAAAATGTATCCCCGACCGACGACACCTAGAATATCGACTTAATCATATATTACCAGAATCGGAGGACGCGCGA